>NC_137954.1:15523864-16047964 GCF_963924665.1 Micromys minutus | reverse complement strand
GACGCAGTAAGGTGAAAACAAAAAACAAAACTTTTACCTTTGGTTTAAATTACCAAATATTTCTGCCATGCTAAACAGTTTACAAAACATGCAATTATCTGCCTTTTAGAGAAATAAAATTCCCTCTGAATTTATTTCTCAATGCTAACAGTATTGAAAACAAGTTAATTAACATTACACCAAAGGAAACCCCCTCTTAAGATAGATTTAATAATCAAGTATTAACTCCTGGCAAAGTATCAAAAAGAAGTAATTACCAAGTCCACAGGTGAGGTATTGTCCCCTGTTTAACTTGGAAGTAGTAAATGAGTGCCAAAGGACAAAACAGAGAGATTTGGGCATTTGTAAATTGTAATATTAAATGTCCAGAAACCTCATCTTACCAGTGATCATCCATGATTAATGTAGAAAAAAAGTCCCTGGCCTTTATTTGTTCAATTATGACCACATTTCATAAATAATCTTTAAAGCCAGTGCAAGGATTTTGAATTAAGATTTATAGTGTGCTGGGTATGCCTGACTGTCACTAAGATCTGTTTTTCTGACTCTAGGTCTTTTGTGCTGCTATAGCAAAATATTTCACACTAATTTATGGGGGGGTGGGAACGTATTCTCTGGGCGGGAGAAACGACTAGGTAGTTAAGAGCACTAGCTGCTCTTCCAGAGGGTTTGGTTCCCAGCATCCACAAAACAACAACTGTGTGTAACTACAGTTCCAGGGAATCCAATTTCTGCTTCTGGCTTAAGTAGGTGCTGGAATCAAGTGGTACACATACATACATGTGGGAAAAACACCCACACATCCATACATGGACAGTTTGGATGGCTGACCAGCACCCAGTTGCCATTCCAGGGTAGAGTTGTGAATGGCACCTCCTCTGGACCAGAGAAGCACTGTGTCCACTGGTACAGAGCTTGGAGCAAAAGGAAAACCTCTTGCCAAGTTGTATGAGAGGTGATCTGACTCTGCCACAGTTCCATCCTCATGATGTCCTTACCTCCCAATGCTACCCCTTTGGCAGCTGTTTGAAATCTGGGAGGAGACTCAAGCATGCAAACCATGGCCTCCCCCCAGCACCCGAGATTCTTACTCTTTTTACCCTCTTCCAGCAGTGAAATGTTAATGCATTTGTATAAAGGAGAGCATTTGGTACCATCAGGCAGTTAAGGTTTCTAAACTTAAAAGCATCTCACCAACAGCTCGCCTCTGGAGAGCAATAATGTTCCTGGAAGCTACTACAGAAGATGATAAAGAGAAATCCGAAGTTCTCGAATGCCTGGAGGTATCAAAACCAGGGCCCCTCAGTGGTTCTCAACCTGTGGATCTTGACCCCTTTGGGGATCCATCTTTTCACAGGGGTCATATATCAGATATTTACATCACAGTTCATAACAGTAGCAAAATTACCATTATGAAATAGCAGTTTTATGGTTGTGGGGTCACCACAACATGAGGAACTATATTAAAGGGTCAGAACACTAGCAAAGTTGAACATTAGAGTCTGATTGATGTTTAGGAAAAATGCAGTCTTGAATACAGATGATGGTATTCAAGAAAATCAACACTACCCTTTAAAAAAAAAAAGAGAGGGGAAAGGACAAGAAAGAAAAGAAGAGAATCAAGGAATGGCAGAGGACTCTTCCCAGAGGTATGCAAATCAAATCTACAGTTACAAGCCAGTTAGTGTGAATTCTGACAGCAAGTCCTTTGTCTCCAATTGCCCTCTAGTGCAAGGTCAGTAACAGCCAAGCTGGCCAAAGCTCAGACCTCCCCAGCTAGGCTCATCTATGATGATAATATACCACAGAGGCAATGACAGTGGTTCCCAGCCACTCCTGCATTCCTCAGGGCTGCCATACCTCCCTCTTGCTTTTCTCTGAGCCTGTCCCACCCTCCTCAGCCCTCTAGCTGGTCTGCAGCTCTTCAACTGCCCTGTGAAACACTTCCTGCAGAGGTGCCCTTTAATGTGCCTGTGAATGAATGCACCTGGAATCTCTGCAGAGAAATGCCCCAGAGCCTTCATGAAAGACTCATTCATAATTGTGTTTCTGCTCCTCTAATGCTCTGGCCTTGAGCCCCATTCTCCTCTTCTTCTGGCTCATGCTTCTCTGGAGCAGTGAGGATAGAGGTTTCCTAACTGTCCTACTTACACCCCCACGGATAGTTCCTGATGGGCTATTTTCCCCACCACATGGACTCAGGGCAGAACCTATTTCAGCCAGAACAACAGATTACCTGAAGGATTTTGCCTCTAGAAAACCATCTCGCACCATGTTCCATAACTCTTAACCTCAAACACATCTGGATATTCCCCTCCTCCGCACCTCACCCTGGTCTATAAACTCCCTGAAGTCAGAGCCAGCACAGTTAATTTTCAAACCCTGTAGTTTAGCATGGGGATTCTCAGAGTTAAATACTTTTTGAAGGGAGTATTGTATGATGTCTCACTTCTGTAACTCCAACCATTAGAGAGGCTGAGGCAGGAGGCTTATTACCTATGAACTGGAGGGCAGACTAGGCTACATAAAGAGTCCTACGCTAGTCTGGGCTATGGTGTGAGACCCTGTCTCAAAAAACCCCAGAAGCAAAAAAGACATAAAAAATTCTGAAGGAAGTAAGGCAGTTTGGAGCGGTGGGGGTCAAACAAGAACTGTAGGAGACAGACTGGGGTTCTCTTCCCTTTGGTCTCCAGTCAGCCGTACAGAAGCCTCATCTAACCCCTGTCTTTCTCCCCCAAAGTTCAATATCCTTTCCTCCTCTGTTCCCAGTTAAGGGCTCACAGGGGACCTTGAACTCAAGGACTTCACATCGATGTTCCGTACAGTCTGCCAACTAGATCAAACCTTGGGTTACTGAGGAGAAAGCTTCCATAGATGAGACACACGAAAGCTTTCAGATGTGATGGCACACCAGACACTCAGCATCCCTGCCCAGTGTCTTCACTGTCAGAGCACTCTGGTGATCGTATCATGACACCTTGAGGTTGGAGCCTTTGCAGATTTACAAGAGATGTGGTCTGTTGCTGGAATAATTACAGTCATGTGTCTCTTTAATGATGAGGATCCGCTGTAAGAAATGCATCCGTAGGCAGTTTTGTGGAGGAACGTCACAGAGGATTCCACTGGGTGGAAAGGATCAGTCATTCAGACAGGCGACAGACACTGAGTGGTCTCCCTGCTAACCAAGGAAATGCTTGTTTTAGTCTAGAAGCAGTATACACTAAGAACAGTAGACAATCTAGTGAATGATTCTCTAAGATAGTCGTCTATTATCAAGTATTTTGTATCATGACTAGTGGGATAGTCATTACTATATACATATATACCCTCATTTATACCGTCTGCCATTGAAACATCATTATACCGCCCATGGCCGTATTTATCAGCCCTCAGCTGAGCCGTCTATTGACCTCGAGGTTTTTAGAGCAGGAAGATGACTTAGTGTCTGTGTGATCTAATCCTCTCATTCTGTAGATCTGGAAAACTTGACAGCTACTGTACGCAGTCCAGCCAGTTGAGAGCTTACTTCAGTGAGGGACCCTGTCTCAAAAGATAAGGTGGAGAGGAAGATTGAGAAAGGTATCTCTTGTTTTCCCTGGCCTCCACACACATGTAAACAAACATGTGCATAAATGTGCATGAGTGCTCTTGTGCACATGTTCTTGAATTTACACACACACACACACACACACACACACACACACTTTTTGGTTTGTTTTTGTGTTTTCTGGGGGTGTTTCCTGTTTTTGTTGTTGTTGCCTTGGCTGACCTGGAACTCACGGTGTAGACCAGGCTAGCCTTGAATTCATAGAGATCCACCTGCCGCTGCCTCCTGATCGCTGTTAAAGGACCACTACCCCAAATGCACATTCAACTTTTAAGTTAAAAAGGTGAAAATTCAATTCCAAAATAAAGCTATTATTCCATCTCTGCTGACATGTTGGTTATCGTGGTTGCTTTCTGTGGTTTGTTCAAGTGTATGTGATTGAACCTTCGGAATTGGTATTTTAAGTTCACAGTACATATTGGCAAATTATTTTGTAGCTTTGATCTATTTTAAACTCATTAGCATCATTGAGTGAGAATGATTATCATAGTTTCTTCCTATTCTTGCAAAAATTTGATTATATTCAATGGAATTAAAAGAATAAAGAAATGTTAAATAAAATAGAGCCTCAAGTAAAAATTGCAATAGAGATGAAGAAAACATCTCTTATAATCTTTTTTTTTCCCTCTTTATCTCCCAAGTTCTCAAAGGGAAAACTCACAGCAAAATACCCTGAGCACAGAGTATAGGGCAAAGTTCTCAGATCCCAGTGACTTCTTAAATACTTTGGTGTTCTTTAGAATCACCGCTCATTTGGAGGGTACTACTCTATCAACAGAATCCAAACAACACCGAATGTTGAAGGTAATCTTAAGAAACAGTTAATTCTTAGTTCACTGGCTGCTCTCCAAAGGCTTGCCTGTCATAGTCACTGTTCTATTGTTATAAAGACACATGATGACCAGGGCCACACTTTTGACAGAAAGCATTTAACTGGGGGCTTGCTTACACTTTTTCTTAGAGGGTTAGTCCAGGATCACCATAGAGGAAAGTGGACAGGCATGGCACTGGAATAGTAGTAACGGAGAACTTTACATCCTGACCCACAGGCAGCTGGTAAAGAGAGACACAGGGCCTGGTCTCTTCCAACAAGGTCGTACCCCCTGATTCTTCTCACTGGTGATGAAGCATTCAAACCTATGAGCCGATGGGGGACCATCCTCATTCAAACCACGATAGCTCCCCAACACTGATGTTTGTGCTTTTGCTACTTTGTGTCTAAAAAAGTATTAAGTAAATATTAACATAGATTAAATATCTGGTGTGAATTTTACACAGTAACATTGTGACTGCACCTTTGAGAGGGGAATCACATTAATGGGATGTTGGTGGAGACAGCCCTCAGTAGGTTTCTCTTCCCCAGTGAAGGGGAGGCGTGGTTAGTATGTGATATCAGTATGAAAGGCTAGCTCTGCTATCTCCAGATAACTGAGAGATAACCTGGGAGAAATGGAGCCAGAGTGGAGTGGAAATCCCTGGGTTGTATTTCATGAACATCAGGACTCGTGGGAACTAATATCAAATCCCATTAGATAGTGAGGCTGTCACTGGCGGTGCTGATTGAGAAGTGGAACTCCTTTCATACTGAACACATTTGCCGGTCTCTGCCTGTTACTTGTCAGCAATCAGTGCTGTGTTGTTCTGTTGTGTTAGGATAGGCACAAAAACCGTAATAATGGCAGAGTGGAAATCAAACCCTCCTGGCATTAAAGGCCTTAGATAGCAGGTGACACGTAGCCTTTGAAGTCTGATCTCTCCGCTAGGCAAAGCTTTGCTCCAGGGAAACTAGGTGTGCAGCATTCCTTCCTGTGGCCATATGAGGTGCAGCTCAGTGATCTGTGGATTGGGACAAATGTGTGATGGCTTGTATCTTGTGTCTTTAAAAGTATCTCCACCAACCCACTGTGTCACATTAAGTCAATGCAGACTACACACATTCTCTCTCACTGAGGGACACAGGACACACAGGCAGGCAACTAAGTCAGGGATAGTCCCCATTCTAGTTGTTGGGGGACCCACATGAAAACCAAACTGCACATCTGCTGCGTATGTGCACAGACCCTAGATCCACCCTTTGTATGTTCTTTGGTTGGTGGTTCAGTCTCTGGGAGCCCCCAAGAGTCCAGGTCAGTTGACTGTGTTGGTCTTGCAAAGTCTCTATCCTCTCTGGGTTTCTGAATCCTTTCCCCAACTCTTCCATAAGACTCCCTGAGCTCCATCCAATGTTTGGCTGTGGGTTTCTGCTGTGGCTGTTTCAGTCAGTTGCTGGGTGGAGCCTCTCAGAGGACAGTTACGCTAGGCCCCTGTCTGAAAGCATAACAGAGTATCATTAATAGTGTCAGGGATTGGTTTTTGACCACAGGGTGGGTCTCCAGTTAGGCTGGTTATTGGTTGGCTGTTCCCTCACTCTCCGCTCCATCCTTGTCCCTACACTTCTTATAGGCGTTTGCATTGGGGGGGCTCACCCTTATCAGAGGAGATGGGGTGGGAGAGATTATGTGAAGTGGGGACTGGGAGGAGTGGGAGCTGCAACTAGAATGTAAAGTAAACAACATAAATTAATGAAGCACCCTTTCCCAAAAAGGTATTTTCCCTATGCTGAAAATCTCTTGTAATTCCTAGTTGAACTATCCCGCTCACCTACCCTTGGCAGCCACAGATCTTTTTGCTGTATTCATGGATTTTTCTGCTGTGTCAAGAAGTAGAAAGTTACACAGAACACATTCATTTTAGACTGGCTCTCTCTCCCCCGGACCCCTTCCTCTGTGTGTGTTATGCATGGAATACCTGCCATTTATCTGATTTCTCCTTAAACCTTAATGTGTAAAGTTAATGAGTATATTTTACCATAGCTAATTCAATTCCTTTGATGAAGACTTTTTGACATTGGAAGCTCGGCTTTAGACAATATGGATGTCAGAGTCTCCCAGTTCGTTCCTGAACTTCTCTTCTGGGTATTTGTCATGGAGAAATAACCATCTCGGCAGGAATAGCTCAAATGTAGGCATGGCTGTGTAAGTTCCTGGTTGCAGTAGAACTTTAAAAAGTAACATGAAGTAAAAAATACTTCTGGGCTAGCATTCAGGGGATGGCCATGTGGTCTCATGCCCTCCAAGACAGGAGATGGAGAGAGGAGCTCTGGCATCACAAGCAGCTCATGCATTGTAGGGTTCGAATTGGACCTCTTCCTGGACCCCTTGAATGAGACTCTCGGAGGCAGTGATCGATGCAGACACAACATGTTGGGGTCATCCCACTTCAAGAGGGTGATAACCCTGAGCAGATTCTAACAGGGGATTATATAACTTTAAATAATTGGGGCAGAAATCGAACAGTGGTAACTAGGCAGGGTACGATGTATTATTGGTAGAGAGAAGCAACCTTCAAACTGACGCAGTGTACCGTTTGGGACTTTCTAAGTGGAGGTCGGTTGGGAGTCACAGGTGGCTTTGTTTGACTTGTAGCTGTTCCAGGAACTGAACTAGCTTTATTCTTCCTAGATGAGACAGGTCCTTGTGCTTGGAGGTTTGTGGAGGAATTTTCCCACTGGCCTTAGATTGACCCCAACTCTGACTCTTTCAGCATGAAACTTGCTATCTTGCTGAAAATGCCTGAGAAGGCGCAGGTGCTCCATTGATGTGAATGAAGAAAGTGCCTGTTGGGCTAAAGTCTAAACCCCAACCTTCTCTTTCTATGTGTGCTAGAGCCCTATCTATCCCTGACTAATACAGCTCAGTGTCCCTTTAGTGCCTGTGCCATTTTGTATAACGGGGATCAAGATGCATGTGTTAAACTCAAATGGATATTTGGTGACAGTAAAGTAGCTTTAATGATGAAATATAGTTTGAGATATCTGATAACATCAAAATATTCTTTCTGCCTTATCTCTGAATGATGAAACCCTCTTCCTCCAAGTACTTTGCCTTATAAAGTATTAAAGTCATTTACTTTGTAAGTACTTGTATTCTTTGAAATCAGTTGTCACTTCATTCTTGGCAAATTAAAAATAAGATGTTTTGCAAATTGGCAGTCATTCTTGCAAATGTAGATACTAACCTTTCTTCTAGCTCCTCATTCTCTGCCATCCTGAGCCCACTGAACCAGCTCTTTTTTCTTTCTCTAGAGGTTTATCTATTCCGCACACGTCCACAAAAATACCACTATCTGATATATACAGGTGCACATACATGGCTGAGGTATTTGGAGGGCTCACCAAGCATGCCGTTTCCAAGGTTAGTCCATATTGTAACATCTTTCCGTTCTGTGGATGCGTAATCTATCCCATTATCTGATTCATCTAGGTGAACTGTTCTCACTATCAGCTTTTGAGGATGTTGTCTACTGTTCTAGCATCATCTTGGAAAGATGTAGTAGAAGAGCTGGTGACATACTTTCCAGTGCCTTTTGTCTGTTGTGCTTGGTTTTATTTCTCCCTAAAAGAAATGAGTCCATTCTGTCCCTTCTGTCTCACATTCTGGACTGAATTGTCACCGTTCCCTGATTACTCAAGACTATTAGCATGACTATACTGTATAGACAGTTTCCTTAGCTACATCCTCTCATTCATTTCCTTAATGTGGATATTCTCTAGAGTCTCTCACAGTGTAACTTATGATAGCTACATGGTGATTTATAACTGCAAAGGAAACATTAATTTTGATCACCTGGTTGATTCCTGCATTTCTGTATTATAAATAACACTGCAGTGACAATCAATACATTCTGAGAGACCACAAAGTTTCTTTATTTTGTCTTTTTGTTTTGTATGGCTTTGGGATTTTGAGACAGGGTTTCACTGCACACAGCCTTGTACACAGGCTCGACTGTGCTAGAAGTAGCTCTGTAGAGCAGGCTGGCCTAGAACTTAGAGATATGCTGGCCTCTGCCTCCGGAGTACTGGGATTAAAGGCATGAGCCACCGCGGCCACCCAGCTGATTTTGTGTTTTTGTTATATAGGGTCACATTAGCTTCTATTAGAGTTTGTCTCACAAGAGACACAATAATGAATGTGACTAAGAAGCTTTTAAGTATTTAAGTTTTTTTTTTAAAGTCTTTATAATTTTGTGAAAAACTCCCCAAAGAACAAACTGATGAATGGCTAGATATTGATTTTAAACTCTCATGCAGTGTTTTCAGATTACCAAAGTGTTTTGTTAATTTCCATCCTCACTAGATATGCATGGGAATTCCTGGCCATCACCTCAATCAAGTACTGATTTGTTTAACTATTTAGAATTGGTTGCTGAAGAAAGTGTTGGTTTTGCAGCTTAAAGGTTTGACATCCCCTGTGGAACAAATGTGTTGAACTATCTGAGTTTTTCCCCATGTTTCTTCTTGCCCCACAGAGCATGTGAGTGTGGAAAGGAGAGAGTCTGGGGCCCCCAGCCTGGTGCTGTTGAGGAATAAAAGGACTGTTTTATGGTTTTCCTACTGCACTGAACTCTCTGAAGAAACATCTAACATGGCGGCCTAGTCTCATAGGGTAGAACTGTGCCCTAGCATTTGATTTCGCTTGATAGTGATCTAATTGGGTATCCACTATACCATATAAACATGTAGGTCTTTGAATAAGGGAATTGTATACAAGATAGTGTAAGTACTTAAACTAAAATGGTTACATGCCATCACCTGGAGAGATGGGAACAAATGTAAGGGCCTTGATGACAGATCAGAGAAAGTCTAGCGTAGTGAACTAACGGGTTTATTGGTGGTCCCGTTCAGAACCATGGGAGGAATTGTGTACAAGACATGAATGATGGAAAGCCAGCCCAGCAAGAGCAGTGATGTCAGAGCTATATCCCTGGAGATCCTTGTAGGATTTGTAGGGAAACAAGCCAGCTCCAAGGTCTGCTCTCCCCAGCAACTGTTACTGCTTAGGTAGTGCTAGGAAGGGGGCCTTTTGAGTCTTGTGATTCCTATATTTTTCCTGGGCCTTGTAAGTAGTGTTATTTCCTGGATCTTACAAGGAAGGAATATTTAAATTTGGAGGAAACAGCTATACAACAAAACCCATAAAAAAACAGAAGACACAAGCCAGATGTGGAGGTGCACACATTTAACCCTACCACTCAGGAGGTAGACGCAGGAAGATATGAGTTCTAGTCCAGCTAGGAAACTCCAATGGCTCTTTTCCTGTCTTTGAGTCCTCTCCCAATTCTTAGGAGTTTCTCTTCATGAATTTCTCACTCTCCTATGATAGTTGTTGAAAAAGTTTTCAACTTTGCTTACTTCCACCAGAGACCACACTTTTAACTTTTGTTGGCATAGGCTGTGAGGATAGAGGCTGCTGTCCTGGGTCAATCTTTGATGACTGTGAGCATCCTGTGGGTTCTTGTGTGCTATAGAACCGGACCATGAAAGGCCCTGTCACTCTCAGAAATCCGGAATCGTCAGTGACCAGATTCAATGTGACAGTTTCATAACATAGGGCTTCAACTCATCCATGTTTTATGGACTAATTGTTGAGTGATGACCTCAGAGTATCAGAGTAGTGATGGTGGCAATTTGGACATGAGAAAGGGAAGACAAAGTGCTTCCTTTGAAATAGAAGGCAACAGTAGTACAGATATTGAAAGAGATCATATTCTTGTAAATTTCATTACAGTATGTTGTTATAATAATTGTTTTATTGTATCTAATTCATAAGTTCATCAATAAAACACACACACACACACATGGGGGGGAGAGAGGGAGGGAGGGAGGGAGAGAGAGAGAGAGAGAGAGAGAGAGAGAGAGAAACAGAGATGTAAGATTTAATACTTCCCATAGTTCTAAGCATCTGCTAATCTCTCTCTCTCTCTCTCTCTCTCTCTCTCTCTCTCTGTGTGTGTGTGTGTGTGTGTGTGATGACAGGGATCAAAACCGTGCAGTTGCACATGGTAGGCAAGTGCTGTAATTCTGCAGCAGTGAGCTACACTCCCAGCAGCTCTTTTTCTGTTATTGCTGCCCTCTCATCACTGACAATGTAAAGATTCACGAAGACTGAGCTCTTGCTCTCCCTCTGAGAAAGGGCCTTGCTCTGTAACTCACACCTACTTGAGACTTATTTGTGGTCCAATACGGCCTCAAAATTGCAGTCTACTTTTTTCTGCCTCCCTTCCTGGGGGCACTTTTACAGTCACATGCCACTTTGCCTAACACTAAAGGCAGTGTTTATTTATTTTTTTTTTACGTTTTTTTTTTTTTGGCTATATTTTATTTACATTTCAAATGTTATCCCCTTTCCTGGTTTTCTCTCCATAAACCCCCTATCCCATCCCCCCTCCCTCTGCTTCTATGAGGGTGCCTCCAACTCTTCCTACCAGCCCCCAGCCCCCCAGCCCTGATATTCCCTACACTGGGGCATTGAGTCTTGGCAGGACCAAGGGCTTCTCTTCCCATAGATGCCCAACAAGGCCATCCTCTGCTACATATGCAGCTGGAGCCATGGGATGGCCCATTTGTACTCTTTGGATAGTGATTTAGTCATTGGGAGCTCTGGTTGGTTGGTATTGTTGTTCTTATGGGGTTGCAAACCCCTTCAGCTCCTTCAATCCTTTCTCTAACTCCTCCATTAAAGACCAAGTTCTCAGTTCAATGGTTGGCTGTGAGCATCTGCCTCTGTATTTGTCAAGATCTGGCAGAGCCTCTCAGGAGACAGCTATATCAGGCTCCTGTCAGCATACACTTTTTTTTGTTTTTTTAATTGAACAACTTTATTTTATTTTCTGAAATGAATATTTTTATTTCATTTAAAAAAATCAGAATTTCATGATTAGTTGGGATGAGCAGACCTTGTTTCAGTCCATCGTTTCTGGTTTACATTCCAAATGGCTTCCCTAAGATGTGACTCACTATTTGTCTACATGCTTGTGGGAAGCTTCTGTAGCCTTTTCTTGGTAGGAACTCCAGTTTTTCTGAATTCTTCCCTTTCCTTGAGATACTCCAGTTTGCATTCTTCATAGAAGGCTGGGTCATTATAGTAAGCAGTTAGACAGTCTTTCAGTGCAGAATTCTCTTTCCGGCATTTTAATACCATAAGGATCCCGGAGTCCTTGCAACATCTGGTAAAATCTTCAACTTGTTCAGAACACCTTTCTCTGGCATTTTCTCTCATTATCTTTGGGATCAGAACATCTTTCTCAACATGTCTGAGATGCTGCTCTTTCTCCTTATGGTTCTCCTCTGTGCTCTGCCCGTCAGTGAAATATTCTTTCAAGCACGCTGATTGCCCACTACGGTCCCAGCCCCCAGCTCTTTTCATGGTAGCTTCTTCTCATCCTTGACATTTTAAAGCAAACTCCACTTCTCCCAGCTTACCAAACGTAGCTCTCCTCACAATCTGCTTTCTTCACAATGCGTCTTTTAGTGTCTGCGGGGTCCAGCGCCATCTCGGAAGGTGGAGAAGCAGCCACTCACAGGCTCTGGGGCCGGGACGGCACAACTGTATTTTAAAAAACAGAGAAATGTACAGATTTTAAAAGCATTTTTGCATAAAAGTATAGGAATACATTTTTGTCAGTACTTGATTTTTTTAAAGGTTTGATAGCATGCATTAAAATCTTACTAGTTACAATGAGCATAAAGTACATGTAAAACAAGATGTAACTTGGAAATAGTCAAAGTTTTCTTGGTGTGTAAAGATTAAGCATAATGATTTTTTTTTTTTTTTTTTGGCCTTTGTTTTTCTTGAACTTCATATAATCTTTGAGTTGTTCCTGGGGTGTTCAGAGCTTTCTGGGGTTAGTATCCAATTATCAGTGACTGCATATTATGTCTGTTCTTTTGTGACTGGGTTACCTCACTTAGGATGATATTCTCTAGATGCATCCATTTTCTTAAGAATTTCATAAAGTCATTGTTTCTGATAGCTGAGTAGTACTCCATTGTGTAAATGTACCACAATTTTTGTACCCATTCATCTACTGAAGGATATCTGGGTTCTTTCCAGCTACTGGCTATTATAAATAGGGCTGCTATGAACATTGTGATGCATGCATCTTTGTTGTATGTTGGAGCTTCTCTGGGGTATATGCCCAGAAGTGGAATAACTGTGTCTTCAGGTAGTATTATGTCCAATTTTCTGAGGAACTGCCAGACTGATTTCCAGAGTGGTTGTACCAGTTTACAACCCCACCAACAGTGGAGAAGTGTTCCTCTTTTTCCACATCCTCGCCAGCATCTGCTGTCATCTGAATTTTTTATCTTGGCCAATCTGACTGGTGTGAGGTAGAATTTCAGGGTTGTTTTGATTTGCATTTCCCTGATGGCTAATGATGTCCAGCACTTCTTTAGATGCTTCTCAGCCATTCGATATTCCTCAATTGAGAACTTTTTGTTTAGCTCTGTATCCCATTTTTTAATAGGATTATTTTATTCTCTGGTGTGTAACTTCTTGAATTCTTTGTATACCTTGGATATTAGGCCTCTATCAGATGTGGGGTTGGTAAATATCTTTTCCCAATCTGTTGGTTGCCGTTTTGTTTTCTTGACAGTGTCCTTAGCCTTACAGAAACTCTGCAATCTCATTAAGTCCCATTTGTCAATCTTTGACCTTAGAGCTTGAGCCATTGGTGTTTTGTTCAGAAAATTTTTTCCTGTGCCTATGTGTTCTAAGGTTTTCCCTACTTTCTCATCTAATAGTTTCAGTGTATCTGGTTTAATGTGGAGATCTTTGATCCACTTGCACTTGAGCTATATACAAGGAGATAAGAAAGGGTCTATTTTCATTCTTCTGCATGCTGAGTGTCAGTTGAACCAACACCATTTGTTGAATAGGCTGTCCTTTTTCCATTGAATGTTTACAGCTCCTTTGTCAAAAATCAGGTGACCATATATGTGAGGGCTCGTTTTTGGATCTTTTATTCTATTCCATTGATCCACGTGCCTATCTCTGTACCAGTTCCATGCAGTTTTTAACACAATTGCCTTGTAATATAGCTTGAGGTCAGGGATAGTGATTCCCGCAGATGTTTTCTTGTTGTTGAGGATGGATTTCGCTATTCTAGGTCTTTTGCTATTCCAGATGAAATTGCACATTGCTCTTTCCAACTCAATAAAGAACTGGGTTGGAATTTTGATGGGGATTGCATTGAATCTGTAGATTGCTTTTGGTAAGATGACCATTTTTACAGTGTTGATCCTTCCAATCCATGAGCATGGGAGATCTTTCCATTTTCTGAGATCTTCCTCGATTTCCTTCTTTAACGGTTTGAATTTCTTGTCATACAGGTCCTTCACTTGCTTAGTTAGACTCACACCAAGGTATTTCATATTGTTTGTGACTATTATGAAGGGTATCTTTTCCCTAATTTCACCGCATGTTTGTCCTTTGAGTAGAAGAAAGCTACTGATTTGTTTGAGTTAATTTTATATCCAGCTATTTTGCTGAACTTGTTTATCAACTGTAGAAGTTCTCTGGTGGAATTTTTGGGGTCACTTAAGTAAGTACAGTATCATGTCATCTGCAAACAGTGATGTTTTTACTTCTTCCTTTCTGATTTGTATCCCCTTGATCTCCTTTTGCTGTCTTATTTCTCCAGCCAGGACTTCCAGTACCATGTTGAATATGTAGGGGGAGAGTGGGCAGCCTTGTCGAGTCCCTGATTTTAGTGGGATTGCTTCAAGTTTCACACCATTAAGTTTGATGTTGGCTATTGGTTTGCTGTATATTGCTTTTATTATGTTTAGGTATGGGCCTTGAATTCCAGTTCTTTCCAAGACTTTTAACATGAAGGGGTGTTGAATTTTGTCAAATGCTTTCTCAGCATCTAGTGAGATGACCATGTGGTTTTTTTCTTTGAGTTTGTTTATATGGTGGATTACATTGATGGATTTCCACATATTGGACCATCCCTGCATCCTTGCAATGAAGCCTATTTTATCATATTGGATGATTGTTTTGATGTGTTCTTGAATTTGGTTTTTGAGAATTTTATTGAGTATTTTTGCATCTATATTCATAAGGGAAATTGGTCTAAAGTTTCTTTCTTTTTGGGGTCTTTGTGTGGTTTAGATATATGTATAATTGGGGCTTCATAGAAGAAATTGGGTAGTGTTCCTTCTGTTTCTGTTTTGTGGAATAGTTTAGAAAGTATTAGTATTAGGTCTTCTACGAAGATCTGATAGAATTCTGCGCTAAACCCATCTGGTCCTGGCTCTTTTTGGTTGAGAGAATTTTGATGACTGCTTCTATGTCTTTAGCCATTATGGGACTTTTTAGATGATTTATCTGATCCTGATTTAACTTTGGTACCTGGTATCTGTCTAGAAAATTGTCCATTTCATTCAGAGTTTCCAGTTTTGTTGAGTATAGGCTTTTGTAGTAGGATCTGATTATTTTTAAAATTTCCTCAGTTTCTGTTGTTATGTCTCCCCTTTCAGTTCTGATTTTTTTAATTTGAATATTGTCTCCATGCCCTCTAGTTAGTCTGGCTAAGGGTTTATCTATCTTATTGATTTTTCTCAAAAAATCATCTTCTTGTATTGTTGATTCTTTGTGTAGTTCTTTTTGTTTCTGCTTGGTTGATTTCAGCTCTGAGTTTGATTATTTTCTGCCATCTATTCCTCTTGGATGTATTTTTTCTTCTTGTTTTAGAGCTTTCAAGGTGTTCTGTCAAGCTACTCGTGTATGCTCTCTCCAGTTTCTTTTTGGAGGCACTTAGAGTTATGAGTTGTCTTTTTAGTATTGCTTTCATCAGTTGGAGTATGTTGTGCCTTAATTTTCTTAAATTCTAAATAGTCTTTAATTTCTTTCTTTATTTCTTCCTTGACCAAGTTATCATTGAGTAGATTATTGTTCAGTTTCCGTGTGTATCTGGGATTTCTGTCGTTTTTTTGTTATTGAAGACCAGTCTTAGTCCATGGTGATCTGATAATATGCATGGGATTATTTCAATCTTCTTGTATCTGTTGAGGCTTGCATTGTGACCGATTATAAGATCAATTTTCGGAGAAGGTACCAGGAGGTGCTGAGAAGAAGGTATATTCTTTTGTTTTAGGATGAAATGTTCTATAGATATGTTAAATCCATTTGGTTCATAACTTTTGTTAGGTTCACTGTGTCTCTGTTTAGTTTCTGTTTCTATGATCTGTCTATTGATGAGAGTGCAGTGTTTCAGTCTCTCACTATTATTGTGTAAGGTGCAATATGGGCTTTGAGCTTCAGCAAGGTGTCTTTTATGAAGGTAGTTGCCCTTGCGTTTGGAGCATGAATATTCAGAATTGAGATTTCATCTTGGTGGCTTTTTTTTTTGAGGAGTATGAAGTGTCCTTCCTTATCTTTTTTTTGATAACTTTTGGTTGAAAGTTGATTTTATTAAATATTAGAATGGCTAATGCAGCTTGTTTCTTGGGACTATTTACTTGGAAAATTGTTTTCCAGTCTTTTACTCATAGGTAGTGCCCGTCTTTGTCACTGAGGTGTGTTTCTAGTATGCACCAAAATGTTGGGTTCTCTTTATGTATTCAGTCTATTAGTCTATGTCTTTTTATTGAAGAACTGAGTCCATTAATGTTGAGAGATATTAGGGACAAATGGTTGTTGTTTCCTGTTATTTTTGTTGCTAGAAGTGGAATTATGTTTGTGTGGTCGTCTTTTTTTGGGTTAGTTAGAAGATTACTTTCTTGCTTTTTCTAGGGTGTAGTTTCCCTCCTTATGTTGGAGTTTTCAATCTATTATCTTTTGTAGGGCTGGATTTGTGGAAAGATATTGTATAAATTTGGTTTTGTCAAGGAATATTTTGGTTTCTCTATCTATGTTAATTGAGAGTTTTGCTGGGTATAGTAGCCTGGGCTGGCCTTTGTGTTCTCTTAGGATCTGTATGACATCTACCCACGATCTTCTAGGTTTCAAAGTCTCTATTGAGAAGTCTGGTGTGATTCTGATAGCTCTGCCTTTGTATGTTACTTGACTTTTTTTCTAATTGCTTTTAATATTCTTTCTTTGTTTTGTGCATTTGGTGTTTTGACTATTTTTTTGATGGGAGGAATTTCTTTTCTGGTCCAGTCTATTTGGAGTTCTGTAGCTTCTTATATGTTGATGGACATATCTTTTTTTAGGTTAGGGAAGTTTTCTTCTATAATTTTTCTGAAAATGTTTACTGGCCCTTTACGTTGGGAATCTTTGCTCTCTTCTATACCTACTGTCCTCAGGTTTGATCTTCTCATTGTGTCCTGGATTTCCTATATGTTTTGGGTTAGGAGCTTTTTGCATTTTGCATTTTCTTTGACTGTTGTGTCAATGTGTTTTATGGTATCTTCTGCCCCATGAGATTTTCTCTTTTATCTCTTATATTCTGTTGGTGATGATTGTGTCTATGACTCCTGTTTTCTTTCCTAGGTTTTCTATTTCCAGGGTTGTCTCTGTAATTTTTTAATTGTTTCTATTTTCATTTTTAGGTCATGGATGGTTTTGTTCAATTTTTTCACCTGTTTTCTCTGGTTTTCCTGCAATGTTCTAAAGGATTTTTGTGTTTCCTCTTTAAACAACTGTTTATTTGTGTTGTCCTGTATTTCTTTAAAGGAGTTATTTATGGCATTCTTAATGTCCTGTAACATCATTATGAGTTGTGATTTTACATCAGAATCTTGCCTTTCCAATGTGTTAGGGTATCCAGAACTTGGTGTGGAGGGGGAAGTGAGTCCTGATGATTTCAAGTGGCCTTGATTTCTGTTGCTTAGGTTCTTGCCCTTGCCTCTTGCCATCTTATTTTGGTGTTAGCTGGTCTTGCTAATTCTGTCAATGGCTTGACCCTTCTATAAGCCTATGTGCCAGCACTACTGGGGGATCAGCTCTCTCCCAGCAGGGTCTGGGTACAGAGATATGAGGCACAGGGTCAGCACAGGGTGCAGACAGAAACAGGAAGAACTATGTCCCAAACTGCTTCTCAATTCTTGTGTCCTGAAGACTCCGGGCAGGTTTCTCTTGGGCCATGAATTTGAGCAGAAGTGGTGGTCTCACATGTGCTCTCAGATGTGTCAGCACTCCTGTGAGACTGGCTCTCTTTCAGTGAAGTCTGGGTACAGAGAGTTTTGTTACCGGGTCAGCTCCAGGCGCAAGTGGAAACCGGAAGCCTGATGTCAGTCTTAATATTGAGATATATCCCTAAACAGTGCTCTTTGATCAGTTTCAAGCCCATAATGCAAGAAAGAGGGCATCTTCTGAGAAAGCAGGAGAGAACCTTAGCTCTTTTGTATTGTTATTGGCAGTAAATCTGTTCTTAGCTCCAGAAGGTGCTTTTCTTGGTTTTCATCTTTAATTATAGGTACCTCTCCTGATGTATAAATCCACAAATTCAGCAAAACACATGCACTCCCATGAAAAAGCCTGTTTTGAGAGAAAGTTTTTCTATCTAGCTCTTTCTGTTCAAACCTTCTTTGCTCCTGATTAAGCCCTGTGAATGCAGGTTTATATTTAGCCCCACTTGGAGTCTCCATATGTTTCTTCTAAAAAACATTTCCTATTAAGGAACTTCCAGGTTTACCCTCTTAGATAAATGCTGAGTGACCATCACTGAGGTGGCTCATGTGTTTGCCATCATGTCTGAGTGAAGCAGGCGTCAAGGAATACCTCACAGAAAATTCTCCTGCCTGCCAGAGTTCATCTTCCTGAGTACTCAGCTTTTTCTTGCTTTTACCCACTGGACTGAGCAATGCTCTGCTGTGAGATATGGAGAGGCCAGAGATCGAAAGACATCACAGCATGAGGGGAAACAGGAAGAAACGAATGAACTCTTGTTGGTCGAGAGTAGGCATGATGTTTGGGCTGAACAGTGCAGAGTTAGCTTGGAGTTCCCAGGAAAAACAGAGCATCTAGTTGCCAAGAACTGGCTGTTTTGTTTCTTAATCTCCTCTTATTATTTTAAATTATTTCTCTTTAATTTTTTATAGATTATGATATAATTACATCATTTACCTCTTCCCTTTACTCTCTTCAAACCCACCTATATATCTCTCTTTGCTCTCTTCCAAATCCGTGGCTTAATTTTTTAAATGAATTTTTTGCTATATACATGTATGTATATGAAGTGTAAACTTAAGGGTTCTTTAGAAAGTCAAGTGGATGGTATTTTGCTGGGGCAAACATGTGTAGGAACCTTAATCTGAAGCAGACACAGGTAAAAGGATGTTCTGCTAAAGCGAGCATGTGAAAGGACATGAGATGAAGGATTCTTAACTAATGGCGCACATGGCACACACACACAGACAGACAGGCATGCACACACAAGTATTGGTCCACCTTACTTTGTGTAGTTGAGCTGCATTTGTCAGGACTCCATAGAGAAATGCACCAAAAACCTTCTGGTGGTGTGCCGCAGTTTCTTGCTGCTTTCATGGACTCCGGCTGATTTCCAGGCAACACAGATGGGAGTTGCTCCAAAGAACCTTTCTAAACAGGTCCTCTTCCCCTGTATCCGTTCTTTTGCATCACCACTGGTGGGTGGTGGGCTACAAGGGAGGTTAAAGTGTTTAAGAACCATTGAAAGTTAAAAATTAGGTTTAAAAAAATTAAAGTTACATGCATATACATATGTATTCTGAAGTACATAAATAAAACCTACTCAGTCTATATAATCTCACTCGTCTGTATGGTTTAGGCCTGGGCTAATGTGGATATGAGAAAGCCCAGGAGGCCTTAGCACTACACACAGGCTACAGTCAAGGAAGGAATGCTGAGAGGAGAAATAGTTTTCTCCAGGGAAGAGCAAACACTGGGGTTTTTAAGGAGTAACTTTTGGCCATCTTCAGCAGTGGGTCCCTACATTTAGTTTGTGGAGAACAGTTTGTAGTCTTGGCAACAACCCAGATTGTTTGGAGGTTCCTATAAGACTGATTTGGTCAACAATTCATTTAGGTGTAATCCATTCCCAGTGTCAGAAGCATCATTTGCTAACAAGATGTCAACTTTGGGCTCTGTCTACCCCATTATTTTCAGTTTTTATTTAGAATGCCTTCATTTTTGTATTTTAGAAAGCTTCTTTTGTATTAGTTTTCCTACTACTCCTTAAATGGCCCTTAATTTAGGTTGTCTCTCCCTATATTCCCTTCCTTGTCACTGTCCCCCACTGGACCCCCCTGTTCTAGCTCCCTACACATTCCATTCATAATTGTACTATTCTTCATTAGGGGAGATCTATCTGTCCCCTCTAGTACTTAGTCTATACCTAACCTCTGTGGTTCTATGCACTGTAGCTTGGTTATTCTTCTTTCCCTCCAATTTTATTGGATATTCTCCGTATTTACATTTCAAATGTTATACCCTACCCCTCTACTTCCCTCTCTCCTCTCCCTCAACTTCCTTCCATGAAGGTGCTCCCTCTCCTAATCACCCTCTACACCTCAGTGCCTTGGCTGTTGATGTTGTTCTTCCCAAGAGGTTGCAAACCTTTCAGCACTTTCAGTCCTTTTTCTACCTCTTTCCTTGGGGTCCCCATATTCAGTCCGATGGTTAGCTGCAAGCATCCTCATCTGTGTCTATATGACTCTGGGAGAACCTCTGAGGGGACGTCCATATCTGGTTCCTATCAGTAAACACTTCTTGGCATCAGCAATAGTGCTTGGGTTTGGTGGCTGCATATGCTGTGGTTCTTTGGGTGATCTTTTCTTCAATCCCTGCTCCTCTATTTGACCTTGTATTTCCTCCCCTGAGTGTTTTGTTTTTTCTTCTAAGAAGGACTGAGGCAACGACATTCTGGTGTTCCTTCTTCTTGAGCTTCATAAGTTCTGTGGATGGTTTTCTGGGTATTCTGAGCTTTTTTTGTGTGCGGGGAGGGGGGGCTTGGTTATTCTTGACTCAACACCTAATATAAGCAGGTACCATATTTGTCTTTCTGGATACATGTTGTCTCACTTAGGATGACCTTTCCTAGTTACATCTATTTACCTGCAAAATTATGTCATTGTTTTACAGCTGAGTAATAGTTATAAACATGTCACATTTCCTTTATCAGTTCTTCTGTTGATGAACATCTAGGCCATTTCCAGTGTCTGGCTATTAGGAATAGAGCTGAAATGAACATGGTTGAGCAAGTGTCTCTGGTAGGATGATGTGTCCTTTGGGTATATGTCCAAGAGTGATACGTCTGGATCTGGAGGTAGATGGATTCTCATCTTCCTGAGGAAACACCACACTGATTTCCACAATGACTGGGCAAGTTTGCACTCTCATCAGCACTGGGTGGGTGCTTCCTTTACTCCACATCTCCACCAGCATAAGCTGCTGCTTCTTTTATTTAATCTTAGCCATTCTGACAGGAGTAAAATGGAATCTCAAAGTGGCTTTGATTTGCATTTCACTGATGACTAATGATGCTGAATGCTTCTTTAAGTGTTTCTCAGCCATTTGCGTTTCCTCTTTTAGGAATTATTCCATTTAGATCTGTATTCCATTTTTAATTGGGCTGTTGGCTTTCTTGATATCTAATTTTTAAAATTCTTTCATATATTTTAGACATCAGTCCCCTATTGGTGGAGAGTTGATAAAAACCTTTGCCCATTCTGTAGGTTGCCACTTTGTCCAAATGACAGTGTCCTTTGCCATGTGCAAGCTTTCCAAGTGTCATGAGGTCCCATTTACTGCTTGTTGATCCTAGTACCTGTGCTAACAGTGTTCTGTTCAAAAAGTCTTTCCTTGTGCCACTGGGTTTAAGACTGTGTCTCAACTTCTCTTTATCAGGTTCAGTGTATAAGGTTTTATGTTGAGGTCTTTGATCCATTTGGAGTTGAGTTCATGCAGGGTGGTAAGTGGATCTATTTGGATTTTTCTACATGCAGCCACCTAGTTTGATCAGTACCATTTATTGAAAATACTGTCTTTATTCCACTATGTATTTCTGGATTCTTTATCAAAAGTCAGCTATCCATAGGTGTGTGGACAGATGTCTGGGTCACTGATTCAAATCTGTCAATCAGTGTGCCTATGCCCCTGCCATGCTGTTTCTATTTCTGTAGCTTTAAAGTGATAAGTGAGGTGGGGACAGTGATAGCTCCCACATTCATTGCATTACTCAGGCTTCTTGTAGCTTTCTGTTGTTTCCATAGGAAGTTGAAAATTGTCCTTTTAAGACCTGTGTAGATTTATATTGGAATTTTGATGGGGATTGCATTGAATCTTTCAATTGCTTTTGGTAGGACAGCCATTTTTACTAAGTTAATCTATGGATTCATGAGCGTGGGGGATCTTTCCATCTTCATTGTCTTTCTTCAGTATCTTAAGGTTTTTATCACTCAAGTCTTTCATATTATTGTGGAGTTTTACATACCCTTATTATACGTTATTTGAGGCTATTGTGAAAGGTGTTGGTTCTGTGATTTCTTTTTCAGACCATTTGCCCTTTGTACATAGGAAAGCTACTAATTTTTGTGAGTTAATTCTGTATCCAGCCACTTTGCTGACAGTGTCTCTCAGCTATAGGAGTTTCCTGATGAAATCTTTAGTCTTGCTTATGTATGCTGTCATGTCTTCTCTTTCCAATTTGTTGGTCACCTTCATTTGCCTTATTGCTTTAGCTAAGACTTCAGGTACTAACTGAATAGGTATGAAGAGAGTGGACAACCTTGTCTTGTTCCTGATTATAGTGGAATTGATTTGCATTTCCCTTCATTAAAATTGATGTTGACTATGGGCTTGCAGTAAACTGCCTTTATTGGGTTAAGGTATGTCCCTCGTATTCCTAATTTCTGCGGGACTTTTATCATGAAGAGAAGTTGGACTTTGGCAAATGTATCTAATAAAAATATTATGTGAATTTTGTCTTTTAGTTTATTTTTATGGTGGATTACATTAATTAATTTACATATGTTGATCTATCTTTGCATCTCTGGGATGAAGCTGTGTCCAAGTATGTGGTCAGTATTGAAGAATGTTTCATGAGGTACAGAGAAGGTGTATTTTTTGTGTTTAGGTGGAATATTCTGTAAATCAGGTCCATTTGGTTTATGATGTCAGTTCACTTCAATATTTTTCTTGTAGTTCTTGTCTAGATGATCTGTCTGTTGGCTAAAATGGGGTGTTGAAGTCTCCCATTATCATTGTGTGAGGATCAGTCAGTATGTTATTTAAGCTGGGTAGTGTTTCCTTTATGAACTTGAGTGCCCTTGGCTACACAGCTTACTTCTAATGTCCATTTGCTGGGAATGCCTTTCTCCATCTTTTCACCCTAAGATGATGTCTATTCTTAATGTCAAGGTATGTTTCTTGGACACTGCAGAAGAATGTGTCCTGTTTTTACATCCATTCTTTTGTTCTGTGTCAGTGTCATTTTATTGGGGAATTGAGACCATTGACATGTTGAGAGATATCAATGAGAATTATTTGTTGATTCATGTTATTTAACTTTTAATAATTAATTTGTATTTTATGCACATTGGTATTCTGCCTGCATATATGTCTGTGTGAGGATGTCAGATTCCCTGGAAGAGTTGCAGACAGTTGTGAGCCATTATGTGGGTACTGGGAATTGAACCCAGGTCTTCTGGAAGAGCAGACAGTATTCTTAACTCCTGAGCCATCTCTCCAGCCTGATTCATGCTATTTGTGGTTTTTGTGGTCTCTCTCTCTCCCTGTGCGTCCTGTTTTGATTTTCTGGTCTCATATTATTTATTTCTTTTGTTTTCTTGAGTATGGTCAATTTCTTTATGTTGGAGTTTTCCCTGTCATGTCTTTTTGAGGGCTGGATTTGTAGAAAGATATTGCTCAAAAATTTTTTTTATCATAGATTGTTTTATTTTTTCAATCTGTTCTGATTGTAAGTTTTGCTGAGTATAGTAGTCTGGACTGGCATCTGTGGTCCATTAGAGTCTTTAGAACATCTCTCCAGGCCCTTGTGGTCTTTTGAGTTTCCATTGAGAAGTCAGGGTTGTTCTAATAGGTCTGTCTTTATATGTTACTTGGTCTTTTTTCTTTGCAACTTTTAATAATCTTTCTTTGTTCTGTATTTTTAATGTTTTGATTATTATGTGCTGAGGGGAAGTGTTTTTCTGGTCCAGTTTATTTGGTGTATGCTTCTTGTAGCCTGATAGGCATCTCCTTTGGGTTATTAACATTTTCTTCTATGATTTTGTTGAAAATATTTTATATGCTTTTGACCTGGGTTTTCTTCTTTTTCCTCTATTTCTATTATTCCTTAGGTTTGGTCTGTTTATAGTGTCTCAGAGCTCCTGGACATTTCATGTTAGTGTTTCTCCTTTAAGATTTAGCATTTTCTTTGAGCAGTGTATCTGCTACAGAGCTGAGAACGAGAGTGGAGGGTTGAATTTGGAGACATGGAGGGAAAGGTGGGGATCTGCAGTTAGCTTACCAGTATCCCTGGTAGAGTGGACTGTGGATTCTCAGGGAGTGCCTGTTGGAGCTGGGGGTTAGGACAGTGTGATGAGTGTGTGTGTGGTAGGGGAAGACCTGTGTGATCCAGTGGAGGCCAGGGCAGTGGAGGAGGGGAGGTGTCGGCATGTGTTCTACAGATTGGATCTGGAAAAGAGGAAGGAGAGAATAAGGTCTGCAGTTAGTCTACCAAGCAGGTAGGCTTGATAACTGTGTGTGTGTGTGTGTGCCCACGTGTGCCCACGTGTGCACATGCTTGGTAACTGTGTGTATGTGTGTGTGTGTGTGTGTGTGCGCGCCCACGTGTGCCTGCGTGTGCACATGCTTGTGGAGGCCAGAGCTTGACATCTATATTCTTCTTTTTACTTCCCAACTTATTGCCTTGAGGCATTTCTCTCAGAGGACATGAAGCTTTCCGTTTAGGGTAGGCTGGCTGGACGACCAGCTCTCAGAATGAGCTTGTCTCTTTCCCAGCCTGTATGTCTACGAATGCTCTACAGGCATTCGTAGCAGTGCCCATGGGTGCTGGGGATTTGAACTCAGTCACCGTACTTGCAAAACAAGCCATCTCTTCACTCCCTACATATTAACTTTAACCTGAATAAATGGTTTACTATATTAAGTTTAACACTGCTGCTATAAAAAAATCATTGTGACTCACATAAATAAAAGTCCTTTAAAGTCCTCAATAATTTTACAGTTTAATGGATTCCTAGACCAAAGAGCAGAAGTGATATGTTTAAATCGTGGAGTTTAAACAGATTCATAGTTTAGAAATATTTTCACTCCCTGCCCCAGGGAGACACCTGAAGTCCTAAGAACTCTGTATCTGTTATGTTTCTGTTGCTGTGGTAAAATATCATGATCAAAGCAACTTATGAAAGAAAGGGATTACTCAGGCTATGGTTCCAGACATAATGGTAGGGGAAACACGGGCACTGACAGCCGGAGAAGCTGACGGAGCATATCTCTATCATAGGTTGGAAGCAGAGAGCACAAGGCTCTCAACTCTCTAAGCCAGCCCCCAGTGGCATTGGTGACATATTTTCTCCAGGAAAGCTGATCCTCCCAATAGTTCTCATACCCGCCCCACTGCCCCCCAAACAGTATCGCTAACTAGAGACCAAGGTAAATACCCGAACCTATAGGGGGCTTTTCTCATTCAAACCATCACACACTCAAATTTGTGAACAAGACCTTATTTGCAAATACAGATATTTCGTAATGTGTGGGGTTTGCTCCCGATATAGATCAATCATAAGCTGAAAATGTTTTAAGTCAAAATGAATGGAAGAAATGACATGGGGGTATAGGCCCGGAGTCTCAGCAACATGAAAGGCTGAGGCACCAAGTTCAAGTACAAGGCCAGCCGGGCTTACAGAGTCAGGCTAACCTAGGCAATTCAGTGAGACAGTCTCCATGTCTTCAAAAAGTAAAAGGAGGGCCAGAATGTAACTCAGCAGGAGAGTCTTGCCTTACTACCAGAGAAAGGGAGGCATTGAATAGTGCCAAACCTATGGCATATCATAGCTTACAGTACAATACTGTCTTAGTCAGGGTTTCTATTCCTGCACAAACACCATGACCAAGAAGCAAGCTGGGGAGGAAAGGGTTTATTCAGCTTACACTTCCACGTTACTGTTCATCACTAAAGGGAGTCAGAACTGGAACTCAAGCAGGTCAGGAAGTAGGAGCTGATGCAGAGGCCATGGAGGGATGTTGCTTACTGGCTTGTTTCCCATGGCTTGCTCAGCCTGCTTTCTTTCTTTTCTTTTCTTTTTAAAGATTTATTTATTTATTATATATAGTGCACTGTAGCTGTCTTCAAACACACAAGAAGAAGGCATCAAATCTTATTACAGATGGTTGTGAGCCACCATGTGGTTGCTGGGATTTGAACTCAGGACCTCTATAAGAGCAGTCAGTGAGTGCTCTTAACCACTGAGCCATATCTCCAGCCCTCAGCCTACTTTCTTATAGAACCCTGGTCTACCAGCCCAGGGATGGCACCACCCATAATGGGTTGGGTCCTCCCCCTTGATCACTAGTTGAGAAAATGCCTTACAGCTGGATCTCATGGAGGCATTTCCTCAACTGAGGCTCCTTTCTCTGTGCTAACTCCAGCTTGTGTCAAGTTGACACAGGACCAGCCAGTACAACTTCACTGTTTCTCCTTATGATCAGGTACAGCAGCCGGGACCGCAGCACACATTCAGTGGGAACTACTTCAGGTTGCATTTTATTCTTTCCCAGGCTAGCAGTATTTGGTAAGTGTCCACTGGATGTGTGTTGCTGTCCCGACTGCTGTACCTGTATCACAGTAGGTCAGGGGTCATCTAGAGTTATTTGCAGATATAACCAAGTAAAGATGACATAATGTGGGGTTGGGGTGGGTCTGAAACCCAGTAACTGCTGTTCTATATAAAGAGGGGGCCTTGGAGATGGATGCAGAGGGAGAACAAGCCTGTGAAATTGGAGCTAGAGCCTGGGTTTCTCTTGCTACAGCCAAGGGACACATGAAAGGCCACCAGAGATAAGGGAGGACCCTTCATGGACTATGGAAGGAACATGGCCCTGCTGATACTCGCTCTGTACTCGTGCATGTTTTACGATAACTTGTTTGTTATCCTTCTCAAAGCAGCCTGGGAATTAATGCAGTGGCTTGCTATCCTGGAGCCAGGTGAATGTCAGATCTGGAGAACAGGGCCATGGCCATTGCTGTCCTGCTGTGGCAGGATCAAGTAGATTCTTCTGGACGGATTGTCATGAACTGAGCGGGAGCTAGAATGAGCTGAACTCATAATCTGACTTTTCTGGGAAGACATAAACACCCCAGATAGGTTCACTGTAGTGAGGCAGTGCGATTTTGGGGGTAACAGGAGTGTGGGTGACTCAAAGGCAGCTGCATCCCTTGAAAGCCCAGCCCAGCCTATGAAAGCCATATCCTTGGTGGCTGCTGTCCAGGCATCACGCAGCACCCTACTGTGAGTGACTCCTCTCCTAAGCAGTTCTTGCTGCTTTTATAAGTAAGTTTTATTTGCTTTCTGGGTCTTACTTGGCCCCAGGAGGGGCCTGGGAATGTTTCATTTTGGAGGAAATAGCTGCTCAGCATCTGGTCCTGACTGAGCAGATTTTAATAGTTTAGTTATGAAGCGAGGTCACTGAGAATCTTAAGCAGTGATTTGCCTCAGATGTAAGGTAAGGAATGGCATAGCAGGTCCTTAAATTCGAGAAGAATGTGGGGCTCTTTATTGCTTTCACGTTGGTTTTGTCAAAGGCTGCACAACGAGAAAGAGAGAGCCAGTTGTTTAAATGTGTTTCCCTGATTCTTGTTTCGGGTCTGGGTTAGGATCGGTATGTGTTGTGCTGTTGTGGGCTTTCCGTACACTGCAGGATGGACCCCATCACAAATCTCCTTTCCAGAATGGGAGAGGAGCTCGAGGAGCTTTAGTGGCTTAGAGAACAGCACGCGTTCAGGCCTTGTCGTATCCAACTCTCTGTTCGTCCCCTGATGTCACTCGGCTTCTTCAAGGGATTTGGATTGTTTGAAGAGGTACCTTCGGAAACGTTGGATTCGGGATCACAGTAAGTGGCCAAGTTTTCAGGGTTGTAGGAATAAAGGAAAAGCAAGCTTCCTGAGAGTAGCAGTAGCCTAGGGAAAACCTAGTGGCAGCGCTGAGGAAGCAGGAAAAAGGCAAGACCAGAGACAGCTGCTCCAGATGTCCCAGGAGGAAAACTGTGAGGCCTGAAGGACCCCTTCGAATGCTGTGGGACCGTCTGAGGGGGAGGTAGGGATGAGGCAGTGCCAGGATCTGGGGGCTGGCCAGGTTTGGCTCAGAACTCCCTTTCCCTACCCCAAATAAATGAATCTGAACAGGGTTCAGGGAGCCGAAGACAGGCTGTAGATCAGGGACCAGGCCCCAAGTCTGAGCCACTTATTCCTCACCGTGTTGGAAAGGAAACGAACACAGTAGAGAGAAGGTTGAGAGGAAGCTAGGGAGCCTGAAGGGAACAGGAAACAAATTTCAGTGTACTCTTCCTCAGGACCAGGGAGGGGACAGGACCAAAGGACATCTGTGCTGGTGTGCTTTTGTCCTATAATGGACAGAAAGATGGAACAGAGATCATGCTTCTATGCCGTAAGGTTTTGAGGTTTTTTTTTTTTTTGTTTTTGAGACAGAGTCTCACTGTGTAGGTGAGATCTGACTGACCTGGGACTCACTGTGTACAGAGATCCTCCTGCCTCTGCCTCCTGAGTGACGGGATTAAAGAGTATGTGTCACCATACCTGGCCTGCTGTGCCACAAATACTTATGGAGCCTTTCTAACTTTAGCCATTTGTTGACCTTGTGTTAGGGATGGGATGTCTTTCTAATACATATTCACTACAGGGTTTTTTGGCAAATGTGATGTCCAGCTAGCATCACTAAATCATGTATGAGGAACGGATAGAATGTTTGTGTTCTGTCTACATGATTTACCAAAAAAGAACACAATTAACCTATTTATTAGGGTTCTGAGTAGTATGTATCAGACACTCAAGTAACATTAAGCAAAAAAAAAAAAAAAAAAAAAAAAAAAAAAGCACTACACCTTATCCCATTACCCAGGTGCCCATGGGGTCCAGGAGTCTACATTTATCCATGAAGGACTACAATTACCTAGAAACTGGCAGCTCTGCCCTGGGTTTCTGTAAGCATCTGCTTCTCTGTTTATACAGCACAAAGAAATCTAGTGTGATTTCTATATCTTCTTTGTTAAAGGGATCAGGGTTCTTTGTTCAGTGTATTAGGATTGTTTTCCTTCTGCAAAGAAGAAGACCAAAAACAACTCAAGGGGTTTAATCTAATTAAAGAATTTAATGGTTCACACAGTGGAAAAATTCTAGGTTGGCTGGATCCAGGTGGTCAGAGGTCACTGACAGAAGCTGCCTCTTCCTCTATGAGGACTGAAAAGGTACCCTTTTTTGTTTAATGTTGCTCAAGTGTCTGATACATACAGCCCAGGATCCCAATGAATAAGTGAACTGTGTGGGTTTGTTTTAAGTAAGTCATGTAGACAGAACATAAACAGTCTGAGTCCTCTAACCAGCTCTCTATTGGCTTAGTACTCTTGGGATCAGATAACTGTTCTGATTCAAGGTTCTCCTTCACCAACAGCCTGGTTTTCTGAAAGTACCCCAAAAGCCACAGAATGGGCTCTGGCCAAGCCTTGGTTTAGCCACACTTTCATTTCTAATCCATGTGGATTTAAGATGGAAGGATGTGCCTAGAGGCCAGGCCTAGGACCCTTCTTAGAACTGGGTCCTAGGACAGTACACCCAAAATATACAGCAGTAACAGCAACTGTTGTACGCTATCAACTGTTTTGGGGGTGGAGTCTAGGTAGGAACTCAGTCCCTTCCTCATTTTATAATGGTCATCTCATTATCCTTATTTGATGGATGGAAAACTGAGAAATAAATCTTCACAACTAATACAGTCTCCAAGTTGTAACAGTCTGACCTTACGACAGTGCAAAAGTGACGTGCATTTAATAGAAACGGTATTTTGAGCTTGGAACTTTTCCCAGGCTGGTGATATATGCAGCAGGAACCTCCCTTGGGATGCTGAACAGGGCTGCAAGCTGCAGCTCCATTCAGCAGCATGATCACAAGGAGGCACAGAGGGCTGTCTGCAGCAGTCTTCTGTGTTGCTAAGCTGCTTGCTGTTCGTCAAGTGCAGTGTATGTTGTATACTCTCAACTCCATGTTTTCACTGGCAATGGGCTTATCTGGACGTAATCACTTTGAACATAGAGGGACATTTGTAAATTGTAGACCAGGAACAGACTCAGAACTTGGACCCCAGAAGCTGGGATTTTGACCATTAGCAGGGGAGAACTGCTCCAGGAAACAGGAAATAGACCATAGCAGGCAGCAAAAGTAGATGCCCACAGTAGCTCTGAATCCTTCTCTATAAAGCCGTAGGTTGGGCTTAAAGCCTGATAGGAGGTGAGGAGAAAGAGTAAGGAATCAGGTGACTGCTGCTTTTGTGAGTCACCGAAAACATGGACAGATTCCAGAAAACAGGAAGGACAGAAGAAGTGCCCTTGTCTGCGACTCTTCTGGAAGTTGCTACACAATGGCAGTAGGCCATTTTTGTTTTGTTGATAGAAATAAAAAGGAGCTGCAGGGTAGAGCTGGGGGCATGGATGGCTCAGTGGGTAAACCACTTGCCATGTCAGTCTGAGGGCCTGGGTTGGTATCCCCAGGACCATTAAAGCCATGCATGTATAACCCCAGTGTTCCTACAATGAGTAGGAGAACACAGGAGGACTCCCAAGGCCTGCAGGCCAGCTGATCTGGCATAGGCAGCTGTGGACAACAATGACATCCTGTCCCAAAGAGGGCTACACCCAAGATTTTCCTTTGACTTCCACAGAGGTGCCATGGCACACATGCTGCTGTACCTGCACATATCCCACCCTCTTCCTCTCTCTAGTCCCCCCCCCCACACACACGGGGGCCAGGAGCAAGAGAGCTAGAGCTATTGCAGCAGGGAGGGAACTTCCCACTTATCTATATTTAATAATCATGTCTTTGAACAAACTGACAGTAGATAGTAACAAAAGAAAAGGCAATTTTATTTATATGCATGGGTGAACCAGAGGAAAGGAAAATGAAAACCCCCAAGTCTTATGAGATCTGGAAACTTAGAGAGGCTCCCGGACTACAGAGAGCAACAGGAGCAGGGGCCTTGGGCCTTGCTGAGGAAGGTGTTGAGAGCAAGCTGTGGGAGGGAGGAGGCCCCATAGTGACCTCAGTAGAAAACAGCATTCCCAGACTTTCCACTTCAGATGGCATTCCCTGAACTCCTTCATTGTCAGCTAACTGCCTCTGGCCTATTTGTACATAGTCCACCCTGAGTGTGCAGGAAGGTGGCCAGCGTCACACAGTACATCACATCAGTACCAGGGGGTCAGGGGGGACACATGTCTGGAGTCCAAGCTTGTTCCCTATCTGTTTTGTAACATCCCAGGAAAGGACCACAGAAAGGAGCCCAGAACATCTTTCTAGAAGGAAAAAAGCATAGTCATATTTAAATATACTTTATAATCAACCTCAGACAATGCAAAAAGTAGACCCTTCAGCATATCCTCAGCAAGATTGAATGGAAGGCCAGGTATGGTGGCTCACACATATAATCTCATTCAGCAAGCAGAGGCAGGAGGATTGTCATGAATTCAAGACAAGGCCAAGCTATAGAGGGAGAACCTGCCTGAAAGAAAAGTGAACAACTGAAACCAAAGGAAGCTGCCAGTGAACTGTCCTCTCAGTTCTTAGAGCTCCACTGTAATTAAGCTGAATCTTCCGAGCTGATGCTGGCACTCGGGAGTCAAGAGGACGAGGAAGGCCTTACAAGCCTTGAGGGTCTCCAGAAGATGTCCTACCTTGCCAAACAGCTCAAACACCCACCCTAAAACACGTACCTCGTTTAAACTTTTCTAATAATTTTTAATTTTGTATGACTGTTTTGAGTGCACACATGTATGTGTACTGTATGAGTGATTAGTGCATACAGAGGGCGGAAGAGGACGTTGGTCCCTGGAACTTAAGATGGGGTCTTGGACATTTGTGAGCCATTATGTGGGTGCTGGGCACCGAACTGCCTCCTCTGCAAGAGCAACAGTTGTTCTCAACCACTGCGTTGCCTCTCCAGCCACTGTACCTCACAGTGAAAGTCTCCCAACTAGCTCCCTGCTCTGGAACCGCCTAAGTAAGTAATGTTGCAACACGCCCAGTTCTCCACGATTATAAAGGTTTCTTTCTCACTCCTGTCTCAGTTGTGAAGTTCTGGTGCTAAAGAGCTCCTGAATGCTAAGACCCAAGTCCTGGCTAGGTGTGGTGACACACAGCCTTTAATCCCAGCACTTGGGAGTCAGAGGCCCGGGGATCTGAGTTTGAAGCTAACTGGTCTACAAAGTGAGTTCCAGGGCAGCCAAAGCTATATAGAGAAGAGAAACCCTATTTTAAAACAACCCAACCAAACCAAACCAAACCCAACCCAACCAAACCAAAGTCCTGGCGTAGTGAGAAAGGTGTAACCACACGACTGTGAGAAACTCTCTCACCCATGTTCTGATGGCCAGAGCAATTTGTGTGGTCAAGTATGAAATAAGGACATGCGAATCCCGGCACAGGGGCACTAAAGACAGGCACGTAGCAGGCTAAGCACTTAAATATGTATCCTTGGAAATGCTCATTTCTCCCCAAGGAGCAAAATAAGTCTTTTTTTTTTTTTTTTTCAGATATTTAGAGGCTCACCAGTGGTTTCTGTTTGCATTCTCTCTAATGTCTAGACCGCTATAGATGCCTTTCCTAAATGCATGTGTGCCCTTTCTGAGCAAGTCGGTAGTAATCACAACACTGGGAGCTAAGGAGGGGCAAAAGGAATACTGTAAGTAAATGTAATATTGCAAATGTTCTTGGCAGTGTGCTGGAGAGCTTGAGGAAGTTTTAAAGTCGTGTATGTATGTATACAATCCTCCCCTGCGTGTGCATACACTGTCAGTGGAAAAATGGAGAATAGGGAGACAGAATGGCTAGCTAGAGTCTAGGAATCTGGGAAGGTCAACTCATTTACATTTTAAAACGTTTTTCTGGCCTCAAAGCCTACACTTTGTTGTGCCTAGTGTAGGCCCCTCCCCCCAAAAGAAACGAGACAGAAAATACACGGAAGAAAGGTATTTCCTCTTCTAACAACTACATGTCAGTGGGCTGTTATCTTTTCACTTGTGCGTATTCACTGATGAAATCGGATTAACTCTTCTGGTGCAAAACAGTGAGATTTAATAACAAGAAAAGGAAAAGGGGAAGCCGAGAGGCCGAGATAGCACAAATTCATGGAGCAAGTAAGAATAAAACTTACTAAGAGAAAAATGGAGAGGAAGAAAAGACCCAAACAGAAAAGAAAGCTCAGGAACTTGAGGAAAGGGCTCTTACTGGTCTCCAGTCCCAGCCTCCCGCAGCTGGTGCTGAAATGCGGGAATCAGGCGCGCCCCCTGCCGGCAGGAGGAGACCCTCGGGTGGTTAGGTCTGGGGATGGGGGTTTGCAGCCAAGGCTGAAGGGCAGGGTTTAGAAATGTAGCTGCTTCGGCCGGCTGGGTGTCGGCGTGGAGCGATGCGAGCGCCCGAGTCGGCTGCATGTGGTCCGGCTCCAAACCCGGCCAGGGCGCCGCACGTCCACTCACCACCCGCGCCGTGGTTAGAGATGCTCGGTGATTTTCCCACTTCATTGCCACCACACGGACGGTGACTCCGCAAAGTCCTCTGCTTTGCTACAGCATCTGACTAACTGTAAGGTCGGAGCAAGAGCTCACTCAGCCTGGGCAAGGCGGTGACATTTCTCCCTCGCAAGGCACCCCACGACTATGGGGCCCTACGCAGACAGGAACCACACAGCACAGGTTAGGGGAAAGCAGCGCTACTGGAAAAGCGGACCGGAAACCCGTATCTCCCTTCCCGGAACCACTTCCGCTCGCCTTCTCCCCAGCTGGACCTTTAAGGCGGAGCTCTGCAGAGCGACGGGGCAAGCCTAGTGCGCTTGCGCGGCGCCCGTACCCTCCGGGAACCGTGAGTATCTACTCGGAGGCTCTGCAGGGTGGTTAGTGGGCTGTGTCGGCCCCGAGCCTCCACCGGGGGGTCCCTGCGGAGTCCTGCTCCCACCCGCGCCGGGTGTCGTGGGCGTGAGGAAAGCGCATCTATAGCCCCGAGGTGGCGTGAGGACGGGGAGTCCCGCAGCCGTGTTTTTGTCCCGCGCGTTGTCCTCCTGTATTGTCGACTCCAGTTCCCAGAGTGACTCCACTCAGCCAGAGGGAGCCATCTAGGGTCAAAAGACAGGCGAGCCGTACAAATTTAGCCGAAGTGTACATTTTGCTCCTTTGTCCTAGCTGAACGTGGGGATGTAGGTTGGAGGACCAAAGAAAATTTAAAAAATGTGGGAGCCGGGTCCAGACAGATCAGGTGCCCGGGGCCATCACTGTCACTTTGTATGCCTTTGTGTAGCTCCAAACCCAAGTAGTAACAGGAGCCTGGAGGGTGCTTCCGGAGTTGGAGATGTCTAGGTGTTTCCCCTTCAGAGTTATTAACACCATCTCACAGTCAATTTTCACATCCCATATGACCCAGAGGAAAAGCTGTTGAAGAAATTGGATGCACCTCAACCTGTTTCTTACTTTGAACTTGTAATAGCTTCAACATCTTTTTCAAGTTAAAGATCAAGCCCAACTTCTGACTCTGGTGTTACTCAGGATTCTTTTTGCTTGACAGGTCTCAGCAGAGTTAGAAGAAATGGCCCTGGTACCTTATGAGGAGAGCCCAGCAATTGGGCTCCAGAGATTCCATAAGCCTCTTGCCACCTTCTCTTTTGCAAACCACACCATCCAGATCCGTCAGGACTGGAGGCAGCTGGGAGTTGCTGCAGTGGTTTGGGATGCGGTAAGTCAGCACTTTGCAGGGCCTTCAAAACCATCTGCAGTTGCAAGACTGTTGTCTCAGAAGGAAATGGATGGCTTTATTGAAATATGATTTATATATACTCTCCACCAATGTAAAGTCTGCAAAAACATTGGGTTGTTCAGCACATTCATGGCAGTACATCTGTTACACTATTTACATTATGACATTATGGTCCCTGCATCTCCTTGCCCACCAGTTATCCCCCCCACCCCCTTTACATATACTGCACTTTGAAAAGCTGAGGGAAATGAAATGAAGTTAGTTGCCCAGTGAGGATCAGAAGACTGAAAAAAAACAAACAAACAAAAAAAATCAGGGGCCCGATTGCACTGGGCGCTCATTAAGTTAGTTTCTAAAATACCACACAGAGAATGTGTAGAGGCAGTCCCCAAAACTGACGTCATGTTTTCAGTTTTTCATGGCTTTTCTGTTTCTGATGAAGTCTGTCTTCAGCTGTTCAACAAGTGGTGTAAACTCTTCAATTATACTCCTAGGGTATAGCTGAGGGTTGGGGAGTAAAAATTACGAGATTGTAAGCAAATGTTCATTCATCATCGTGTTAAATTCCAAAGCTTTTGATGAAAACCAACCTTCTGATACCCAGAAGATGGCCAGGGTCCCTGTGGGACAGTGACTCAGCAGCAAGGCTCAGGCGGCTGTGAGCCTTGTGATGCTCCCATGCCTTAGGAAGCAGACAGAACCTTGAGGAAAATCAAAGATTCATGTCATTTCTCCCAGAACAGTTTTGTAAACTTGATGGAAAATGCACTGCGACACAGTAGGAAATGAAGTTTTCTAGGTGAAGCTGGCCCCTAGCTTGTAGTGTTCATAAGGGGTTTGGGGCACACCGTGCCTACGTTTGCTCTAATGTGTTACCTTGCAGTAGCAGCAAGTAAGTTCCTGTGCATGGGGAATTGTACTTTTCAGGCAGGTAGGGAGGGAGAGGGGAGGAAGGAGGGAAGAAAGGAGGAGGGAGAATATGAATGTTCACTGTTTCTTCCTGCCAGTTCTTGGCACTCTGAAGCTCCACAGCTCTTCAAACCCTTGCTGACCCGAGTCCTGTTCACACTGTGTTGATTCAGGCTGTTGTTCTTTCCGTGTATCTGGAGACGGGCGCCGTGGAGCTCAGGGGCCGCGCTGCCGTGGAGCTGGGAGCTGGCACAGGGCTGGTGGGCATAGTGGCTGCCCTGCTGGGTAAGTGAATGGTCTGGCCCACCCCTCAGTGAGCAGAACTCATCGAGAGGTACACTCACTGTTTCCTTAGCAGAAAACACGTGGTTGGGATTCCCCTTACCGAGTTAGCTTCTCCCTCCCGTGCTCATGATTGCAGACAATAACCCTTGTATGCAGTCTCTTTGGTTTCAAAAAAGTTCGTAGACTACCAGACTTAATTCCAGGAGGTAAGTAGAACAGACAATCATAGTCCGTCATTGTTGAGGAAGCAGCTGGTTTTTTCCTCCTAGGGAGGATAGGTCCCTCAGGTGTCCCCCTACTGACATTTTAAGAAATGACATTCATAGTCCGTATTCTTAATTGATACCACTCTATCAACGTTCATCTGACACAGGCATTGATTTTATTTTTTTTTCCTTTTATCTTGCTGGAGATAGTGTCTTCTAATGCTGGCCAGGCTGGCCTTTAGTTTGTAATCCTTCCTCTTCCTCTTAAGTAGCTGGGATTACAGACATGCCGCCCCACTGTGTGGGTAGCTGGGATTAGAGTAGCTAGGATTACAGACATGCCGCCCTACTGTGTGAGTAGCTGGGATTACAGACATGCTGCCCCACTGTTTGTGGCAGCTTTGAACATTTTAAAATTTCATTTCCCCCCCACTGTTGACATCTTTCTACAACATGTGACTCATTGTTTGAGTTACATGACCAGGAGCAGCTAACTTTTAGGACAGCATCTGTCATGCTGACCACCTAAGCAGCCATCTGGGGCTCTGATTCAGTGGCTCTGGTGTGGGACTTTAGAGCTTGTTTTGTAAAAAGCTCCCAGGATGATGCCACAGGTCCTCAGAGCACAGTAATGGTGGTGTGTGTGTGTGTGTGTGTGTGTGTGTGTGTGTGTGTGTGTGCATGTGTCTGCCTGGAGTTACAGAACCTTGAATTTTTTTGTGTTTTGGCCATGCTTTGGGCCCAACCTAAGCCCCTCTTGTCCCCCCACCCCCTTTTCTTTTCCTGAGGCTAACATTTCTGTTTTAGAGCCAAGTTCTGTGTTGTTTTGTTCAGTCTTGATTAGAGAGTATTGGCAGGGATAGCGGAGTTGAGCATCTTAGAGGCTGGAGAGATTTCTCAGTGGTTAGAACACCTGGGTTTGATTCTATCACCCACATGGCTGCTCAGAGAACCCTGTAGCCTCACTGCCGAGGTATCCAGCGTCCTCTTCTGACTAAGTGGAAACTGTGTGTAAGTGGTACACAGACACACATCTGTGCAAAACACCTCTATTCAGGAAACTGAAGCTTAATGTTTTTAAATGTACACATTGATTGATTCTTCTGTCCGTCTAGAAGCAAAACAAGTCATTGGTGAGACACTTGCTGGCTGCATGTCATTTTTATCCTCCAGCATTACCATGGTTGTCATATATTATTTTTAATTTTGATTTTCAACTGAAACTGGCATTTTGGGATATTAAGCCAAATTTAGTGTCCTTATCAGCAGAGATCCTGGACTCAAAGAAATTAGGTTCTTGGTATGCCAACACTCCTTTGCCCCCTGTTTTCTACTGTAAACATGGGCTTCTTGCAAAATTTTGTTGACTGGTGTAGAGACATGCTAGTGCATAAATTTATAGTTGCAGTTATAATTAATTTGGACACCTTGTTTGTTCCATCAGTTTGAGCTTGGGCACAGTGTTAAGTTCTAAACACTGACTTCTCCATCTGTAAAATGGGGTAGTGGTAGTGTTTGCTCCTCAGTGAGGCTCAAGAGGGGCTAGTTTCCATCTATATGTAAGTAGCTATGTTAGCTCCTTAGCTGTGTGTATGAGTGTGTATATATGGTATGTGTATGTATGTGTATGTGTTTATATGTTTGTGTGGTGTAGGTTAAAAAGATCCTTACATTCTGTATATATTAATTAATGCTGGCAATTATTCCATAACCAGCCTTTTCACAAATAATCAACCCAGAGACCTTTTAAAATTTCAGTGCCTTAGGTCTTAGCTGGGAGATGATTCTCAACTAGTTCATCTAAGTTAACCTGTCTGCCTAGCCCCATCCAACTACATGGCAAGCTATACCTTCCAGGGCCACAGTCACATCCACCTCCCTCATGTCTCCTGGCAAAAAAGACTTTTCTCCTCCTTTTCAGAGTTCCTTTCCTCCTCCCAGGAAGTCCTACCTTCCACTTCCTGCCCAGCTAGTCAGATTTTTATTAAAGCCATCAGAGAATGATTTAGGTAGTTGAGGGAGGACAGACACAATTTCATACAGTGTATCCCGACAGTTAGGGTAGGTGGGTGGGCGTGCATGTGTGTGTGTGTGTGTGTGTGTGTTGTTGTTGTTGTTGTTCTGGGTGCTTCTGTTTTTAATAAGTCTAGAGCTGTGGGATTAAAGAAGTCAGGATGAGTTTCTTCAGACACTATTTTAGAATGAGGGATAGCAATTGCTTCATGTGTCTGAGTCTTAGGTTGAGGCTCTTGAGAAACAAGACCATAACTCATTCTGTTGTCTTTGACTCTTGAACAGTACCAGCCACTTGACTGGGATACTTGGCTAGTTTGGAGCTTGGTCATGAACAAGCTAGGAGCAATGACTCGGCAGTGATGAACATGCTGTGATGGCCCTTGCTCTTGAATAGGACCTCAGTTTGGTTCCCAGCACTCACATCAGGTGACTGACATTGACTGCAAGTCCAGCTCCAGGGGATACAACATCCTCTTCTGGACTCTGGGCACTTACACTCACACATGCACACGCACACTCAGACACACACAGTTCAAAGTTTAAAATTTAAAAAGAAAAATAAACTAACCATATTGAAGACTTTTGCATATTTTTCTCTATAAAACTGATACAACTCTATTACAAAAATAATTCTCTTTGTAGCAGGTGTCCTGTTTGCATTTTGATGTATTTCCTTTTGTTTGATTTTTTTCTGTCTGTATTTACATAATCACAGTTGTCATCATGGCTATATAATGTCTGTGTGTCTGTATGTATATATACATATACATACAGACACACAGACATTATATATATATATATATATATATATATATATCTTCATATTACTATCATAAGCATTTATGTTGCCACATGACTTTCCTACTCAATATGAAGTATTAGGTTAGAGAAATTTCGATGTTAAAAATTGAGAGTAAGAAATTTTTAAAAATAGGAACAACTAAAATGTAGTGATTTTGAAACGTTGGGAAGAGGTTGATTGTTTCCTTTTTAAAGTTCGTGTTTTGGTAGTCTTAGTCATTCGTTCCTGAGTGCAGGGGTTACTTAGAAAATGCCTGCTAGGTCAGTGTAGGTAGCACACAGTAAGCAGCCAGGCAGACTGTCATCTTAGGAAGCTTATGTTCTAAGTCTGGAGTGAAGGACAGGGTAAAGGCAGGGACATAAAAAGGTTAAAAGAAGTGATTGGTGCTCGGCAGAATGTCTGTATTGGATGTGAGGCTCTCGGAGTGAAGGAGCCGTTCCTGTGGGGGGATGAGCGTACCTGTGTCATAAGTAGGTTTGCTCATGAGTTCTCAAGTGTTGACAAATGGTTAGTAAGGAAGTCACCTTTGAATCTAGTTCTGACTTTCAAACTCAGAGTTTTGGTTTAAAAATCCCCTGAAACTTTATGCTAATTGGGAACTATTTCTAGGTGGGGAAAAGAAAATCCCAGTTTTGAATTTGGATTTGAAGATTGTAGGTTGAGCTGGGCCAGAGAATCTGCATTTGAAAAAAATCTGTAATTTGATGCCCAGTTAAATCTGGAGACCTGTCCTCCTAATCCAGTGCTTAGGAAGATGCCATCTGTTGACTTGTGCCATTATATTACAGCTCTGCTGAGCCTCGGACCTGTGCTTCTGAACATTGTCTAAGTAGTCACCCAGGAGCGGAGGGACAGGCTTTGAATGACAAGTAGCACTGTCTCCTTCATGCGGTGTAATGAAGGGGACACAGAGTTAATGGACTGTGGTTAGATTTCACATTCAGCCCCGTTGGCCTCTGGCGTCTGTGTAACTGTCTGTCTAATGCTGACTTGAGCCTTCACTGTTTGTACCATGCATGACCATGGCTGCCTCCCACCTGGTCCTTCTGCTTTCTCAGACTCACTTCCTGAAGTAGCTACCAGAGAGTTAGCTAAAATGGACAATTAACTGATGTTGTGATCTGTGTTTAAACATACCTCTCTGTTGCTATGGACTCCATCCTGGGCTTGTTGGCAAGGCTTTGTAACCTCATTCTGTAGCTCAGCAGCTTCTTCCGTGTCTTGTGGAGTCCCCTGGCTGGTGGTGGTCACTTACGGATTTGTAAACAGGTAGATGTTAGGGTACTGTTCAGTTGACATTACAATCCTATGTCAGCTCTGGAATACCTTGTAAGATAACAGTACCCAGTTGATAGAGATCTGCTTGCTTTTCCTACAGGACAGGCATTAGAGAAGTTATCAGAGTAAGTGCTGAGGTGAAGCTTAAACAAACAGAATAGGTTGCTCTTTGTCCTGCTAAGAACTACACTGTCAAACCTGGAAGGCTGCCTGCAGTTTTCATTATCAGAACAGTCACTGAATTCTGCTGACTGGGCAACACCGTCCATGAGTCATTAGAGCGGGATAGGCCCAGGCTTGAAGACTCACTCGGACAGCTTGAGCACTTTTATCGGCAGTACCATCTGAAACTGAGAACCTCCAGATTTCATTGCACACCACCATTGTGTTTTATCAAGATAAGAAATGCCTGGTGTGAGCCGCCACTGGAAAGGAGTTGGGATCCTTTGGGAGATTAGAAAAGAATGTACAAAGGAAAGATACTATTATGAAGGAATAAAACAACTTTAAGTTTCAGACTTTCTGATGTCAGAACTAGACCTGACTTTAGTTTGTAATGGTTGGATGTACTTCAGTTTTCTTTTTACACACATTGGTTTAAAAAAATAGATATTGCAGTTCATTGTCCAATAACCCATACAGACAGATGGATAAAATACTGTGCCATTAATTTCCTCATCTGCATGTAGAAGAGCATTTGGAGAACATGAACTAGCCTTCTAAGATGTTACCTGGTGCACACTAAGTCCATACACTAATTCAGAGGACAGTTTCTCATAAGTCATGGTTGTCACACAAACAGCTCAGCTGCTCCAGAATAGCATGGTGGTGACCTGGGCATTCTCAATGGCTGAGTTGTCTCTTGCGAGTCTGTTTAACTTTCGTTCCTCTAAAGCAGACTTCTTTGGTTTGTATTTGTATCTTTTTGTCTTGATAGTCATATTCTGCTGCTTGGTTTTTCTTTCTTGGATTGTATTTTACCATGAGCCCTGCCGATTTGAAGGCTATGACCGATGAATCAAGTTGAATGGTGACTACTCGTGAAGGCTGGGGAAGTCAGGAGCATTGGCAAACAGGTGTGCCACAGAAGCAAGCTGAAGGTTTACTTTTATTTACACAGCATAAAGCATTCTGGTCTGGTTACCTGCCTGTGGAAGGGTGCTGTTTTCTGCATAATAGGTGGATATTTAGATAATGCCCTGTGTTAACCAGACAAGACTCTTCTTGTCTACTATGGTTATATGACGTTCACCTTACTTTCTGTTTGTCCCTCATTGTAGGTGCTCGTGTGACTATCACGGATCGAAAAGTAGCGTTAGAATTTCTTAAGTCAAATGTTGAAGCCAACTTACCTCCCCATATCCAACCTAAGGTTGTTGTTAAGGAGCTGACTTGGGGACAAAATTTGGAAAGATTTTCACCTGGAGAATTTGATCTCATACTTGGAGCTGATGTCATATACTTAGAAGATACCTTCACAGACCTTCTTCAAACACTGAGACATCTCTGTAGCAACAACTCTGTGATTCTTTTAGCTTGCCGAATCCGCTACGAACGGGATAATAACTTCTTAGGGATGCTGGAGAGGCAATTTACTGTGAGTAAGGTTCACTATGATCCTGAGAAGGACGTTCACATTTACAAAGCACAGAAGAGAAAGCAGAGGGAGGACTTGTAGCGGGCACTATTCTCTTAGAACTGAATTTGCCAGTTAGGGTCTCACAGCTAGAACTCTTAACAGTGTTAATGACATGGTGACTGAAGTCATTCCCCTCAGAGCTGCCTGAGGAACAAAGCACACGTGGACTTTGTAGACAGTGCCCTGTCTTGTCGCCGGGACTGTTAGTCAGATCGGCGCACCGCTGTCAATGGACGTGTGAGGTTTGGCTGCGTTTTTTCCTTGTCCTGTGTGCTCACTCGGTGAGCAGCTTCCACTGATAAAGTAAAAAGTGTAAAGTGTCTCTAAACTGGTGAGCCAGTGAGACATTCTGGGACAGGTTTTGTTGGTTTCCTTGTCTGCTGAGTGTAAACGGATTTATTACATGTATTCCCTGAAATGTTTGTACTGTTGGAGTCTCCTCTTTTTTTTTTTTTTTTTTTTTTTTGCGACAGATAAGGCCTTATTCTGTAGCTCTGGGTGGGTCTGACAATGTAGCCAGGCTGACCTCAGGCTTCCCCTGGCTGACCCTTTAGTTCTTAAGTACCTTGAGCTGCAGATGAGTTTTCTGGGTCTCCTATCATACCTCTTTACCAGATCTCAGGGGTAAGGATGTAAGCAAAGAAATACAATTTTACATTTGAAATCACTTAAACTTGTAGGTTAAAAATTTCCTTCCAAACCATGCTTTTGTCAGTCTGTTTCAACTTTGCTGTTTCTCAGTGTTGCTGTATCTATTTCTTAGGATTTTTTTGTTTTGTTTTGTTTTTTGCTTTTTAGTATGTCCGTTTTTAAAAGTAAAATCTCATTTCTTCACAAAGGTTAGCTTCCAAGGTGCAAACTCTTTATTGTACCTATAATCACTCATTTGACTTAAGGCTCCGTGATGGGTTGCAAGCTCTTGGGAGGCCTGTTTCATTTTGCTTCCCTAGGGTCCAGTAAAAAGTGTATAACGAAGTAATCAAGGTGAATTCCACTTCTAGGTAATTGATGTTTTGTGGCGCTAGGGATCAAAACTAGGGTTTTGTAGACACTGGGCAAACACTAACCTCGAGTCATTACATCCCCAGCCAGAGGTTACTAGTGTTTTAGTTTTCTCTGGGTAGACTTTATGAATAAAGTTTTCGATGCAAGCTTCTTCATTGACATTAAAATTAAACCAAAAGCTCAGGTGGTTTAGAGTGCTCTAACAGCGGCATTGGTCATAGACATTTGTTGAATAGAGTATTCAAAGTAAGACCTTATTTTCCTTTTATGAAATATTTTGGGTATGAGAGTACCTGTCAATGTTGTCTTTTATATCTGTTTAACTTGGTAATTGTATTATTGGTCATGGTCATCTCTAGAAGGTGGTGTGTGTTGTGTGTAGTGTGTATTAGGTACAGAAAGTTTAAGTGGGAATATTCCCAAGATGAGATTGAAAGGGGGAGAGAGAACAGCAGGACTGGTATGGAGATTTTGGGCGGCAACTGGAAAAGTACTCTAATTCTTTAGGGCTGGGATTCTCTGACTGGCCTTTTACATCTATATGTTCTGTTCATTGGTTGTTAAGGGCACAAGCTTGGGCTGAAGAAAATACCTGTAGAGGGGTGCAACTATCAGGAAATATATTCTTTTACATAGAAATCAGAATTGTAATTCACCCAATTACAATTAACTGAGTATTAGATTTTTAAAAATTGGTATTTTGGTTATGTGTGCCTGTGTGCAGATATGTGCATATAGCACACACAGAATCTAGAGTTGCAACCTGTAGAGCTAGAATTACAGGTTATGAGCTGCCTAGGTGCTGGAAATTGAACTTAGTCCTCTGAAAGAGCCTCAAATGTTCTTTACCACTACAACCACCTCTCTACGGCCTGAATGCTAGATTATTTTGGGGGTAGAATCCTGTTACTACCATTTGAGACAGTCTAGCCATGTTGCCTAGGCTGACCAGGAATAACTCCTACCCCCGCCTCCCCAGGGATGGGGTTACAGATGTACGTCATCACTCCCAGCTCGCTGCAATCCTGTCTTAGCAGATACAGTTTATACTGGAAACAGCACTGAGTTTTAGGTGGTCATAAAAGGCAGCTCAGTAACACTGGTGCATATAAAAAATAAGACCATTATGATTATCTAAATGTTTCACGTTATGTCTGCTTTTCTCTCCTAATCTAATCTGCCTCATGAAAAGATTCTCAGGCTGTTAAAATAACAAAGCATACTCTCAATGAAGTTACCTGAATGTGTACAAGACTTACTAATCAATAATCAATGCCCTTTCACTACTATGCTTCTCTTTGCCCTACGAGACCTAGTCTTAAACTGAGCCTCCTGTCTCAGTCTCTTGCACTTTGATATATATCCCCAGATAATTGCTATTCTTTATTGGAAGTATTTTCTACTAGTTCTTTAACAGAATAGAACCTTAGAGTGCTTAAAAAAACACGCAAAAACAAAAACCAATGTAACACAGTATTGGTTAAGTTGTGCTGGAACCCAGCACCTGACACGAGTTATAGAAGGCATGAGTTTCTGTGTTGTGGCCTTTCTATTCCTCATAACCATCCCACAGAAAAGTAGCATCTAAGTTCTTTCCAGAACAAGGGGTGTCATGTGAGAGGCTGCATCAGCAAGTTAGAGGAGTGTTCTCACACTTGCACAAGCTCAATAATCTAGGCAGTCAACATTTGAAGACTTGTTAACTCAAAGGTTTTTTATTTTTTGTTTTTGGTAACATTTTATTTTTTTATTAGATACTCTATATTTACATTTGAAATATTATCCCTTTCCCCCACCCTGCTCCCATCCTCCCTCCACCTCCACTTGTCTTCATGAAGGTGCACTCCCTCCTAATCACCCTCTCCACCCTGTTGCCTTGGCATTCCTCTACATTGGAAAAGTATGTCTTCCCTGGACCAAAGGCCTCTTCTCACATTGATACCAGACACTATCTTCAGCTACATTTGCAACTGGAACTATAGGTCTCTCAATGCGTGCTCAGTGGTTTTAGTCCATGGGAGTTTTGGAGGGTTTGGTTGGTTGATAATGTTCTTCCCATGAGATTGTAACCCCTTTCAGCTCCTTCAGTCCTTTCTTTGGCACCTTCATTGGGGTCCCCATGTTCAGTCTGATGGTTAGCTGCAAACATGCTCAGCTGTATCTGTGTGACTCTGGAAGAGCCCCTGAGGAGGCAACTCTATCTGGTTCCTGCCAGTAAGCACTTCTTAGCATCAGCAATAGTGCTTGGGTTTGGTGGCTGCATATGGGGTGGATTCCCCAGGTGAGGCAGCCTCTGAATTTTCTTCAATCCCTGTTCCTCTATTTGACCTTGTATTTCCTTCCATGAGTGTTTCGTTCTCCCTTCTAAGGACTGAGGCATCCCATTTTGGCCTTCCTTGTTTTTGAGCTTCATAAGGTATGTGAATTGTTTCTTGGGTATTCAGAGCTTTCTAGGGCCAGTATCCACCTATCAGTGAGTGCATACTGTGTGTTCTTTTATGACTGGGTTACCTCACTCAGGATGATAGTCTTTAGTTTTATCCATTTGCCTAGGAATTTTATGAAGTCATTGTTTCTAATAGTTGAATAGTACTCCATTGTGTAAATGTACCACAATTTCTGTATCCATTCCTCTGTTGAAGGACATCTGAGTTCTTTCCAGCTTCTGGCTATTATAAATAAGGCTGTAACTCAAAGGTTCTTAATGCTGTAAAATTGTAAATACTGCTTGGCATGGCTAGGAAAGGGTTAAGTTTAAAAATCGAGAGACAGTCTCAGCAAAACAAAAAATTCAACATGGGATGCTAATTATGGGGGCAGAAGGGAAAACTAACAGACTAGAAAGATCTATGCACATCATAACCTGGTGTACAACTGGCTCTGCTATTCCAGTTTTTCCTTCAAAACCACAGAGACATGAAAGATGGGATACAGCTCAGTGTTAGATTACTTGGCATTCGAGATAGAACCCAGGGTTCAATCCTGGCATACTTAAAGATGTATGATATGGTAGAACACTGGACTGGTATGAACAGGTGTGGAGTTTAATCCCAGTGTCACAGAAAGAGGTTTAATGAAAAAAGCTAGACACAAAGTCACACACGTTATAATTCCATTTATTTGAAATACTCAAGAGTTGCTAAATTCACTGAAAGCAGACTGTGGGTTGCCAGAGGCAGGAAGAACAGGGGAAATTAACCGTTTAGTAGGTGTAGGGTTTTATCCAGAGGATGGAAATGTCTGTGAACTGCACAAGAATGATGGGTACCCAACTATGTGAATGCAAATGGTCCATTTTACAATTCTGTTAATCATATTAATTCAAAAATAAAAATCATATTCATCCCTGGAAACGAGCCTGCCTTTCACTTGATGTTAGTCCTTATCTGGAGAATGCTTAAATTGTGAGGAAAATTGGTATCAGGCAAGGTGGCCTGGATGAACAGCGCTTTCCTGGACTTGACTGTCAACTTAATGCCAAGTGGCACTGCTTACGACATGGAAAATGCCTGAAGAGACAGATTTGGGAGAGAAATTTGTTGTGTTTGGGACCTGTGCTTCCCTATAAATGTAATAAACATATGACAGTCTAGAATTCCCTGTAGAGGAAAGGAATGCCAACTATACAAAGTTAGGTTCTTGGAGGAATGCTTTTAGATTTAAGAAGTACTTGTTACTCTAGTTACTTGTTACTCAAATGACAACCACAGGAGGACAGGCATTGTGACCATTTCAGAGGTCCAATAGCTTACAAGTAATATGACCACAGGACTGTACTGCTTGATACGACTCTGGTTTACACCTCTTGTCCTCACAAAATTGACACCATGTATGTTCTAAAGGCTCTTACTATGTAGCTCTGGCAATCCCGGGGTTGAAGGTGTGTCACCATGCCAGTTTCCACTCTTAAATGTCTCAGTAACTCAGGTAAGTGTGGTTGCTCTGCAGAAAGGAGCAATAGGAAATCCACATGACCTGTGTTTCCAGACCACACATCATAGGGACCTTATACGTCCTTTGACAATAGCCATATCCACTCCATGAGTCCCCGTTCACACCCTTCCCACCTTCCCCACAAGCTCTCTACCATACAGCCCAACCTAGCCTCTGGTTGTGGCCATGTCCCTGAGCCTGGGACTACATTATCCTACCCACCTTCCTTTTTTATACAGTCATATAGTTCAGAATAAAGGTGATCGGGTTGTTACTGCTCTTTCAGGGCATGCACACACTTCCTAACTGTATGCTGCTAGTCTCCATTAGATACTCAACAGGAGAACAGCACTTGGGAGTTTTAGATCACTGGTCAACCTTACTGAGAAAAAAGTACTAAAAATAATCCAGTAAAATTGAGTGTTTAGATGTGTTGTGTGAATTACACTTTTCTGTTGCTAAGCATTACAAGCTTGTGATTATTCAATGCAAGCTTTGCTCATTTGACAAAATAAACTCAAGTTCAAGAAAATGAGGATAAACACATACTAGCTTTGGGGGGGGGGGTCCCAGGCCCAAAAAAGAGAGACTTTACAGAGTTTTTAAAAGCATGTTTATGTGACTGCACATAAATGTCTGTGTAAAAAGGGCATTATGACAGTTGATACCACAAAGATTACAGTAAGAAAAGCACTTTATGACAATATTTCACAAATTCACAAGGATCACTTTAATATACAAAGTAACTGCTACCATTCTGAACACAAAGCAGCCAGTATGTACATAGTGTTAATAAATGCATGGTGTCTTGGAACTTTTATTCTTTACACATAAAGCACAAAAAGATTTAGGTAAAAAATTGAAACAGGGATGTTTCTAGTTTGTTGGGGACGTTATTAGAAATGTATGTCCCTTTCATTGTTATTAGTACTCCAACAGGAACATTAGAGTTAAAGCTGATACCCTGTTTTGTGCTGACAGTTCTGGGGAGGTATTCTCTATTCCGGTACTCAAGGAAAAACTAAAAAGCCAAATACCACTCTAGGACTTCCCTGGTTATTTTGTTTTTCAAAAGTTTCAAGTGACATGTCTAGGTTGGAAATGATCCCTTCCACTGGGGCATTATAACCGATGTGTACAGACCAGTTGAAGACAGCTTTACAGAAAACTGCTAACTAGCACACTTCTTCACCATCCTAATAAATCTACACACACAGAAAATGTTGACAAAGTTTCCCACTTTTAATATAAATAATTTTATTACATACACATCGAAGTGGCACCTGGGTAAAAATACGTCTATAAAGCACTTACCAATTCAATTTTAAAAAACATAAGAAAATAAAACTTCCCAAATATAATAAATCATTTCATGTGGCCAACATAGATTATGATCTGCAGTGATCTTTCTTCCCTACTGATATTTTTCAACATCTCAAGACTTACTCTCATCTCTTGAGATGTCCCTTATTCAGAAGCTTAGAAATGCTATACTTCTACGGGCAAGTAGTAAATCATGCCTGGGAAGTTTCCTACTGTTTGACCCTTCTCAGATACTTCCTATAGATTATTTATCAATCCAATCTTTACCCAGCCGGGACCTGTCCCACGGAGTGGACGGCCAGCTTCTCATAGCTCGGCCTGTTCTCATACTGACAACTTGCTTCCCAAACTTTGCTTTTTTTTTTTTTTTTTTTTTTTTTTAATTTTTCTTTTTTTAAAAAATAAATTTCAAGCTAAAACACCTGAAATATAATTCCTCCATTCAAATGTTATCTGGTCCTTGTTAAAGTTTGTTTGCCCCTGAGGACACACACAAAGGCTTAGAACTACATTCACTAATCAGTAACATACCATGAGAAGATGAGTCAGCCGGAACTTCAGCACCCTGTTTGATTTGTTTGAAATTCTTCCATACTGACTCAATTTCATGATACCTTCAACCCTTCAAGGATTATATGCCTCTCTTGGCCATTGATTCTAGAAAGTCAAGGAAACCAGTTCCTAGTACATAACAGTGACTGTTAACTTAAAGAGTCAACATTATTAACATCGAAATTAATCAAGACACACACAAGCCACCCAAACCTCTAGTTGTGCTTTGTACATCTCAGTGAACACGTTTATTCTAGAATGATTCACCTACAGGCCTAACAAAGCATATTATTCTCCCCTCAGTCAGAAACCAGTCAAGTTTAGGCAGCATTTCTCTCAAGTTAAACAAAGCCAAATTAAAATGATTTAGTAACAACGATTACATGGTTTCCCATGATGACAATAAATTAATTGCTTTAACAAGGTTTGTAATCTGACATTTTTTTTTTGGTATACTCTACATAAAACTAATGTTGGAGTGAGAATAAAATTTAAAATTATAAGTACTTATTTTTCCTTCAGTATTAGTCAAATCTAATTCCCAGATATTTAGCTTTTATAACATGCTTAAGGCTAACTATGATATTGTAATCAATGAAAAGCTTCCATTAAGAAGTCATGATTTGAAGAGGAGGAAGACAAAGGGTCAGCTGAGAACTCACTGATGAGGAATTTCCCAAGTTGCTGATACCCAAACTGGGTCATTAAAAAACAAAAGTGCAAGTTACACCGAACATTTACAAAGAATTATTGTAAATACAACCCCAAGTAAATATACAACCTTTGTATTGGGCCCCGGAGAATGATATGCCAATAGTTTTCAGTGTTACAAAGGCAAAACAAAAGCCTCCAGAAGGAACTGAAAAGGAAGCAGCTACTGGTAAAGAAACCAACTTGTGTTACTAGCTGACTGGAGTCGACAAAGAATTAAAACTTCCTAAAAAGGAAAGACGACATTTAGATTAAAGTCACTTCAAGTAAGTAAAAGCATTCCGGGTTATGTAAATGTTTGTTTCTAAGCCCCAATATTTGTATGATTCCATGTCACCCTAAATGGTCGAAAACAGTAGGGAGGAGTCCTGAGAGACAAACTTCAGTCAAGAGGACAGCCTGCCTGACTGGTTTTGTGCTTTAGACACTAGCACTGCTTGCTGACCTACCATCAAAACACATCTTGACAAAAATCCCTGTTCAAATGAAACACCAGAAGTTTTTGCCAAAAATGATTCTTGAAAGCTATTTTCAAAATGTTCTTACCAATTTTATAGCTGCCAGAAACAAAGCAGGGGGGAAAAAAAGCTTTGGGGTTTAGGAGTTTTCAAGTGACTGGTACCATACTCAAAAGCATCAAGCCAAACAACAACAAAACAAAAAAACCTAAAAAAAACTGGAAGAGGAAACCCAGTTGTGAGTGCTGGAGTAATACAGTCACTGAAACACCAGAAGAGATGCAGGAGAGTGCACAGAAGAGTAGAATCTCATCTGACCTCAATACGCTATAATACTCAGCATTCCTGACATAACAGCTCTCAGAGCATTTAGATGATATACTGTATGTATGTATATATGTACACATATATTACAAAATGCCACTTCCCCACCCACTCTATAACATCTAAACAAGCACAGCACCTAGGACAATATGATGGTTGCTAATATGGTACTTGCTTTTGATAAAGAACTTAAATTGTATCTCATATCAATTTTTTAAATATGAACATATTCGATCTAGCCCTTTCTAAACCATTTTTCAGTTAAACACTATCAAAGCTTGAAAACTCAGAAGAGTAATATATCAAAAATAAACCCATCCCCATTTCATTTTTATTAGAGTTAATCTGTCCTATAGATAAAAGTGCCACTATATATGCAAAGTGAGCAATACCAAACTTGCTATTTTCTAGGCAAATCAGTAGCATATGTACAGATTCCTATGACATTTTCATTCCCTTTTGGCCAATATGAAGAGAAAAACATTACCAGTAATGTGGCCACATACAATCTTGGATATATGAGTTTTTAAAAAATTATGTCATTTTCTTAATAAAGATTCTCCACATAGCTCAAATACAAGTTTTTTTTTCCCCCTAATTCTCATGTTAAAAACATCCAGCTTGCATTAAAGAGGCTTGAATTCTTTCTGTATGAACCGGAATTTCAAACTCTCACATTATTAAGTAACTTGTGTCAAACCAGTATAGTCATGCTCCAAGCATAAAGGGGAAGGCCTCTGTAAATTAATATCCATCCAACTAGTAAGTATGACTGAGACTGCCTTGGTCTCTAAAGGGTTAAGGAGACCACCAGTTTCCTCAGTATGTAGAAAGCCTCACTGCTGAAGATAAGACACTTAGAGATTACAACTTCTACACAGCTGACAAATTTTCCACTTGTGATATTTCAAATGCTCAAGCTGACATTCTGATTTAATGTGAGGTAATTCCAGTTTGTTAACATATTTGATTCTGCTTCAGTTTTTGTTTCACAAAGTTTAGCAAACGACACATCTACATGCTGGTACAGACAAGTTTTTATGCTATTTCTTTCCCAGTAAGCTCAGCAGGACAAACATCAAACTTTAGTCTTTTGAAAGCCTTCTGGAGAATCTGGTGAACTGTCCAGACTTAAGGATTATTACATCACTCAACTCTTAGAATGATGTTCCTTTACAAACTGTTCATCCTTGAAAAAAGACAACGGTTTGTTATAAACATTTAACATTTGCAAATAACAACCTAAAGTCTTATTTTAAAAATGGGCCAAACATCTTAGGCTCATATATATACTGACGTTAACATTAGTTTTCTTGATATCCCAACTCAAACATGAAGTAATCTAATATGCCAGCCTCCACTGTCCTCATATTTGTCTTTTAGAGAGGTAACTCTTAGATTTTATCAGGCTTAATGAAAAAAAGTTATTACTAAGTCTTATCAGAAACAGCGCTACACATAAATGCAGACTGAGTTTAGATTTAAATAGGCAGCGTCCTTAGAAGAAACAGAACAACTTTTGGATAGTTAAAGCAGTACCACCTTTTTTGGGGAGGAAACAAAAAAGTATTTTGCCAAATATTGTACCATAGTACACACTCCAATACCTGAAGAAAATTACTTTCATGTGTGCAGTTGACACAATGTTCTAGAATCACATCATTGCAACTTATTTGATTAAAAAAAAATCTGAGAGATTTTCAGATCAAAGTGTGAATATAGAAAAGGCTGTCAACTTAGTGCTCTCTAAGGGCAAGCACCCTGCTTGGACATCTGGAAAATGTTCCTGTTGGTTGCACAGCATAAACACCAGGGAATTAGAAATAGCCTTTCAGGTAAACAAGTGAGAGTATAAGGACTTTGAAAGCAAGGACAAAGTTTTTATTTATTAAAAACCTTATTATATACCTCAAGGAGTTGCCTTCCTGGCCAGCACCTGTTCACTAAGACTTGGTACTAATCAGAACAAGCTTTATACTATGATTTTTAACTCCAAGTCTAATGACGTGCTTTCCACTCAGCTGGTTACTTCTTTTAATGTATTCAAACTGCTGAACACACAGGACTGAATTAAGAAGCAACTGCCCTATGGAGGGCTGAAGCTAATACCGAATGCTTCTCAGGACAAGGACAACTCATCAGTACTGAAGAAAAGAGCATACAGAAAGTTTACTCCTCAACACCATACTAAGATCCTTATTTAAAGGATGTCTTTAATAGCTTTACATAATTCACAATGAAAGTGTAAGAACATCAATTTGGCAATCAATACTTCTTCATCGCACCTTACTTTCCTCATGTGTCCCACACACTACTTCAGCTCAGGAGGCCGAGTAATTGTCCCTAAGGCAATCATGAAGCTCAGCACAAACCTTGAAATCATTAAAAAGAAAAAGAAAAAAAAAAAAAAAACCTAAAACAAAAATAAGAAAGCCAAGATTTCATTTTCCTTGTTTTCCCCCAACAATTTACAAATAAGCAAATGATTACTTCTGGAGGGCGGTGGAAATGAAGGGCAGAAGTCTCCTCGTGATTCCTGGCGCTGCACATCTCTTGCGGGCAGAAGTGGAAGTAGTTGTTGGAACATTCACAGTTTAATGCAAAAGCAGAAATGAATGAAATTCTGTAGTTGCTTTCAGGCAGTTTTGCGCATAGAAAAAAAGAAATGTTTAGAAAATAAATGTTTATTTGTCTTTCTGGTTGTGGCCAATCCATAGTCCATTTTCCACCGTAACAGGTGAAAATTTAAATCCCAAATTAATCTGACTTGTGGCAGTAAAGGTCCTTAAGTGCTTTTAGCTCCTCAATCAATGTTTTGTTTTGGTTCTCAAGCACTGCCACTCTGTTCTCTAAACATTTCACATACTCTTTCTTCTTTCTACGACATTCTCTTGCTGCTTCCCTAAAAATGAAAAACACAAAACATTTATGTTCATAAATTCCATTTCACTAACTCAGGACAGAATGTTTCCTAGAGAAACAGCTGAGAAGACAGATGTTCAGTATTACCATACAGTAAACCTCAGTAAGTGATGCTGAGGTTGCCTGATGAGATGGCATGTGGGTAATGCCCCTTGTTGCTCAGCTGAACAACCTGAGTTCAACCCCTGAATCCCACATAGTTGAAAGTGAGAACTTAATTTTTCTTTATTCGCCTGCTTGCATACACGTGCACACGCACTATGTAGAAAACATTCTTTCAGCTACCTAAAAATGGCCCAGCAGGCAAAGTGCCAGATGCACTAGCAGTGGACTAGGTTCCTATGCTTAGCACTCTGACAAAAGCCAACACTGTGCTGGACAGAAGGGAGCGTGATCCATGTAATGAACTGGCCAGAAAGCCTAGCTCAATCCTTGAGCTCCAGATTTAATGAAAGACTAAAAACGGAAGGTTGGTGGGAAGTATGTAGGTTAACTGCAGATCTCCTTCCCCCTCCCTATCCAATCCCCAGCTCTGCAGCAGAACACCTGCAGAGGTTTCCTGCTAACCTCCTTCTCCAACTCAATGCCTTACCCCAGACCCCAACTCCAACAGGAATTCCCTAGGAATCCACATGCCACTGACCAGGGACACAGGTAGACTCATTTCCGATCTTCACCTACACTTCCTCTCCTCCAAATCCAATCCCTAGCTATGCGGCAGGTCACCTCTGAGGCCTCTGTTTCCCTCCTGTCTCCATCTCCTCACCTCTCCCTGCATTCCTCCAAGTCTAGTTCCCAGTCTCACCCCTACTCTGTAGATTACTTCTTGTGACTTCTCACTCTGGGTCATTCCTAGGAGTCTAAGCAGATCCTGTGGAACACCCTGCTTTGCTCCTCCCTGAACACCCCACCTCTAGGACCATCCTACATCAACTATGTGTCAGATCCCATAAGAATTTCCTACTAGGCAACATAACAACCACACTCTCCTAGGAACCAGAGGGCAACAGAAACCAAGGAATAAATCACCCTTACAACAAACAGATCAGACATCAAGATCTAGAATTACATTCTTCTCAAACCAGATGCCTAGATGTCAGCATAAAAATAGTAACAGCCAGGACAATGGATCCAAACCTATCCAGCAAACCTACCAGAGCAGGGCTGGACTATTGTGACATAGCTGAAACATAAGAAAAAGACTTTAACACAGCCTTCCCAATGTGATACAGGGCCTTAAAGAAGAAATGAAGGAATCCCCTAAAGACACCCATGAAGTCCCAAACAAGCAATGGAATGGAAGGGATAAAACAGCTCAGAACCTGAAAGTGGGAACAGAATCCATAAAGGAAACCCAAGCTGAGGAAAATCTACAGATAAAAACATTATTAGCCCAAAAGCTATAAATGCCCAAGAAAAAGGAAGACCAAAGTGTGAATGTTTCAGTCCTTCTTAGAATGGGGAACAAAATACTCACAGGAGGAAATTCCAAACATCACACAGTCACAGAAACTATCTGTAGTTGGCAAAAAATCGTGCCTCTGCTAGAGCACGAAGCAAATCATTGCTTGCTGTGGACAGTCTAAAGCAGCCCCGTATCGCCACACCTGGGATTAGAACAAAAATATTTCTATGTTTTTTTTTTTAATTTTTGTCAAAGAAACCAAAAATTCCAGAATTTTCACTACACACCTCAAAGGAGTAGAGGGAAAAAATTAGTAAAACTCAAGGCCAAAATCATTAAAATAGCAACAAAGAATCAATGAAACGGGGTTGGTCCTTTGAGAAAAATCATTAAAAGTTGACAAACCCTTAGTTGACAAACTACAGGGTAGAGAGATAATATCTAAATTAACAAAGTTAAAAATGAAAATGGGGCATAACAACAGACTCAAGGGAATCCAGAGAGTTATAAGGACATACTTAGAAACCGTTGTAAAATTGTAAAAATCTAAAAACCAAACCAAACCAAAACACCAAAATCAGATGGTTTTAGTATATAGAATTCTATCAAACTTTCAGAGATTTAATGCCAATAATTCTCACAACACTCTACAAAACAGAATCATTGTCCAAGTCTTTTTATTTGGGTCCTGATATCCAAACCACAAAAAGACCAAACAAAGAAAGAGAATTACAGACCAATTTCCCATGATAAACATAAATGCAAAAATTCTCAATAAAATATTTGCAAACTGAATCCACAAATACATCAAAGAGATCATTAACCCTGATCAATTAGGCTTCATTCCAGAGATTCAAGGATGGCTCAACATAAATGTAATCCATCATATAAACAAACCAAAAAACAAACAAAAAAAAAAAATCACAAAATATTTTCATTAGATGCAGAAAAGGCCTTTGATAAAATATCCAACACCTCTTCACAAAGTGCCGAAGAGATCAGGATTACAAGGGATATACCTCAATATAATAAAGGCAGTATCAATTTAAATGGAGAAACTCAAAGCAATTCTACTAAATCAGGTACAAGATAAAGCTGTCCACTTGCTCCATATCTATTCAATATAGTACTTGAATTTAGCTAGAGCAATAAGACAACTGAAGGAGATCAAGGGGATACAAATAAGAAAAGAAAAGCCAAAGTATCTTTACTTGGAGATGGTATGATGGTATACTTAAAGTGATTTAAAAAAAAATCAACCAGGAAACTCCTATAGTTGAGAACTTTCAGCAAAGCTGGTGGGTACAAAAATTAACTCACAAAAATCAGTAACTCTTCTAGACAAATGGACTGAAAAGAAATCAAGGATACATCTTTCACAACAGCCTTACGTAATATAAAATATCTTGGGGTAGCTACCCAAGTAACTGAAAAACTTATATAATAAAAACTTTAAGATATTAAGAAAGAAACTGAAGATATCAGAAGATGGAAAGATGTCCCATGCTCATGGATAGGTAGGATTAATACAGTAAAAATGGCCACCACAGCAAAAGCAATATCCACATTAAAATTCCAAACAAATCTCCACAGAATTTGAAAGGAGAATTTTCAGCTTCATATGGAGACACAGAAAACCCTGAATAATAAATGAACTACGGGAGGTCTTGCTATCCCTGATGCCATCCCGTACTACAGATCTATACTAATAAAAACAGCATGGTAATGCCATGGAATAGACACACTAATCAAAACAACTCAAAGACTCAGACATAAATCCACACATCTATGGATACCCAATTAATGATGAATACACACTGAAACAAAGACATCTTCAACAATGGTGCCAATCAAACTAGACCTACATGCAGAAGAATCCATATTCTCACCCTGCACAAACTCAGCTCTAAATGATCAAAGGCCTTAATATAAAATCCAACACACTGAACCTGATTAGGAGAACGTGAAGAAGAGCCTTGAACTTACTGGCACAGGTAAAGACTTTCAAAACAAACACATTAGCACTAAGACTAATAATTTATAAATGGGACCTCATGAATGGAAAAGCTTGTGACCACCAAAAGGATACCATCATTCAGACAGAAAGGCAACTTACAGAACGCGGAAAGATTTTTTTTTTACCAGCTATACATCCAATAATGAAAAAAAAAAAAAAAAAAAAAAAAAAAAACAAACCTAGGTATCAAGAAAACGAGTAACAACCAAGAAATGGGGTCTGAGTGATGGTGGCACACACCTTTAAATCCAGTACTTTGGAGGCAAGGGCAGGCAGATCTCTTGAGTTCAAGGCCAGCCTGATCTACCCAGTGAATTTTGGGATAGCCAGGGCTACAGAGAAAAACTAGTCTTGAAAAACCAAAGAAAACCAAAAACAACAAAACAAAAAAGGGCATGGGGTGATATAGAGAGAGTATAGATAGAGAGAATTCTCAAAAAAAGTCAAGTGAGAAACACTTAAAGACATGTCCAACATCCTCAGTGAAATGCAAATCAAAGCCACACTGAGATTTCATTTTACTCCTGTCAGAATGGCTAAGATTAAATAAAAGAAGCAGCAGCTTATGCTGGTGGAGATGTGGAGTAAAGGAAGCACCCACCCAGTGCTGATGAGAGTGCAAACTTGCCCAGTCATTGTGGAAATCAGTGTGGTGTTTCCTTAGGAAGATGAGAATCCATCTACCTCCAGATCCAGACGTATCACTCTTGGACATATACCCAAAGGACACGTCATCCTACCAGAGACACTTGCTCAACCATGTTCATTTCAGCTCTATTCCTAATAGCCAGACACTGGAAATGGCCTAGATGTTCATCAACAGAAGAACTGATAAAGGAAATGTGACATGTTTATAACTATTACTCAGCCCTTAAAAAAAAGAAAAAAAGAAATTCACAAGTAAATGGATGGAAGTAGAAAAAAATTCATCCTGAGTAAGACATCCCAGAAATATAAATATCCCCTTATATATAGATACTAGCTATTAAGTCAATGATAACTAAGGTATAATCCATAAAACCACAGCAGCCTGGTATGGAAGTAAGGGACTGTGTGTGCAGGGGACAAATAAATCTCATATGGGAAGCATAACAGAGTAACTTATGATGGATGGAGAGGTATGTGTGCGCCAATGTGTGTATGTGGCAGGGCTGGAACAGAAATATCAAGTGGGGAGAGGAGAAGAGAGACAGCTAAGTTTATGGGCTATTTGAGTAGTACAGAAACTGAATATAGTTGAAGCTTCCTAAAATACATATATGAAGGTAATGTACATGAAACTGCCAATTACTGAGACAGACAGAACCCCACCTGGACAATGTCACTAAATAAAGCCTCCAGTACAGGAATTGGGTTACATCTGACTTGTTGGCTAAAGTGGTCCCCATAGGAATACCCCAAACAACTCAGTCCATTGGCCCTGCTCTCCACAAACTGACAGTAGTAATTCACTGATGAAACCAACATCTACACTACTCATTCACTGACTATGAAGAAGTCAAGCTGACTCTGACTATTTCAATGTTACCTTTTGTTTTATATGTACTTTATGCTCATTGTAACTAGTAAGATTTTAATGCATACTATCAAACCTTTAAAAAAAATCAAGTACTGAAAAAAATATATTCATAGTTTTATGCAAAAATGCTTTTAAAATATGTGCATTTATCTCTGTTTTTTAAAATAAAGTTGTTTAATTAATTCAAAGAAATATTGAGAAAAAAAAAGTCAAGCTGATGCCTACTGGGTATATTCTAACATCTTTTGTACAGGAAGGTACTCTGTAAGCAACCAAAGAAGAAACAACATCAAAAGAGCCACAACCTTCCTAACTACAATGGTGTCCTGCCTATGAGATATGCTAGAACAATGGTGGCACAAATCCTGTGGGAGTAACCAACCAGTATCTGATTTGACTTAAGGTCCACTCCTTGAGTCAACATAAATCTGAGACTAGATGGCTCAGAAACCTAGAGTAAATCCAAACACTACTGTTCTTTTTTAAAACAAGTAGCAACAAAATAATAGCATTTAACTACACTCATAGATCAGTGCCTTGCTCAGCCAGCATCAGAGGAGCTACTTCCTGCAGCAGAAGGTAACAAATACAGAGACGACCCACAGCAGAGAATATGCAGTGACAGACCTTGGACCACTCATTCCTAATTGGGATATTTTTATCAACTCTCTCCTCTCAGAGTTCAGGGAACCCTGCAGAAGATGGAGAGGCAGAAAGAGTGTAAGAACCAGAGGGGACTGAGGGCACTAGGAGACCAAGGCCCTCTAACAACAGGACAACATACAAATGAATTCATAGATTGACACCACATGCACAGGGTCTGCGTATGTTCCAGGCCCTCTGCATATATGTTATGGCTTCCAGCTTAGTGATTTTACAGAAATCCTGATTGTGTGAATGAGGGGATTTCTTGTGCCTTTTCTTGGGCTTTCCCCCTTCTGTTTGTTTTGTCCAATTCTCCTATTTTTTTAAAAAAATATTTATTTATTCTTTTATGTTATGAGTACACTGTTGCTGTCTTCAGACACACCAGAAGAGGGCATTGGATCCCATTACAGATGGTTGTGAGCCACTATGTGGTTGCTGGGATTTGAACTCAGGACCTCTGGCAGTGTAGTCAGTGCTCTTGACCACTGAGCCATCTCTCCAGCCCCAATTCTCCTATTTTTTTAATCTTATATTTTATTCTACTACAATCCCTCATAATCCTGTTTGTGTTGTAATGAGAGTCAGAAAGGGAGTGGAAGTGGGCAGGAGTAGAGGGAGGAAAACTAATCAGAATATATTATCTGAGAGAAACATCCATTTCAGTAAAAGGGAGAACAACAACAACGCCACAATCAGTGTTGGAGGCGCCAGACAAATGGCGCAGTGGTCAGAAGCACTTGCTGCTCTTGCGAAGGACCTGGGTTTTATTCCCAGCTCCGACATGGTGCTTATTTATTCCAGCTCCAGAGGATCTGACACTCTTTTCTGGCTTCTATGGACACTACACACACTATGCTTGCAGTTAATATGCAATTAATACACTTATACACATTATAACAATAAATCCATGCAAGCAATGCACTTATAAATCAATATTAAGAACAAGTTAAACAGCAGTTAAAGGAAAGTCCTGAGCACACAAATGCACATGCAAGTGTGCACATACCACAGTAACACTACATTCAAAGAGTAAAAACAAATACATGCTGCTAGGAAAGCTGAATATCCACAGGTAAAATAATGAAGTAAGTTTACAATGTACAAAATTTAACTCAAAATCTAAATATAAGACCTAAATGTATAAGACTTTTACAACAAAATAGTTCTCAAGTTTGTCTTAGCAGTGATTTCTTGTGTACAACACTGTAAACAATCAAAACAGACAACAGGGATTTCATCACATTTTAAAAGACATTTAAAGATAAAATAATAAAAAGGCAGACTAAAATGAGAATATTTTTAATAATGATGACTAATTAATAATAATTACAATTTGACAAAATAACCAGTTTAAAAAATAAGCACTGGGCTAGGAAGATGGCTCTGTTGGTAAAACACTTGCTACATAAATATGACCCCCATAGGTGCAGGGTGTGTGCCTGTAATCCCAGTGGAAAGGAAACAGTGACAGGCAGGTCCCTGGGGCTTGCCAGGTAGCCAGTCAAGCTAACCGTCAAGCTCCAGGTTCAATGAGAAACCTTTTCACAAAAAAGCAGGGTGAAAAATGACTGGAGAAGATACCTGACATCAAGCAAAGGGTTACATGCACTCACACGAATGCACACACAAAATTTTAGCACAGGCTCAGATGATATACAGATAGCTAATAGGTACATGAAAAGGTGCTCAATATCAATAACTAGGTAGATGTAAACCAAAACCACAAGATAGAACTTCACAGCTATTAGGACAGCTATACTAAAATTGATAATCACTACCATAAGACACTGTTAACTGAAAGGATGTACAGAGGCTAGCAGCTTTACCTACAATTGACAATATAAGTTGCTACATCTGAGCAAACCTGTAGAATGCATAGCATTTACAAAAGGTCCAATTTCTGCCAAGGCTGACTAAACAGAATGGGGTGTATGTGTGGCATTAGGAACAGAATTAAGCAACAACTCATCAATCTCATATATTTCTCTTAAGGAAATCTTTGTACAGCTGTGTCTATAGCACTATTCACAAGAGTCAAGACATACAAAAGCAATCCAAGTGTCCCTTGACAAACGGATGAAGAAATCAAGGTGCTTATATACAATAAAATGTTACTTGGCCTTATGAAGAAAACTATGGTATGTGCTATAAAGTGGACACTGCTTTGGGAAGTAAGCTACTCATAAAAGACAAAACTGTAGAATTCTACTTCTAAGGTGGCAAGAGTAAAATTTTATAGGAGGACTGATGTGTCTGCCAAAAGATAGGAATGGGGGTAGCGGGGAATTGTTTAATACAGAGGAGGTTTGGGAGTTCTTGTTTTGAGATAGGATGATAGGATCTCACTCTACATCCTATCTCAAGATTAGCATGGAACTTACTACATAGCTTGGGTTGGTCTCAAACTCACAGCAAATCTACCTCAGTTAAGTGGGTAGTGTCTACATGCATTATAGGCATGACCATCACATTGAGTGTTTTGAAAGATAAAAATGTTCTGGCACTCTGTTAAACCATGATGGGAATATATATACTATTCCTGAACTGTACATTTAAAAAATCTTAACAAATTATTAGAATAAAAATTTATTTTTCAAAACAAACTCATAAATTCAAAACATTTCTCTATTGTTCAATAACCCTAGCAGTAAAAAAGTAAAAATATTCTAGTTTTTTAAAACATGAAAAACCGCAATTCTACAGGCCATCATTTGTAATAGAAGCAGGTGTATGTATGTATGTGTATGTGTCTCCCTTGCAAATTATGCAATGGAGAAGGTTACTTAAATTTAAGGAGATCAAAACACATCCTTACTTGGGATAGAGACAACTAGATAACAGTAAATGTGTTTTATCATTTCACTTTAAGTGGTATCTGCTGAGAACGGTAGTTTTAACCTCTGAAGAGCATGAGGACGGTAGCAATTTGCATGTTCTTGTTCTTTTCTTCTCTAGGAACCCCATCAGGCAGTAAGGAAAGGATGTAGATAGAGTCCTAAGAGTCCTATGTGGTATAGACATGCAGCTGGGTGGGAGAAACAAGAAATGGATGTGTTATGTGCACAACAGCCTGTTCTTCTGTCTCAAGAGTCTTGCTGAGTAGACCTGGTTGGCCTCAAAATTTCAGTCCTCTGGCCTGAGTGCTAGGATTACAGGAGCCCACCATACCCTGGCTGAGGAAGGTTTAAAGAAATTAAGGAAAGGTCAACATTACAGGCCTTACTCGAGCATTCACTGTAGCTGAGAGAAACAGGGTGGCCCAGCTCTTAGAGAAGTTTCATAATCTTGAGACTAAGAGAGAGATAAATGCCTAAGACTGAGCCTTAATCAGAACAGACACTCCTGGAAAATAGCCCTAAATACAAACCCTTATGTAAGCCCTTAGAAAGATGATACCAAATTAAATCAAACAGCTAATGCTCTGGAAATTGTTCCTTACCCTAAAAACAAGCTAGTTTTGCACACTCCTGAAGTTCTCCATATTCCACTGTTCTGTAATGAAGTGACAGTGACCCTAACAGAACAGTCTAACTCCTTCACTAGACAGTAGCAATGACCTCCTTCCACATAGGAGAAAATGTGCCTGCTTCGAGGCTTAAAGAAATGACCTGGTATTCTGACTTTAAATTACTAGACAGATTTAAATAAGCAAACATATTCATCAACTATGACCCAGATGTTGGAAATGTCTAATAGAAAACACAGATAACTATGATAACATAGGCCAGTGTCTCATAAAAGATACATGCTATGTGTACCAGAGGGCCAGCTCAGCAGTAAGGCAGTACCTAACAGTAACAGGGATAAAAATACCTCTGATTTCATCTTATAAACAGAAGTGAGAGTTGAAGACAGGACTGTAGAAATTACATATACTGAAAAACAAGAGGAAAATAACCAAGGGCTGTCATAGTCTCTAACATTGTGAAATGAAATCTCAGACAAAAAACTATTTGAAATGCTATTGTAATGGTTTATATATGCTTAGCCCAAGAAGTGGCACCGTTGGGAGGTGTGGCCTTGTTGGAGTAGGTGTGTGCTTTTAATACCCTTTTCCAAGAGCCAGTATTCTGCCAGCAGCCTTCAGATGAAAATGTAGAACTCTCAGCTCCTCTTACATGATGCTTGCCTGGTTGCTGCCATGTTCCCTCCATGATGATAATGGACTGAACCTGTAAGCCAGCCTCAATTAAATGTTGTCCTTGTAAGAGTTGCCCTGGTCATGGTGTCTGCTCACAGCAATAAAACCCTAAGTAAAACAGCTATTAAGTCATTTTCAAAATTAATGATAAGGATAAATGTGATGGAGTAAAAGAGTAGAGAAACGGAAGAAATGTAACATAGTATTCTGGGAATCAAAGGTAAAACTGAGGACAGAACAAAAGGGAGGCAAAACTATCTTAAATGTGATCAAATATTTTCTCAAAGCCGGAAAGAAATAAACATAATTGTTTTTAAGGGAAAAAAAATATATCAGCCTAAATCATGGGGTGGTGGGGGGGGAGAGAGCTAAAAGGTAAACATATTAAACTTTTCCAATTGTTTTTAAATATTCTGTAACAGATGTCTGTCCAACCTATGACCCATAGGCTGCTTGTGTCCCAGGGTAGTTATGAATGTATACCAACACATCTGAACATTACAATGTCATGTTGTAATGTCAAAAGATTGGATAGTCTAGGATTGGGATATGGCTCAATCAATAAAATGCCTGCTATGTGACCATGAGAATTTGAATTTAGACTGCCTGCCCCCATACCCACGTAAAAGCTATGGATGAATGCAAACATTGGTTTATAATTCTTATGTTGGGCAGGTGGAAACAGGCAGATCTCCCAAGCTTATTGGCCAGTCAAGTCTATCCAATCAGTGAGTTCTGGGCCAGTAAGAGAACCTGTCTAAACACTAAGGTGAAGAATGATACAGGAAGACACCTGTTGCCAAGCTCTAGCCTTCACATTCATTTATAAACATATTTAAGGAGGACCTGCACACACACACACAAGACATCTATCTTTTAAAAAAAAAATCAGAAGACAAAATTTTTCTATGAAATAGCTGATAGTAAACATTTTACTTTGTTTGTTGCTATGAGCTCATCAATGGACAAAGATAAATGAAACTGATTCTAAGCAAGATTTGATCCATGGTTACACAGTTTGCTAATCCCTGATCTACTTAATTAGGCAATGTATTAATTATATGTTTTCTAGAGGGCATATATATAAGGAACAAAAGACTGGTGAAGAATGCTCTGTAATAGAAAATTAAAACCAGAAGAAGCATACCCAATCTTGCTTCTCAAACTGATTGGACTGAGAAGATGCGTAGGAATGGTTAGTAAAGGGTCCTTCTTATGGTGGTTTTTGAAGACAGGGTCTCTCTATGTAATCTAGACCTTCTGCCCCTGTTACCTCAACCTTGAAATGCATTGATTACAGGCATGTACCACAACATCAGCTTGTTAGATAATATCTTATTTACTTACACAGAAACTACCAATTGTGCCTTGTTGCTGGTTTTATGGCACAAGGAGGAGGGTTTGCTACATCATAACCATGTTCATCTGTCTGTGAGGATGTATATTCAGAGATGACTCAGACTTAATGCTTTTACTCACTGATGGATTCAAACTCTTATAGACTATTGGGAGGTGGCAGGACTGCAGTATAAATGGAGAAAGTGGGTTTTTTGATATGCTTCTGAAAGATATCATATAGTCCTGACCCCTTCCTGTTACTCCTATCTGCCATGAGGCGAGCAGCCTCAGCCACATGTTTGTACTGGCATAATATTTTGTATTACTTCAGGCCTAAAACAAGAGAGAGATCTTTGTTGACAAGTCACTAAACCTCTAAATCCAAACCAAAGTGCTAACTACCTCCCTTTAAACTTTCCATAGGTATTTTTCAAAGCAACATAAAATGCAAGGCATTAATCCATTTTGTGGAGCAGGCCTCATATCTAACCAGAAGTCACTGCTCCTGTAATAGTTGGGGCACTACAACAAACACCTGTAGTTCATCTTCCCTGGTGGAATGGTATTACAGCATGCATGGGTGGACAATCCTGCTTCCAGAAGATGTGGGTTATTAAATGAAAATATCAGTGTTAGGAATAAGATACCTCCCTACAAGTTACTGGTCAGACAGACCTCAAGGATTCCCAACACAACACAGGCTACTGCCATTGCTCTTATTTGCTTAATATAACTAAGTGTCACACTACCTCTAAAAACACAAAACACTTTAGTTGCTGGACACAGGTAAACTAAGCTAGAACTAATCTGGAAACTTCATCTGTGCTGCCTGCCTTGTACCATGCTGATGGTGCTATGCTGATCCCTGAGAAGAAAAACCTTTAGTGGACTTACCCAGGGTAGACCCTGCATACTACAATACCATCCTGTAGTAAGAATTCTGGTTTTCTTTAAAAATTACAGAAATATTATAGAATGTGCTTTCACCTGAATCCCAGGTGTAGGGACTGGGCAGCTTTGGACTGTCAGTAGTAGCTCACCATCATTTGTCTCATACTCTAGCAGACTCACGGCTTTGAAAGCTGGAGGTAACTTTTCAGAAGGTGCATAAATGTTAGGGCCCTGAGAGGTGTGGTTTGGTGGTCCTTCAGGGGAGTTGGCTGCAGTTTCCCAGTAGTTGTGCTCAAAGAAGAAATCAGATTCAGATCTCCCTCTCTTTCTCCCCTCTATTTTTCTTTCTCTCCTATCTAGTGATGGGGTAAAATGGAGGTACTGAGTGGAAAGGATAAAGGGTAGGAAAAGAATACAAAGTAGCAAAGGCCAGCTACACCATCCTACTTAGCAAGATATGCCATGCCCACAGGTATGTGAAACAGTGGTGTGACTGCTATATAAGCAGGGAACAAACTGCTTTTTGATTGGATTCAAGGCCTGGTCCACAGGAGGAAATTCATGCCTGTTAATGTAAACATGTTCAAATGCTCATGTCCTGGAAGGATGTAGTCCCTAGGCAGGTACTGGGGTATGAGTGACAGCCTAGTACTGTTGTTTTCCTGATGGGCAGAGACTACAAAACTGTCTTCCAATATTTGTCCATACCCACTGACTAGCACTGTTCTCGACCTGGGTCTGAGAAGCTTGTTATGCAGTGTGCAGCAGTGAATACAGAGGCTCCAAACTGACCGAAGTGTTGTGAATAAATGAGTGTTGAGTGCTTGGCTCTAAGTAAAACCTCTATAACAAGTCCCACAAAGCTCAGAAGAGGGGAGGAAGAGTTCTAGGAAGTGCTGTCTTGTATATAATGGCAGTGCTGCCCTTGTGGACTCAGCGGTGTAGACACTTCCTAAAACCTTCCTTAGATCAGGCAATGCAGTTTCTTAGGTTTGATAACATGCTCTGGCCATGTAATGGTTCAGATGGAGCTGAAGGAAAACAACTTACTTTTCCTTCTTTCTTTCCTTCCTTCCCTTCCACCCTCCCTCCCTCTCTTTCTGAGACAAGGTTTCTCTGTGTAGCCCTGATTGTGTAGCTCATGCTGGCCTTGAACTCAGAGATCCTTTATCTTTATCTACTACTGCTAGGCTTGGAGCTCAGTTTTTCTCATCTGTTATAAACCTAAAAGTACTTCAAATAAAAGGCTAAATATATGCCAAAATGTATGCATGTACACACACACACACACACACACACACACACAGAGAGAGAGAGAGAGAGAGAGAGAGAGAGAGAGAGAGAGAGAGAGAGACAAAACACAGAGGGGAAGAGGAAGAGAAGGAAAGGCAGGATTTTAGTATTTTTAGATGGATCAGTTAGAGGCAATTAAAATTTTTGCTTATGCTTTCTAAGTTATTTATAACAAGCATCCTTTACTTGCTTTTTACTTGTACTGTTTTGAAAAAATTAAATACATAATCTGCTTTTTTTTCTACAAAGAACATTTTAATCTCCATAAAAATACTTTAATTTTTAATGGTGAACTGTAACAGTCAGATTAAATTCATATTGTTTGAAATTTTTCCTATTTTTCACCATATTTATTGTTTCTTCCAGTCCATATCGACTCTAACCTGACATTATTAAAACCTCCCAGTTTAATGTTTACTTTGCTATTTTTCTTCTGTTCTTCACTGAACAACAACAACAAAAAGTAAGGCTTTTACATTTAATAAGGGGAAATGTATTTAACGGTTTCTTACCTCCATCTTTGAAAACCCTTTAAACCCGCTCTACACTGTAGGCTATCTAACAGCAAGGGCAGTAAACTGTATTACTCTCATAATCATCCCCTCTCTAGAAAGATTCCCTATCCACCGCCCACTGACTTTACTTGTCCTTCCCAGAGTTGTAGCCAGTGGACCCAAGTGGATATAGTTTTCACCAGAGACAAAGCCTATGGTTTAAAAACCAAAGGAAGGCTGGGGAGATGTCTTAGGGCACAAGTGTAACTGTGTTCCATCCCACACAAATAGCTGGATTTGACTACAGCACTCCTAATGCAGTGCAGGGGCAGAAATGAGAGACCATGCCTCAAAACAAGGTAGAAGCAGAGAACCAACTCCTGAAAAAAATGTCTGATCTTTACACCCTGACCTATTCCCACTGCAACATTTCCCCATGTCTTGAAAGAGCTGTTCTCATTCAGTGGGGATCCAGGAAGCAGCTGGTAAGGAAGATGATATGAAGAAAAGCCATGGCAAGTGACTTGGAGCTGACAAAGTACAACTTATGAGAGGAAGAGGTCATGTTGTTCTAAGACGCTGAGAGTTTACGATGGTTGCTGTAGTAACACAAAATGTTACTTCACTTGGAATAACTGACAACTTGCACACTGTAGAATTTTGGGGCTCCTCAACTTTTTCCTCCCCAGTTCAGTGTGAGATGGGCTGTGTTCAATGCACACTTTTATTCTGGTGGATGACAGTCTAATTTGTCGGCTGAAGAACTTGTAGTAACAAAGGCACTGACTGATACGGTGATTCTGGAGATATGGCTTAAAGTAACTGCTAGAGTAGTAATTTCTTTTGAATTTATTTCCTCTTAAAATTGGAGTTTGTTTTTCTTGAGCAAAATGGATCTCCCAGGAAAGCATTCTACCATTATTTCCTGGTGTCATGTATCCTGACAGTGTATTTCACTCTGCTTAGAGGCACAGCAGGATGCAACAGCCTCATGTGTCACCAGACACAGGTTTCTTAAAATATAGGACACCTGACTGCTTATTTAGCTTTTCTCTGGTATTTTCCTTCTTTCTCGTCTGTAGAGTGGAATAAGATCTTATCTGCCTATACAAGATAGAGATCTATCTTCTGTGTGTGAAGGTTAATGCCTAACACACACTGTAACTTAGAATAAAGCAGAGTAGATTAGGGTACTGAGCATGCAAACGTTGGCCGATTAAAGAGAAGAGTATGCTAGACTGCCCAGGTGTATGGGAAGCCTGCACTTTTCTAGGTACATGTTAGTGATATGGTCACAGAAGCCAGAGTCTAGGAAAGCTTAAAAAGTACCATGGGGAGAGGAAAGAGAACTCCTTCAGAGTATGGGAAACTTCCCTTTGACGGAGAGTGTAACTAAATCTAAGCAAAAGTATCTTATTACAGTCCCTGCTTTTAAATCAGGCACCTTTGTAGACCTCACGTAAGCAACTATCTTAAAAACTGCTCTTGATCGCAGTAGAGTGGATTATGGCTTCATTGGAATGCTCTTGGAAACGCTTAGCTACTAATACAATGTTCTGAGAAGTTACTCAATTATAAGGATCATGACCTCATTTATGGATTAATCCACTAATAGGTTCATAATTGCATAGGAAGGTATGAAAAAACTTGAGAAGCAGAACTTAGCTGAAGAGAAATGGGTCATTAAGTTACACCCTGAGAGGCTATGCCGTAATTTCCAATCACTTAAAACAACTTACATTCACCCATTCATACCAGTGTGGTCCAAGCACATGTGATGTTTACATGTGCTGTCTGTACAGGTACTTAGACCTGTCGAAACTAGGTCAGTGAGCGTTGTTTTCTATCACTTCCCACAGTATCACCCTTTACGTTTACTCATTTCTCTATGTGCAGGGAGGTAACTGAGGGAAGATATACGCCATAGCACACAGGAGTCACTTTCTTTCCATTGTATGAGACCAGTCTCCAGACACATTTTTCTTTCTCTGCCTCTGGTCTGCTAAAACGTGGGTCACTCTGTTCCACTGTAGGCCACTAGCCATGATGTTCTGCCTCATCGCAAGGCCAAAATAAATGGTCCCAAGTAAACCAGGACTGCTGAAACTGAGAGTCAAAGTACATTATTTTCTTCTTTAAGTGGATTTCTCAGGGATTCTGTCAGAGTAACTTTCAGAACACTAATACTGAGAAATGGAGAAAAAGTGGCACTGTGGTTTACAAGTGTTTATAAGCGGGCAATGCTCTGGGCAGCTAAGAAGGTCTAATGTCAGTAGGCTTGGCTGGTACAGGCTTGTAATCTCAGCTACTCAGGAAACTGAGACAGAAAGACTGGGAAAAGCAGCCTGGCCACTTTTTTTTTTTTTTTTATTGAAACTAAGCTCTGCACCAGGACCCCAGAGATGGGCTAGAGTGGTATGTGTCATTGCTTCTCAGAGTGCCTTCAGATCAACCTGGGTAGCATCGAGACCCTGTCTGAAGCTGTGAAAATTGTAAAAGGGTTGGGTGGAGTATAAATCAGTGGTCGGGGTTTGTCTACATGAACATGGCCCTCAGGACAACCCCAGTACTGCACAGACGGGAAGGAAGAAGGAAGCTAGTGCTGCCTCCCCTGAACATGGACCCACTGTGTCTGTCATTCTCTGTAAGAGGAACCAAATTACATAGACATAATATCAAATTCTTTAAAAAATTTGATTCCTGTGTCTCCTTACTGCTGTCTTTAATTTTATAATTAATTAGGTCTTTGAGACTTCTTAAATACTGTTTTTTATTTTAGAAAAGGTCAACTATTTCTTAACAGATACTTTAAAACTGAGCAGATTAATGTGTAATTTAATTCATATTTCCAAATACATTTAAATAAGACTTAGGCAGTACATTTCTATTATAACTTAACTGCTTATAGCTGTTTGGTGCACAATAAAGGTCACCAGGCTTCTTTTCAAGTTTCTCCTAATATCTCAGAATGGCTTTCTCCTTTTTCATAGCTAGATATAATTTACTAAGACTGTGACAGTTAAGACTGTTTCAAGAACAATGATGCTGACCCTCCAAACATGAAATTGTTGAAGAGAAGAAACAGTACAGAGACCATGTGCTTTCTTACCTGGCCCCAAGAGCTGAGCTTTGGGTGCAAGGAGAGACCTTATTTTACTCAAAGGCAGAAACCCAAGTTTAGAATATTAATGTGTTCTTCCAGAATCATAGCTAAAGGGTGAATGCAAGACTTAAGTTAGATCTTCTAAGTTCAATTTGTCTCATTTACCTTATCATATTATTTAGACACTTGGGGTAAAAAAGAAAATCTTGTCAACTTCAAATAGCTTATATCTTTATACACCTCGATTCTCTTTTAGTTTTCACCTCCCTCCCGTATCACCGCCCCTTGATATTTTTTCCCATGTTTGAGTGTATGAAGGCTATCTTCCTTGATGTTGCTTCAGCTTACTCTTCAGACATGGTTTCTTTAAACCCAGAGTTTACAGACCAGCTTGCCCTGGGAACCCCACCTCTGCCATCAGACTAGAACCACAGGGCCCTGCCAAGCATTTCATATGGGTTCTGGGAATCTGAACTCCAGAGTTCTTGTTTGTGTGGTGAACACTAACTAATGAGTGGCCTCCTCAGACTATTTGTTTTGTTTTAATCATTTCAACATTAATAACTTCCATTTGTTTTTAGATGGCAAAACCATCCAAAAACATCTAAAAGCAAATACATTTCTAAGAAAGGCTTTACCTATGTTTTCTAGCTTCTGCTATGTAACACTTTAATTTCTCAAGATTAACATTAACTATGCATTAAGGCTTTGTCGGGAATACCATATTTTTTAGAATTACTCTATTTTAAAAGTGTTTGGATGTTAAATTATTACTCTAAGTAAGAAAGTACATGCCCGTAAGGCCAAGCATGGTAGCACAAGCTTATAATCCCAGCCCTCACAGAGGCAGAAAGATCAAGAATTCCAGGACACTTTGGCCCACACAGCAAGACAAAAAAAAAAAAAAAAAAAAATCAATGCACAGAATCTACTGTTGGCAGAAGTAACACACAGGAGAGACATAGTTGACACATAGCATTTAATGTCTGGAATATCCATACCTGTTCTTCATTAGACGAACCTCTCTCTTTCGTGCTGCTTCTTCAGCAGGCTGTGTAGGAAGTGCTGGGGAGGATGCCATAACAACTCCAGGAGCAATGGTGCTAGTGGGTGCTGTGCGAATCTGGTATGTTTGTACATCGCCAGAGGCAGCTGCAAAAAAGAGCGAACAAGGTATAAGACACAGAAACACTACAATAAAATTCAAATGTGTCTCAATCGATCTAAACACGTGTTAGATTAAAAGGGAAACAGGAAACATGATTCTAACTAAAAAGAAGTTTTTGTACTATTACTACATGGACAGGGAGGATGCCTCAGTGTCTCTGTTGGGTCTTCTATTATGTTTCCCTGGAATGGAGATCTATTATGTGGTTTACATGCTTGTCAACCTTAAGTCTAAAAGGAAAGTGGGGCCCAGCATAGATAATCCTCCTAGATATAGGCCTCAGTGTCTTCCCTTGATTTAATTCACATTAAAAAAAAAAAAAGTCTCAGTAGGTAGACTCTTGCCACGACATAAAAACGACCATGATTTTTCATAAAATAGCAAAATAAAAGAGAAAATAAGCATATGATAAAGTATTATAAATTTCTAATTCGAATAAAACTCAAAGTATGAAAAAATTGGACATTTGATGCCAATCATGGTATATGTAAATATATCTTAATATAAGTGATAATAACTAAATATGTAAAAGCTGGATTTTTTTTTCTTATCAGTTTTCTAAGATAGGGTCTCACTATGTAGACCAGGCTGGCTTAGAACTCAAGAGACCCACCTGCCTCTGCCTCTTCCTCCCAAGTGCTGGAATTAAAGGTGTATGCTACCTCACTCAGCTTTGGATTTTCCTAACCATACAATCTCCATATGTGAAAAAAAAAAATCACCATTTGTCCATTATTTGCTTCTAGAAAACAGTGTCATAATATGTTCTAATAAATAAATACCCTAGAACTATGTGAGAGATTTTGAAGGTCTTTATAAAATCATCCACATCAATGAAAAATACCAATTATATTGTTTGAGGGACAAAAATGTATATACTAAACATGTTACCATATTCAAACTGACGTTGAGAATTCAAAGTCACTGACATCCTGCTTTACAATTTTTTGAGTACCTGCATGTAAAGTGAAAAGGTGTTTTACTCCCACTAATAAGCAAAATATTTTTTTCAAATATCATTGGTCTAGTAACAAGATATATAGTATAAATGTATTAGAAATTGCTAAACAAAAGATGTTCTACTTGGGATTTTGGTATGATTCAAAAGTTATCCATGGTGAAGGGATATGACTCTCATTAACACAGGCAACATTAGTTATTATTAACAAAATATTTTAGAAGCAAATATTATTTTCATAAATTTTTAATCTGGTATAAACTATGAACTGTTCAATGAATTAATGGAGAATAGTAAACACTCTCCAAAATTCTAAAAATTTGGGGGGGAAAAAAATCTTCCAGTCCATCAAGGACTTAAGAACAACTTGTTCTCCAAAGAGCAAAAATCTGCATAATGAGATATGTTCTTTTGGAATGTTTTTATCTAAAATCAAAACTGATGACTTTAGAAAAGCTCTATATTCTTTTTAAGTAAAAATTTTTTAAAAAGCAACAAAAGCAGAACACATAAACAAGACAGAGAGCAGAACCCACCAACCTCTTCAATGGTGACAGAGCAAACGATGGTGTGGGAAGAAAGTAGCTGGTGTTACTTGGGCCATGCAGCCCAGCCACAGCTCCCCCAGCTCTCTGCTCACGGCCCTGTTTCTCCCTCCCTGACTGCTGACGGATTAAAGACAGGTATCACTCCTTTAAGCTAAAAGATAGTTGTTTTTATGCCATGACATTTTCATCCAAGGGGAATAATGGGAAGTTTCATGAGAAATATTTATTTATGTATTAAATACATACATACCTAAATTGTTATTATCTGAATCTATACTGAAGAAAACTATTTTAGTAGTGCTTTGCAATATACTTACTTTTCATGAGTATATACATTAATTTTTAAAAGAAGGTACCATATGTATGAATTCTTAATTCTATTACCTTGAACAACAACTTGGTTGCTGGGCACTAGAATCTGCTGTCCATCAGTGGTCTGTGCATACTGTAGAATGGTAGTACCCGGCTGAGTGGCAGCTGCATTGGTCATGGTTAATGTCTGCAGGCCCTGTACCCCATCGGTACCATTGTTAGCCAGCTGTATTGCTCCTCCCTGGGTAATGGCAACTAAAACCCAATGAATTGTATTGTTACAAGTTTAATTAATACCACATAAGATTTTTAAAACACACTAAACCCATGCAATTAGCAAAGCATAATATAGGAGAAATTATTCTAGAAAATAACATCACCAAGAAAGACTTGGTATCTTCAAGTAACTGTGTACTCAGGAAACCATATCCACTCTCTATGAGAGAAGTGTTCTCTATAAACTGTACTCAATAAATAATGCATGGTAACAATATAAAACGTGAAAACTCAAACTCTTTTTGAACTTATTTCAACTCCGAGGAGGTCCTGCTTTACAACGATACTTTCTTTACAGCACTGCCAACTCCCTTATACATTGTTTACTATCTGCTGCTTTAATTTTAAGTACATTTTTATAGGTCAAAAACTGACTAATATAAAAGCACCCAATAAATGTTTGTTAAAAGTATGATTAATAAGGCCATTATATTTTCTAACCCTTAGAGCAATTTGTAAACTTGTCACTAGTGCACTTAATACAGCCATGTCAAAGAACTCATGATACTTCTCAAGCAACTAAGGAAAAAAAAAAATCACAAGCTATGATTTTAAGACTAGTTTGGGGAAAAACAGTATGATACCACCTCAAAATAAATAAATAAATAAAATTAAAAATATTTAAGAAAAGAAAAAGAATAATCAGTAATACAATAATGTCCAAGGTGCTGGGTTCAGTTTCTAGCACCTAACACCCATCATCCCCACCAAAAATCTCACCAATGAAAGACGTGAAATGCCCTGGGTCTCAGTTATTATGAGTGTCTCATAAAGTTTAAAATTAGAGCCAAGACCCTCCCTTACATGCATCTAGTTTTATGTCTGAGTCTTCATAGAGACTTCTACTGACTGTTCGATGAGTAAGTGCACTAGCTACTATCGGACAAATGAAAATTAATCAGCACTCATCCAAATCACCCTTACACAACAGTACACAGAAAAAGTTACTTGAAAGGTAAGTTCTTATCTTGTTTGGAATACATAATCCTTAGATACCAGAACTGAAAAATATGATTTACTCCTCAAGTAAATTTAAGGATCAGGTTTTCCAAAAAAGACTAAAAATTGTAATTTTACTTGAGCAATTTCAGAGAGAGAGAGGCGGGGGAGGGAGAGAGTGTCTGTGTATGCATGGGCAAGTGCTGAGAATCAAACCTTCACATGTAGGAATGCACCCTATCAATTGAGCTCTCCATAAGTTACTGTTTAACAGAAGTGAATTAGTTTGGGGTTATCAGTGAGCTCTGGGGAATTATACCATCCTGAGAGGTATGTACACAGAAAATTGATAATTCACTGTTCAATCAAGAGCTATGAGTTCATGATTACTATTTAATCACTGATATAAATTTTTGGAAATTAACATACTAGCATATATAATCTTCCTATATTAGCTAATCCCATATTTTACTATCTTAGATGTTAAAAACTGTCGTAAGAATTACTCTACAATTAATTTTGTAAGATTTCTTGGGAAGGTCTGGGGAAATGGCTGCTCATTCAGAGGACCTGGGTTCTATTCATTCCCAGCGCCGACAGGAAGGCCCATGACAATGTGCAACTAGTTCTGGGGACTGGACGCCCTCTTCAAGCCTTTGCAGGCACTGCACACATATGGTGCCCAAAGAAAACATCCATAAACACTGATACCCGAAGAGGGTGGGAGAAAGAGGACTTTAAAGAATCAGAAGGTTAAGAAAATCAAATCTTCATTTCTCATAGAATTAATTTGCAGATTCAAATGTATTTAATTAACACTCTACTTTTTTCTGAATTACAGAGCAACAGGCTCAAAGTGAACGAAAGGGAAAAAACTACACAAGAAAAGATAGAGGCTACTCTGCTATGATCATTTGATTTTGTTATTTTTCCTGGAAACCTAAAAACATCTGCTTTTATGTAACAGATGTAGAGTTGTTTTAAACATTAAATAAAATGACACACACACATACATATGACAATTCTTTGAAAATATAAGTCTCATCTAAGATTTAAACATATTTTAACTGTAATATTTACTTGTACACTTGATTACTTTGAAAGTGTAAGATAGTTCTGACAAAAACAAATTCATAAAATAAGAAACTCATTATCTCTAAGTAAAATTTCTACCAAGAAATATGATCAAGAAAATATAATTATGTTAAATTTTAACTTAAATAATTTAAATTATATTAGCTGAGATTCTGTACAGAGTAGCTGTGGAAAAAATAGAATGAAAAAGGAGGAATAGATATAATCCTTCCTAGTAGAAAAGAATGAGAAAGAGATTTACAGTTTATAGATATTATAAATTCAACCCTATAAGTTTGATAACCATGTTAATTTTACAAGTTACAAATTATAAGACTACAGAGATAACTTAGAGGTTAAGAACACTGACTACTCTTCCAAAAGACCCAAATTCAATTCCCAGCACCCACATGGTGGCTCACAACCACCTGTAACTTCAGTTTTAGGGGATCCAATCCCCTCTTCTAGCCTTAACAGGCACTACATAATGTAGTGTTGATATACAATGCAGACAAAGCACTCATACCCATAAAATAAAAGAATTTTTTTAAACAAACAAGTTACAAAATAAGTAGTTTGCCATACATGTGAGTATTTATTATGTTGTTTCTTAGTGGAAAGGAAAAATCAAGAACATAATGCTGTATCAGTTTCATCAAAGGCACACATGCATGTACAAAAGGATAATACATAAAATGAATAAAGCTTAAAAAAAAAAAAAAAACTCAAAGTACTAGTACATTTAAGGGAATGGTAGGAAATCCAATACTTTTCCCCATCAGCTCCTCTATGTCTTTTTTAAAAATCATCTTTTTTAGTTCAAGTGAGACTCCCTGAGGTAGTCAGTTAGGACAGGAATATGTTAGACCCCTCAGTATGTTCATGCTGGAGGAGAAAGAAGTCTTGTACAATGTTAGAGAACCATCTTGAACACTTAAACTAAACACACACACACACACACACACACACAGAGTGAGAGTGAGAGAGAGAGAGAGAGAGAGAGAGAGAGAGAGAGAGAGAGAGAGAGAGAGAGAGAGAGAGAGAGACTGACATAGAGACGGGGAGGCGGGGAGGGTGGGAAGGATGTACCCTTATACAGCCACCAACAATTTAAGGGAAACTAATCCATCTAAGCTTATTTAGCTCAGTTATCATAGACAGTAAAGACAGTTATCAAAAACACCATCCCTGGGGTTCAGACAGATGATGTAGTAGCTAAGAATGCTTAATCCTCTTATCCTCTTGTAGAGGTCTTAGGCTTGGTGTCTCTCTATTTCTAAAGGATCTGATCCAAAGGTTCCCAGAACTGCTACACACGTGATGCATATAAACTCATGCAGGGACACATACTCATAAATAAAAATAGCAAATCTTAAAAAATTTCCCTCCCTTATAAATAATTTCAAAAGTTTCAGTATTTGAAAAGTTAAAATTTTTGCTTTAGGAATCTACTTTAAGTACAGCTGGAATACAAGTTACAGGCTAGCAAGCCAGCATCATGCTAAAATTAAAAATAGTAACTTATGCCTGAATCATGTAAGAGACATGGCGGGAGGCAAGACAGCGTTAAAAAAAAAAAAAGTGACATTCCCATAAATGCCTTTTAACAATTCTTTAATAATGTCTGACAGGAGGGCAAACAATATTGGCAGCAAAAGCCTTGGCATTTACCATGTCTTTAAAGAGAATCTAACAGTTTTCCTTCTCACTTTTATAATAAAAAAACGTATTACTCACTATACTGCCCACTGCTAGTTTGGTAAATCGGGGTTGGCACTGTTACGGTGGTGATGGCAGGGGCTGAAGTCTCCTCTTCTGACTTCTCTTCTTCAATCCTTGGCACTCCTGGTGCATCGGAAGATAAGTCATTCAAAATTTTCCTAGAAAAACAAGGAGCTATTTTAATTAAAAAAAAACTTCACTACATGTAAGTAAAGATTAGAAAACTGCTAATGTGTAGGGCAAAAACCACATGAATAAACTCCAAACAAAGCAGGAACTTCAAATTCAAGAATTGAGTGGTGGTGTTGTGTTTGTGTGTGAGGATAATAAATAAAACGACATGTTTTGTTTTGCTTTATTTTATGCATTTGGGTTTGGTTTATTTTATGTGTTTGGGTGTTTTATGTGCACATGCCTGGTGCCTGCAGAGGCCACTGCATACCCTATGACTGGAGTTACAAATGGCTGTGAGATGCTGTGTGTCCTGGAATTGAATCTGGATCCTTTAGAAGAGCCATCTCTCTCATCCCCTCCAAACTTCATATGTATGTATGTAGGTAGGTACTTGGTTTTGTTTTTTTTCCGAGACAGGGTTTCTCTGTGTGGCCCTGGTTATCCTAAAACTCACCCTGTCACTCTGTGTATAGATTATTAGGCTGGCTCCAAACTCAAGAGATCTACCTGCCTCTGCTTCCTAAGTGCCAAAATTAAAGGCATTCATCACTACCACCTGATTTATTTTGGTTTTTAAGACAGTGTCTTATTACAAATCTCAGGTTGGGGGAAAAAAAAAGACAGTTCTCCTGCCTTAGCCTCCCAAGTACTGGGTTTACAGTCACATACCTTGCATGCCTGGCTCTAAATATTTATAGATATAAAATTGTATTGTGTATAAATTGTATCATGAAGAAATATTCCTTATTTAGTATTATGGTTGAAATTGAAACATTATCAATTTAGTCTGACAATCTAATCCAGCTCCCCTTTGTATGAGAACCCAAGCACACAGCTAAGACACTGTTCACATTCTAGTTCTGTTTGTTCTAGAGCACACTGGTAGTGAGAATAAATAACTTTTTTCAAATCAATTCTTCATCAATAAATCCAGAATCAGATATCTGAGAAACTGGTTTATTTTATAAGAGATTTTACAGTTATCACTACAGTCTCACCCAATCTTTCTCAGCCCACTTCCTTTGCCTGCTGTCATCTTTCAAGGTGCTCATGCTTCTAGCACCAGACAATTTATTAAGCCTTATGGCTCAACCATTTGCAAATCTGACAGACATGACTTCCGTTTTTTCAGAACAATTACCCAGTGAAAATATCAAGCCACATGAGACCAAATGAAGCACCTTTCTGCTGTATACAAATTAACTGCTTTATAATGATAGGATGTTCCAATAAAATTATTTTGTATAATCAACCAATTTCATTTTTGTAACCTTGCAAACATGCTATTAGTGTCTGTTAAATAACTTGTTATAATCTAGATATAAAGGCTACATTTCAGGAATTCATAAAGTTCATATAAATAGTATCTCCGTGTGAAAGTCTAACTGTAAGGTAACAGCATCCTTTATAACCCTTTCTCTACATGTTTTCTCTCCAGCACTTTCATTTGATTAGTAAGCATGGTTGGTTTAAATAACATTTGCTAGGATTTTGGCCAGAAAAATATTAAGGCACACATAAAGCAGGTATTTTTGTGGGGTTTGTTTTGACTTTTTTAAGTGTGTATGTAGTAGGAGGTATATGTGTGGAGGTCAAAGAGCAACTTTGTGAAGTCGGTTCTTTCTCTCCACCCTTATGTGGATGAAATTCAGGTCACCAAGCTTGAGTAAGCATGTTTATCTGCTGGAGTCATCTGGCTGGCTGGCAGCTATGATTTGCATAGGATTTAGGAAAAGTCATATGACTTGTTTTTTAATACTTTGTTGAATTTGCTTCAGGATCAAAGGCATTATATACTAACATGAGACATACTCCAATGTCTCAAAATCTAACACATGCTGTATTAAAACAAAAGAGAAGGGCTGGAGATATGGCTTCAATTCCAAGCACCATTAGCAGCTCACACCTGACATTTCTAGCTTCTGCAGGTACTTCATGCACATGGTGCACAGAAATACAAACACTCACACACACAAAATAAAAACAAATAGAAAAGATTATACATATAAATGTCTATGACATATATCCTACAACATAAAATTTCTTAAGACCTCAACATTAATTCACCTATAATATTTAGAGTTTATAATTGGGTGAGGAGAGAAAAAGCTTAGTAGTAACTATAAGTACGTGGAAGAAGGTAAGGCATCAATTACCTTTTTTTTTTTTTTTCTTAAAAAGGAGCAAGGCTAGAGAGAAGGCTCAGTGGTTAAGAGCACTGGTTGCTCTACTATAAGACCTGTTTTGATTCCCAGCATCCAGAGTGACTCATGACCTTGTATAACAGTTCTAGTGGGTCCAGTATCTTCTGACATCTGTTAGCATCATGCACACTACAGCATACAGACAAAACACCCACACATATAACACAAAATAAATCTAAAAATAAATAGAAAATTACATAAATAGGCTTAATCTAAACTAACACAGAAGGTAACTGTAAAATTCTGAAGTTTATTGAATTCTTAAGTAAGCATATGAGATTAGTAAGTTTGCTGTTTCTTGATATACTTAATATGGAACCAATTGATATATGTACTAATTGTTTTTGACATTCCTTCAAGGCAAAGCACAGATTAGGTAGGTAGCATCACAGTTGAACTCAAACTTGTTAGCAAAGTATTATCCTGAAAACTACTAAATATAGCTCTTTGTTAAGGACCATGATGTAAAAATTGCCTGTACATGTGTAGCTAAGCAGAGCAACAGTGTACCGAGAATGATGCTAACACTCAAAGGTATCTATCCCAAGCTTTAGGAAGAGCAGAAGTCGGCACAGCTACAAAAAACAGAACAAGTTGTCCGACAACTGCTAGAACAGTGCTTCTCAATCTTTCTACTGCTATGACCCTGAATACAGTTCCTCATATTCTGGTGACTCCCAACCAGAAAATTATTTTCGTTGCTACTTCGTAACTGTAATTTTTCCGCTATTATGAATCATAATGTAAGCATCTGTTTTTCCAATGGTTTTCAGGGATCACAAACCACAGGTTTAAGAACCACAGTAAGTAGTCTTATTTTGTACTGTAAACATCAGCTTATTTGAGAAGTAACTCAAGAGAAATAATATGCAAAGTACTTGCTGGGGCAGCTTTACCGGTGTCCTGACATCTCTATCTGCCAAGTGCTAAGTCTTTCAAACTCTCTGACTCTATAAACTACTAAATCACATACCTGTAGGAAGGTCTCCTTGAAAGGATTTCCCTTCGTTTTTGGGAATCAGTTACACTATCCACAGACTCCTGTGAATCTTCACTTTCTGCAATAGTTGAAATCTGAAAACAAAGAATAACTTTATCTTGACTATCAAATTTAATTCCTATAAAATATTTAAGTCCAATACAAGGAATGTATATATGTTATATATATATATATAAATAAATCTTACACATGCTTCAATTACTAACAGAGACAACCATCCACTCAAATTCATCTCCTACTGACTCAAATGATGCCACAGAGACAGAACATCTATCCAGAAAATGTTTCCGACTTCTCCCAATCAACCCTGAATATATCACTATGGCAATGCTTTCTTGCACTTGTTAGAACAGAATTGCCAAGCAAAATAAATTTTTGGGCATGAGTTAGCCCTAAGTCTATAATAATAAAATTTCCTATAATTGTTGTGCAAACACAGATTTACATTTGTGTAAGTAAGTCAGTGATTCTTTACCAAATAGTAGACGGTTGGGTAGTTTTATGTCAAGTTAACACAAGCTAGAGTTATATACAGAGAAGAGGGAGCCTCAATTGAAAAAATACTTCCATAAGATCTGGCTGTAGACAAGCCTGTAGGGTATTTTCTTATTAGTGATTGATGGGGAGGGCCCAGTCCATCATGGGTGTTGCCATTCCTGGGCAGATGGTCCTGGATTTTATAAGAAAGAAGGCTGAGCAGTCATGGGAAGCAAGCAAGTAAGCAGCACCTCCTCCATGGCTTCTGCATCAGCTCTTTCCTCAGGTTCCTGTCCTGAATTTCTTCAATTATGAACAGTGATGTGAAAGTGTGAGTCAAATAAACCTTTTTCTCCCAGCTTCTTTGGTCATGGTGATTCATCACAGCAATGGTAGCTCTAACACAGACACTGACATTTCTTCCATGTAAGTAAACTATCTCTCCTATATGTAAGCATGCTTCAAAGTTGGCATTCTTGAGTAGACCGTCAAGGCAATGAATGAGCTATGCATTTCTTTGTTACGGGTCCTTTGACTGGAGAATGAGGGTGAATGGATATACTGTGTGGGGTGGCAGAAACTAGTTTACTAATAACTATGTGCCAAATTTTATACTAATGCCTCCATGTAGTCATCTATTTCATACAGTAAATATCAGGTGCTGGCTGAGTGCTGGGCTTATGTTTACTGAAGAAGATAGAAGAGCTGATACACAAGCAGGATAGGCAACTCTATGAGCCACAAAGCTAAGGAGTGTGGCCCCTGCTCGCAGTCAGCACGTCCATTTTAGACACCACAAGCATTAAAACCTTGGTGGCCCTGGTGTCAGTGCTGTCACAGCAACAGCACTTTAGATCACTCTGGATCCATAGTCTGTAATGTACATCACCAAGTTTTCTAGTGTAAACTACAGGGGCCTCGTGTGCATTCCTCCATGTGACATGATGCTGTCACACTGAGAAGTAGACTTAAACAAGACAAGGGGGCCTGTGTGTTAGCATCACCTCAAAACAGTCAACAACAGTAACATACAAAACCATATTCAGACAGATTAGAGAAATTCCAAAGGAATTCAGCATGCATCTAGGCTCAAGGACTGTAGAGTGGACACTCATGTCTTTTGACAGTGCTGTATGACGGATATGCTCACTGCAGAGAGAAATAAGGAATGATCACTCTAGTGTCTCTATATAAATGCTCTTACAAATAAATAAAAGATCAGAAGCCTGGAAAAGAAAAAAGAACTTAGAAAAAGGAAAAGTCAATGCCAGTAAATACTTGCATAGTAGGCACTACTGTGGCAAATGTACTTATTTTGGCTAATCTTCGCTCCTCTTTGACTTTCTACCTCTGCTTGACTCTCACACACGATATACCCCATCCTTACAACCATCTTAATATTTTTACCTGGGTGAAAGACAAAGCAGATAGTCTTTGCTGGTCACCTAGGCTGACCTCAGACTTCCTAGCCCTGCTTCCAAATGCTGGAGCTACGGGTATGTACTGCCACTCCTTGGGGAGGTAGTGCAATTGGTAGTGTTTGCTTAACATGAGCAAAACCCTGGGTTTGACCCTCAGCACCATATGAAAGTAAGTATGGTACCTGATGTGTACAAACCTAGAACTTGGGAGATGGAGACAGAGGATCAGTACTTCAAGGTTTTACATGCCATATAATAAGTCCAAAGTCAACCAGGGCTGTGATTCAACAAAAATCTAAATATATAAATAAACAAACTAAGTACAGATAAGTTTTGAAATAAAATTCTGCTTTTTTTTAGTTGTAACTTTGTTTCCTACACCAACTCAATGAATTTTGTTGCCTTTCTCTAATCTAAAAGATTTTGCCATTTGAAACAGAAAGAATTAACTGAAATGAGAAAAACCCAAACCACATGGCTATAAAGCATACCAACTCTGAGAACCATCTTACACTCGGGCTTAGATTATAAGGCAGCAGTTCTAACAAATGTAGCAATCTGGGGAATTGGGGTGTTAACATGGAAGAAGCTATGCATGTGGGGGCCAGGAATACATGGGAAAACTTTGTAACTTTCAATTTTGCTGTGAATTAAGCTACTCTTGAAAAATGAAGTCTCATGTATTCAGACAAATCATACAGGATACGTGATTTTGACACTAATAAAAATATCAAGATGCAATTTTATAACTATTGATAAATGTAAGAAATTAATCATTTAAAATTAGAAGCCTAATACAGGTTTCATAATTATCACATTCCAGTAATAGAACCCTTCCCTCTGTCCTCACACTCCGTCATGTCCATGTCTGTCTCCCCAAATTCCTTAAGCAGGTTTTTACCTTTGGTTGTTTGTAGTAGTCTGGACATTTCCAAAACCCAAACCATTATTTATTTTTATTTTGAAAGTTAAAAGGAATTATAAAGTGACTAGAAATTAAGAAATGATAAAACATTATTAAAACTATACAATCCTTTGCAAATTTAAAGTGTTTTGCTTGGCTGGGATTAAGACTCCTGGTTTAGATAACTTTTCACTCAATGGATCAAAAGAGCCCAGATCTTCAAACTTGATCTATCTCCATTACAAATAAGACAACGGTTGTTGGAGAAATGGCAACCAGGTAAGAATACCAGCTGATATTCCAAAGGACCGGGGTTCAATTTCCAGCACGCACTCAGAAGCTCACAACCATGTCTAACCCAATCCTCAGAATACCCTCCTTCTGGCATCAGTAGGTACCAGGCATTCACATCTTGTATAGGATACATGCAGACAATAAGCAAATTTCATATGGGCATATATGTTTATTTGTAAATTTTAAATGTCAATATTTATATTAAAAGTTCTTAGGATAGGATAAATATTAAATAATATATTCAAGTAGAATTAAGTTTTTCACTAACAGTAAGAACAATGTCATTAAATGTGCTTCATTAATAGATCACTAACAGCCAGGCAGTGGTGACATACATCTTTAATCCCACCACTCAGGAGGTAGTGGCAGGCATTATCTCTAATGGGCCAGGGGTCAACACAGTGTACAGACCTAGTTCTGAGACAGCTAAGGCTACACAGAGAAAGCTTGTCTTGAAAACCCAAAATATCATTAACATCTTTCAACAGTGATTCAAGTCAAGCATGGAGGTACATGCCTTTAATCCCAGCACTGATGCAAAGCCTTTGAGGACGGCCTATATAGTAATACTTAACCTGCCCACCTAGGCCTGCATTTTTGGAAACGTGGCTGGATATCTACCAATTTAAAAGAGAACTCTAAGTAAGCATAGAGACTAACAAAATTAAGTGCCTTTTAGCTGTGCTTAGAAAATAATTATTTTCATTTCCATGTATCAATGAGGTAAGTGTTAAGATATATCCAATGTACAGTTATTGTATTGCACTCTAGCAAGAAGATATGTTGTTTTTTTTTCCTTTTATGTAACAATATCTTAATACGTAAACCTCCAAGTGGCCTGAAACTTGCCCTGTAGGCCAGGCCGGGCTTTAACTCAGAGATCCATTCCTGTCTCTCTCTCAACTCTGCTTACCCATGCTAGTGTGTAAAATGTGGCCACATGCCCAGCTAGTCTCATACTTAGCAGCAAAGTTCAGCAGCTCCTAAGGCTGAGATAGTGCGAACTCTAAGTCTTTAAAGATTGAGTACAAAATATAAACTGTTCACCATGAAATACGTTAAGAAAGCATTTTCAAATTTCTCTCCAGAATTTCTTCTAAAAAGTAATAATCCTTTCATTTGTGGCTAAAGCCCCTGTCCCCAATGATAGTACGAAGGAATTTCTATTAGGTAAAATATCCCTTCAAAGTTCTTGCTTGCCATCAACAAGAAGATCAGAAATTTTGGAACACTTGTCTTGAGCCAACAAAACAAAAACCAAATACCCTTCCCAACTCCCCCAAACTGACTACCTATTCTTAATTCAGACACAGCAATGCTGTATGACAGCCAGAGAACAGATCCACTGAGTGGTACACTCTACCTCTGTCTCCATCACATCAAAGTATCCATTTATGAACACTGAGTGTCTCCATTGCTTTCCTCCCCTTTCTCCCTCTCTTTACTTAGGTAACCAGCAAGAACATGCTACTCTTTCAAATGACAAACATCCTCATTTCCACATCTTTGGCTTGGCTTAGATGCCTCTCCTGCTATCTGGTTTCTGCTCCCCAACCACCTTCAATGAGACAGCACACTCCCTCTGCATCTTGCTCTGCCCTTTCCCCTGTGTTATTAACTCTGCAACACTTATCCTCACCTGACATCTTATTTTCTCACAGTATGTCTCTCTTCCCTCAAATGTGATCCTCATGAGAACAGGGATGTAGCTTGTTCACTGCTGTCTTTGATAGCACCTAGAACAATGACTGGCACACAGCATGTGATCAATAGTCTTTGATAGCACCTAGAAATTTGTTGAAGAAATGGATGCAATAATTTACTCTCATTAAGTCTATGAATCCTTTTTAGTACATTTAGACAGCACTATATTGAAATGTGGCCCAAACTGGTAAGTGCCACTACTAACCCTGAATACACTGTGAAACTGCCGTCATTTTTGCAAGAATCTCACATCATCTGTGAGATGTGATTTATACATGTAAGAATAAATTAAGGCAGTAAAGAGAAGATGCATACTACACATACTAAATTACCACAGCTCAGTCTCTAATATTACTATATCAAGTCCTACTATCCTTAGTCTCCCACTAGGAGATGCATACCTTGTATATTTTGGAAACCTTATACATAACACTAGCATTCTACCATCCAGAGGGTTGAGGGATACTTTGACCCTGTTTGATGACCTATTTTAATCCATTACTTCCTAGTTATTAACACTGACCACTGCTAGCTGATCAAATAATCATCAAAGCTCAACACATTCTCCTGGTTTAGAGTACTTAATGAAAAAGAAGCACATATGGTCCAGGCTTCTAGAACTTTTTCAAACATGGACTTTTAAAGTTATAAGTATAGCTCACTGTGATAAAAATGCTATTCTTGAAAAGACAAACCCAGATTTCTATCAAAGTTAAGGACATTTAATACTTGAGTTTAAATTATTTTGCCCTAAGGTTAAAAATAAGAATAAAGGCAACAATTAAATGCCATTATTTTATTAATTAAAATACTGTAATACATACTTTGTAGCCTAACTTTAATTTTTAATAACAAGAACTTTCTGTAAATGAAAGGGAAAGTAAGGGCTGTTTGCGGTCAACATCACTTGAGCTATTATTATCCAAAGTAGGTCTGGTCTCTAAAACTCTTGACTAGCAAGCCAAGCTCTAGAGAATTCAGGCATGGAATTAGATCATATGGAGGATGGTGAGGTGGCATTCCATAAAAAACAAACTAAGTCACAGGACTACTTCTTATCACGTAGTTTCTCAAAAACAGGCCTTGATTTGGCTAATGCTGTCACTGCCTGTTAGTAAGGTCCATTCCTAGTATCTTCAGGAAATTGGTAACTATAGGATTTTATATGACAACAGTTCTCTATCCTATAAGTGTTAAAGCAAACCAGAAGCACAAAAGAAGAAAAAAGAGTAGAGGAGGTTAAATCAACTCAATAGCTTGGCATCAGAAACCTAATGTGGGTATAATGACAGTAACAGAATGGTTCCAGGACACAGGAGGAAGCACCTTTCCCCTCTGCACAAGTATCAATCAGTTCTGGCTACCATACAAAGAAAGCACGGCAGTTCTCCTCTAGAAGGAAACAGCCAAGGCTGAGCAAGAGAAATCAAACATACATCTTATAAGAAACACTGGAGAAAAATAGATGCTTGTTGAGTCTTGAAACTTTTCTGAACAGTAGAAAGGGTGTATGGAAAGAAGGGAAAGAAAGAAGTTTGACAGAAACGAATTAGGTTTGCTTAGTTCTTGGGGTCACCAGGTCCCAATTTTAGAGAGGCATACTCTGGCTAGCCACACAGTACTTCAGCAGTTAGGCTTCATTGAACTGTCCAGTCCTCAGGAGGTTCAGCTTCCTTTTCTCAGAAGAGTGAGAAATGCAGTTCTGGGCTACGGGCTGGAAGAGAGCTGTTAGGGACCCGAGAGTGACTCAGCAGTAGGCAGTACAACAGAGGCATGGAGTTTGACCCAAACCCTGCAATTCCATGTTCACAGAGAAGGACAAAGACATAAATAATTTCTCACCATCCTTTCTAAAAAAATTTTTCTTCAAATCTAGGACCTAGGACTCACCTGAGTTCCGGAGAAAAGTCTTTTTAAGTCCTTACAGGAAGACTGTGAAGTAAAAAATATGAAATGGGAGGCTGGGGTTATGGCCTACTTGCATGAATGTTCAGTCTTTGTTTGCTTTTTCCTTCAATTAGCTGATTTGCAAAGAATTATCCTGTTACTGTTCTTGGCTCCCTAGACCTCTGTAGTTATCTTCAGGCAACCAGAGCACCTTTATTCCCTTTACCCCAAAGGAGCAAACTCCAAAGATTCAGATATATGTGATATAATCAATGATCCTTATTATATACCTTCTGAATATAGTATTATTTCAGTTATATACTCTACCTAAAAGCTCAATAGGTAATATGATGTCTGATGTGATCTCCAAGTACAAATCCTATCTTGAATAAGGTTATTAATTAAGTTTTATCATTACAAACTTCCCCCATACAAACTTAGGTTCATTTTAAGTTGATTTTCCTTAATTGAGGTACATCAGTCCTATAGTCTTCCCCAACATTTCCATTTATCACATGTATTTACTATCTGTCTTTCTCTAAATAAATGCTTTTTCTTTTGAAGCTTAAAAAAAGTTAATTCTCTTAAGGTCTGACTTGGAATATATAACAGAACTATGCAGATACAATATACTCCTGTACTATCAAGTAAAATAAATCTAAACTAGATGTGTCCTTATTTTCACAACTAATGAAAAGAGACAGAAATGGCTATAAACAAGTTGTTAAAGTACACAGAGAATCTGTTCCACACATACCTGAACTGTTTGCACTTGTGGAGACTGAATGACCGATGGCTGCGCCGCCTGGATGACCCCATGGACCTGGACTGTCTGTCCATTGGGCAGCTGTACTAAGGTTACAGTGGGAGCAGATGAAGTCGCATGGGCTGCTGGCATGGATACCTGTAGAAAACACGAAAAGCAATGACCACCACAGCAACCTTTGTGGGACTACTCATGTTTAATATAAAGTGACTTCTAATAAGCAAAACTATGACCTTCCTGCTCAATATGTATTTAACAATGTTCAAGAAACCAACAATTTAATACTTTTTTAAAAAAGTTCAAACCCTACAAATCAGCCCTTCCCAGGTGACAAAACAAAGCACCTACTAAGAGCCAGCTATCTCCTGGAGCTTCAAAGCATGTAACCCAGTCATCCTCTGGCGGCTGATGAACATCCCACTCATATGGTGCTCTACATTCTCCTGTCTGCTTTGCTGTATCCAAGTTTTCTTTCTCTCTTTTTAAATTAAAAGCTGAGTAATAAGGATTATATTTACTTAATGACAAAAATATGCTGAGACTGATTCACCCAAGGTTAACAGCAGACATGCTGGCCTTAAGCACAAAAGTTTTCAGAACACCCTGGTGTTAAACCGTGTTTTAAAATCTTAACTTTTCCAATTTGGGCAATAAGGACTTACTAAGTTCGGAACAACACATTCTAAATAAAAGACTTTATTATACTACTTTAGACTAATTACAGTATGCTTTTTCATTAACAAGAAAGTACATGCACTGTAATTAAAATTTTCAATTTCTCCCATTCATAAGAACACTAATCTGGTAACGGGAGGAATTTTAAGGCGTGTTTTCATTTTGAATGAATAAAGGAGCAGAGCTGAAAGAATATTAAAAGGAAACTAGCTTTTGATTCAATGATTCAAATCTCAGGGGCTCCTAAATTTATTTACCTGTCTATCAAATAGTATTTATTGTTCCTAAGTTCCAGCATGTTTAAGATAGAACAATGTTATAATAAAAACCACAAAAAAAAAAAAAAAAAAAAAAAAAAAAGATATAGGACCCTGCTTTCAGTTATTGACCTGTGTGTGTGTGTGTGTGTGTGTGTGTACACTCATGTGTATGTGTAGTGCATGTGCATGCATGTGTGTTTGGTATGTGTATGCATGTGTATGTATATGTGAGTGTATATATATGTAAAATGGAGAAAAGACACACACTGTTGTTAATGTCAGAAACAGAGAAAAAGTAACAGAAGTTCTAAAAGGCTTCAATGGTCTAGGGCTGGAGAGATGGCTCAGGTTAAGAGCACTGACTGCTTTTCCAGAGGTCCCGAGTTCAATTCCCAGCAACCACATGGTGGCTCACAACCATCTGTAATGGGATCTGATGCCCTCTTCTGGTGTGTCTGAAGATAGCAACAGTGTACTATACACGAAATAAATAAAAAACAAACAAACAAAAGACCCCACACCTCTCTATATGTCAGATTAAAAAAGCTTTCAAGCCAGACCTAATATCTCATGCCTTTAAGCCTGGCACTTGAAAGGCAGAGATAGCTAGTTTCAGGCAAGCCAGAGGTGTAGTGAGACCCTGTCTCAAAACAAACAAAAACCTTGTGTTTTAATTTGTAAAAGTGGCACTGGTTTGTAATTCCAAAGATACTGGGGCAGAAGGATTGCTGTAAAGTCCAAGCAAAGCCAGCCTGAGCCATTCAAAGCTATGTCTCAAACACAAAACCTCATTTATTCTGAGAATATAGGAAGAAGTACTGAAATTTTTTGAAGTTTGCATTTTAGATCAATCACTTTAGTGGCTGAATGATAGATATGCACTTCCCAGAGAGAAAAGTGGAGGTGGTGTACCATGAGAAAGACTATAATTAGGGCAGGATGATGAGAGCCAGAAATAGGGTAGTAGGTAGTAAGGACAGGTCCGAGAAGCAACTTGTATGAACACCTACAGGCAGATCAAGGGATTACTGAATGGCTGTCTGAAGAGAGGAATTAAAGATGAGACAGAAAGAAAGAGGGACAGGGTTTGGGAGAGCTGGGACTGTGGTGAAAGGTGTGAATTTACAAGTAGACCCAGCAAGATTGAAGCTGGAGGAAAGATTTCTTGAAGACAAGTTATCTTTAGCACACAGATTAAAACTAGAAGTTTCTTTTCCTTAGACAGCCACGAAATCCCTCTGTATTTGTCCTATTTTCTCTGGTCACTTTGAGTCATGTTTCCTTTTACCTGGTTCTACAGATGTGGTGCCAGGACTATCTGCAGAGCTGCGCACTTTGTCCTGTTTGTAATGACAGATCTTAAGAGGAAACTAAGGACACTGTCCCCTCAGGTTTGAAAGACTCAGCCATAAAGTTATCATGAGCCGAGTGTCTCATCTAAATTCCACAGGAAAGCTATTTGCGTATTTGAAGCAATTACAACATCAGTGACTTCTTCCATGCTTCCTTTAAGGGTGAACATTAGAAGCTAATCCAGTGATTTCTATCTTAGTTATTCAACAAGGTTCCTCACATTTAAGTCTACATAGACATATAAACTAAACATGAAGTATTAAAGAAGCCCTCTTTCATGTGTGCATGACAGTCATTGATGAAATCAAAGCAGACAAGTAATCTAACATGGAAATGTAGCACCAGCCCTCCTCTTTTCCCAATTTTAGGTCAGTGTCTCACTTGATTACCGAGGCTGATCGCAAATTTATGATCCCCCTACTCAGACTCTCAAGAAGCTGCTATCACAAGCTTGTCCGATAAGGCCTGTCCAGAAATCCCATATCTTGCAGAACTACCATGGCATTTTTGCTGCATTCTAGTTATTTTTATTCTGTGCCATTGATCAAACTCTAGGCAAGCACTCTCTTATCACAGGTGTCCTATCTTTTGACATTGTAATGTCATTTACAAATGTGTTGGACCACATTCACAATCTTGGAAAGCATATGGCCTGGTCAAAAGTGAGACAAGCTTGAAAGATGTTTCTCAAGACTCACAGACAAATTCAACTTTTACAACATACTACCATGAAACTTATTCTTTGGTTTTAAAATATAAATTATCTTTACATAGTCTTACTAAAAATATTGCTACATAGCAGTCCATTATCTTTAATTATTTATTGCTTAGAAAAGCCCTACTATTACTTTTTGCTTGAATTTATTAAAGTCTGACATTCCCATCTGTGTGTGGTGCTAACTAAACATCTGTAATCCCAGGGCTGAGGAGGCTGAGGAAGGACTACCACTCCAAGTGTGAGGCCAGCCTACATAATCATGCACTCTCCTAATAAACTAAAATGATACATTCTCATGGTCAAAACCACAGGTATTTTAAACCTTAAATTCTAAAAGTAAAATATTATCTTTCTTCCTTTACTACTTGCTTTCTTCCCCTTCCTATTCATTGACAAAATCATAATCACTTTTCCTTAGCTTTACAATGTTTTCCTACTATTTAAAAAGAATGGCATGAAAACGTTATCTGGAGTCAGAATTAGCAGGAGGTTATGTCAACATCTATGAGATACACCTTCCTCAAGGCCCAGGGAATGATTTAAGAGAGGAGTTAAAAGGGCTCTAATAGAGGATGGGAAGGAATGCTGGAAAACTGAGTTCTGGGCATGACATTGCTATTACACTAAACTGTTACAACTCTGATTTCCTGTATGAATCATGTATAAGATGGGGTCTGTAACATTCTACCATGGATGGAGGTAGGACTTCATAAGCTCTCTGAGGAACTATTAGCAGTTAATGATTGCTGGGAGAGAGACAGCCACTGACAAGTTGTTATGTAACTCCACACTCACATTCATATAAGCATTCATAATCACACTCACTGGGTCACAACAACAACCACCAGGAGACAACAAAGTAGAAGGTATCTCGAAAGAGGTCTGGCAGGAGTAAAAAGGTATAGAGGTAAGAAACATGACACATATATACATGTATCAAATGCTCAAAAAATAAAAGATGTTTTATAAGTGTAGTGTTTTTGTTAGAAACTCAGATGAATAACCTAAAAAGTGTAACTGTAACTGGACAAGAAGAAAGGAGAAAAGCTTTCTTAAAATCTATGGTCAACTACACATTCCATTCTAAGTCTTACATGCTGAAAGGCTGCCTAATAGTAAGCTGAACATGTTCCCTTCTGGATTCTGAGTTGTAGTTCATGAAGCTGATTTCACTTCTATATGCATAATCATGTAAGTGAGGGAACTAGGAAAGGAGGCAGTGGAGTCTTGGAGGCTGGAGCACAGAGGGGTCAACAGTAACAAGTTAAGAGGGCCACAGATGGTTCAATCATGGAGGACGGAGAGCCTGCCTTGTACCACAAAGATGCAGATGCTCGTGATCTCCAGCACTGTAAAGGGAAGCATAAAGAGAAGGGCTGGAAATAGATAAAGGGCACATTGAAAACTCTTTAAACAAATGAGTCCTTTCTCAATCCTGCAGCAGAGAAGTCTGGCCCGCTGTGAGAGAGCAGTGCAGAATTACACAGATAATGGGTCTTAACCACATCATACCAGGCTTACTGAGAGTCACTGTGACACCCCAGCCTTCTTCTTTCCCTGGCTCTCAGACCCTTTATATATAAACAGAGGGTTAGTGAAACTTTTAGAGGCCCTTTATATATAAACAGAGGATTAGTGAGACCTGGTCAAATTCAAGATCCAAGGTACTAACAGTTAAGACCACTACTATCCTACAGTTAAGTTCCTGGTTTAGAGCTGTTGGGCTACAAATATATCCACAAAGCTTCCAAAGTAGCTTCTTAGTCATTTTATATCTGTCTATGACTCACTTAACGTTAGGGCATGAGCCCAGAGCTTTACATGTGCTAAGTACATGTTCTACCATTAAGCTACAATCCTAAACCCTAGTCTCCCTCTACTTTAATCCTGAGCAGACATTCACAGAGTATTAAGAATTTTAGTGAATGCCTCTACTAGGAAAGATGGAGACTAAAGCAAATGGAAATGAAGATGAAGAGTTATGGCCACGTGAAAAATAGAAACTCAAAATAACTACCAAATAAGGCAAAACAATCTCCCAAACAAATCTCTTATTCTGAGAATATTCAGGATACTATAAAACACAAGATACTATGAAAATACCAAAAGACTACCCAGGGAAAAAACAAGAACACTCTTGGAAACATGATAGCAATTCAGCAGCCAGGGCAGTGGTTAAGAGCATTGACTGCAGGCTGGAGAGATGGCTCAGCGGTTAAGAGCACTCACTGCTCTTCCAGAGGTCCTGAGTTCAATTCCCAGCAACCACATGGTGGCTCACAACCATCTGTAATGGGATCCTATGCCCTCTTCTGGTGTGTCTGAAGACACATACAGTGTTCTCATATACATTAAATAAATAAATAAATCTTTTTTAAAAAAAGAGCATTGACTGCTCTTCCAGAGGTCCTCAATTCAGTTCCCACCAACCACAAGATGGCTCAAAACCATCTACAATGAGATCTGGTGCTCTCTCTGGGCTGCAGGGATAAGTGTAGGCAGAATGCTGTATACATAAAATAAATCTAAAAAAATGTTGCATGGCTTCTTTAAAAAAAATACCCATGTTTTGTAAATGAACTGTTTAAAGAATTCAGCAGGCAAGATGGAGTGAATACACTCCTAGAAAGTAGAGCAAAAAGATCGAAAAGTTGCAAGGAAAATGAACAAACAAAACAATACCACTACAAAACCAGTCCCAGAAGCATAACACCTGGATCACAAGGATCCTGACACACATGAAAAACAAAACCAGCAACAACTAATTGAAAGAATGTCCTAAAACAGAGGGTGAGTTTCCACTATAAAAAAGATCATTGAATACAGAGGGAAAAAAATGAACTAATTTATTAGTACTCATTGTAAGATCTAAGGTATTTTATAACATATCAGATATAAGAAATGAAATTTCTTCTAAAAATTTGTAAGCAGCACTAAATGGACCATAGAAAACTTCCAAAGAAAATGTCTTATCAAGAATTCTTACCCCTATTAATCTTCTCAAAATTATGATACCTACATTCTTCATCAAGAATACAATTTTTCTAAGAAAAAGTCATGAGAACAAAAAGAATTTCTAAGGTGACTTTATAAAGTCACCTCAGGAACAACCAAGGTGGATAGACTATGGTGAGCAGATGGATAACATGCTGAAGACTGTCATCACAAGGAGACAACTCAGCTAAGTGAGCAGATGAGCCCCAGTTTCTCTGGGCCTGTTTTACTAAGCCTGTACTAAGTGCTGCTGCCTCATCTGATCTATTAAACTCATGTCTTACTCCTGAGATCTCCAGGGAACCCCTGTTCTTATAAGATAGGACAAGCTTGCTCACCCTGACTATTTGGCCTGCAGCTCCAGTATCTGACTCCCTCCCACCCTCATCCCAGCTGTGGTGAGTCCTGTTTCCCAGGATTTATTCTAATCAGCCACTTCCACTGGAGATTTTTAACTCCTGAAGAAACTGAAGATAAGCAAAGCAAAGCTCTGCCAGGATTAGTTTTCTTTGGGAGCCTTCACTTTAAAGAGGAAAACAGCCAGGTGTGGTACTACACATCTTTAATCCAAAGAAAGGTGGATCACTGTGAAATTGAGGCCACCCAGGGCTACACAGTGACATTCTGGATCCAAAAATGGGAGAAGGAAATACCACATTCTTACCATAGCAGGTTTAATATTTACTTGGTTTTTTTCTTAAGCACTGTTTTCACTAATATTTAAGCAAAGATGTTAATAAAGAAAAACAGATGAGAGCAGTAAAGCCAACACAGAGAAGACAGCCTTAAGGACAGGACACTTAAACCAGATGAATGGCTTTCAAATGCTCAGGAAAGAACTCTGCTATTGCCCTTAGGACTGACTCACACATCGACTGCTTTGTTTATTCTGCTTGTTAGTATTAGAATATATAAACTAAGGCTTCCAAATCATCTGCACCTCCAGGTCCCAAAATAAGACTGTGTGGTATTTAAAACAAAAATAATAATTAAAAAAACCAAATAAAAAACAAGGCAGCTGTCATTGTCTTGAAAGGGCCAATTCATTTATTAATAAAAAAGTAATTATTTCTGAATCATGTCACTACACATACTATATTAATGTTTAATGATACATTTTACTAATATGTTAATTAATCATTACTTTCATTTTTAAACATAAGCTAATGCTAATACTGAACAGGAATTCTGATATTCTTAAGAAAATTTCCATCCTAAAGCTCATTCTATGTATAGTTTTATTAAAAATTAAATTCTCTTGGAAACGTATTACTCCTAGAAGAGAGTTGCAAACTCTCCATGTGTTTTATACCTGGGCTAATGTGGCAATCTGTGGCTGGGCTTGAACTGTCATTTGTTGATTTTCAGCTTCTGTTACAGCAGCATCTCCACTCTGCTGGTTGTCTGCTCCAGATTCCATGGTCATTTAGTTACCTACAATAATATGGAAGAGCGTTACAAGCACTACAGTGCTTTGTACTTGCGTTACTTTAAAGGCAAATTTCAAGTTATATAAATAGGCTACTTGGGTTGGGTTAGTAATGTACTTAGTGATCTAGTTAAAACAGAATGCAGCTGACCTTTTACTCAACTTGCTCAAATCTGCTTAGCTATAAACTCTAGTAACATCAAATAACAACAACAACAAAAAAAGAAAAAAAAATACAAAGTCTTCTTTGGGTGTTTCTTCCTAATAGGAAATAAGGAATGGTCCCTCTCTTGATTGGTCCTTTACTACTGAGGAGGCCAAAGGTGGCATCAAAGCTGATTTTCCCAAGCTGTACCAGTTAGGTTCAGAAAGGACGGAGAAAGCAGGAGTGAAGTCAGGTCTGAGATTCTGGCTTCAGATCCCTCTAGGTATTTCATCCTGTCAAAGCAAGAAGAGCAACTGTAAGCTGCTCCCTAGCATGTAACTGGTGACAGGGCAAATCAAAAGCCCACATAGGGGGGCCACAGAGGTAAAAAAAAAAAAAAAAAAAAACTAATAAAAAAAGCCAGAGCCTAATCAGAGACTTCAAACACCAAGAAGGTCATGGTGTTCACTCCTCACTCAACACGACACTACATGCACACACACAAAGAATGGGTAGGTCAATGTTGGACTCTAGCACCTTTGGACCTGGTTTTGCATATCTGTGCAGTGTTCCAGCACCTCACAGCAGCAAGAATCAAGAGACAAGAGCTCTTAGGTGCAGTAGTTATATGCAGATTTTAGGAAGTTTTCAGATAACTGGGGAAGCAATCATTTCTAAATAATTTTGGGGACAAGAAAAAGGGGAATACTTCTAGTGTGTGCCTCTTATAGCTCAGTGCCTACATATTACCAGACAAAAATGAATTTATCATGAGTGATATCTATACTTATCTCTCATATACCAGAGAAATTTCAATGCTTTACCAAACGACTCTAAAACTAATCAAAATAGACATTCATCCTTATTTAACAAGTCATTATTTATAATACTTTAAGTTGAAGATAAAATGCCATTTCAGAAATTAATATAAAAAGTTAGAAATATCAGTATCCATAAAACATAGATGACAAAGCAAAAAGGATCACCAGACTTGACAACATGGTTATTTAGAACAGTTATAAAGCTCCTGAGGCACTGGGAGAAGTAACTGCCAAGACCACCACAATATCATGCAAAACGCAACTATGAATCAATATGAAACTCACAATAGTTTACAAAAAAAGTAGTTCAAAGGTATCTGGTATAGATTTTAATACCTCAAAACTAGAAACATTACTTTTAGAAAGGATATGAAAAGAATTAATGCAGTAAAAAGAAACCTCTGCCTACAATATAATGACATTACATACAGAAGAATCTCATTTATAATTAAAAAACAAAGTGTGGCCATAAAAAGGATTTGGGGAATTAAACACTAAGCTGGAAATATCTACAAAATCTTTTATAAGATGGCAAGTCTCATCATTTGGTATTCTTTTTGCATACTTTAATATCATTACTAGTTGGAGACTATTTTGCTTTTAGGGATTCAAGAGTGTTTGTATAGTTTAAGAAATACTCACCAATATCAAAAATCATGAATATTTCTGAGCTATGAACCAAAATTCTATTTCAACTGTGATTTGGAGAGACCCACTAACATTTTCTCAAACCTCACCTAAAAAAATTACTTATTTTCATATGCATTAGTGTTTTCACTACATGTATGCCTGTGTGAGAGTGTCAGATCCCCTGGAACTGGAGTTACAGTTGTGAGCTGCCATATAGGTGATGGGAATTGAACCTGGGTCCTCTGGAAGAGCAGCCACTGCTCTTAACTACTGAGCTCTCTCTCCAGCCCCATCACATTTTTGTTTTTAAAGTAAAAGTACTTATTTTGGTTGCACTGTTCACTCTGTATTTGCAAATAAAGAAAAAAACCACAAAAAACCTAGTTATAAAAACTTACAAAATTATCATACCTGTTATAGTAAAAAAATTTAATAAAAACATAATGTTAAAAAAAAAACAAAACAAAAACAACTGAAACAAATTGGCTATCCCAAAACTTATCTACATCTTTGACTTGAATGAAAATGGCATGTGGAACAAAGTTAAATGAACACCTTAATACTCCTTTGCAGATAAAATATACACGATCATTTTAAAAGACTTTATTCCAAGCCACACCACTTCAAATTTTTGTTAATTTACTTATTTATACTTATGCTGCCATCCACACATAATTTCACTCTACCATTTGATCAAAGGTAGTCTACAGATGGGTCATAGCCCTTGTTTCTATTGAGAACAGCCTGAGACTACTTGCCTTTAGAGTTTTTGGTTCAGAAAATAGAAATTCTAAACCATAATAAGAGAACAGAAAAATTTAAGTAGTCATAGCTGCAGACAGTCAAAACAGGGCTATGATTTTCACATCCCCTCCCTGCAACTAGATACTATTCTCATTAGAGAACTACTATCATTGGAGACTATGGTTATTTCCAATAGCAACAAGTCCTCAACTGAACTGCTGGCATCTTATTACCTCTTCATTGTGGTGACTACTGACCCTTATTTGGGGCAGGAATCAGTCTTAAATGGTTAGCTTTTAGCTTAAATGGATGCCAACCAAATGGGCAATGGTATAAATAGTGTCTTTCCCAGGAAGACAGTGCTGGTAAGAACTACGACAGGTGAGAAGGTTCTTGGACTCCATTCCAACACTCCTGCTCTTCTCCTTTCTTACAACACCATCTTTCCAGTTGGCCTGAGCTGACGTTTGAAGTAGGCACATTCATGTCACCTGTTTGTCTCCTAGTGTGGAAAGAACAGACTGTGAAGCACCATGTGAAGGGTCTTCAGTTTTTCTAACCCAGTGTCATATCCAGGTACAGAATTACCTATCAGAAACAATTTGTGAGTTCCTGAACAAAAAACTAGTCCCTGGTACTGAGGCAACAGCTCAGCAGGTAACGGTGCTTTGCCATGCAATCCTGGCAGCCTGACTTTTAATCCCAGGAAGCCCGTGAACTGTAGAAAGAGAAAGCCAAATGGACACCACAAAGTCTAACCGCCATCACTACCACCCCCACCACGTACATAAGTATATTTTTAAAACCATAACTCTTGAAGTTACTGGACTTAGAATTTTAAAATTGCAATGGGCTAATTCACAACAAAATAATTTTATTAATATACTTTACTAACAATAGGCTTAAATTTGATCAGTTTACATTATATGCATTATGCTTCTATATGCTAGGCACTGTTCAAGTTATTGGGTGAAACTGTAAACAACTTTCTTTTATAGAACTTGCATTCTGCTGTGCAGGAACAGAACAAGAAAACAGGCAAATAAAATGCTACATCAGAGGGTGGAAGTGTGTAGGAAAATTAGCCAAGTATAAATAGTGGCAATATTATTTGTGGCATATTATCCAGTATTCTGAAGGGTGACGAGTGAACCTGTCTAACAGGCTAGCATTTAAATTCCCGTAAGTAGCACAAACACAGAAGTGTGCTGGACCGGAAATAAATTTGGCAGCACTGGCTCCCTATCTGTCTACACAAAGTTAACACAAATTGCCATCAAACTGCAAATTAAAGCTTACCAAAGAAAGCCAAACTGCCACTTTCACAATCACTAAGTGAAAGAAGATTGTATACCTCTGCTTCTTTTTCCTAAAATATTCTGAATTTCTTAAGAACCTCAGTCTTTAAGATCTTCAACACTCTACAAGTTTTTGAGAAATAAATCTATGTTCAGGGGGCTGGATATTGTCAACAGTGTCTACTTTTTCTGCAGAACATACTGTTCCTGCAGAGTACCTAAGTTTAGTTCCCAGCACCCACCGGAGGCAGTGGAATAATAACTCACAATAAACTGAAACTCCAACCCCTGGATCCAAGGCTATCTCCTGGCTTCTGTTAGCACCTGCACAAACATGCCCAGCCTTACACCTGCATACATACTTAAAAATGAAATAAATCTTAAAACAAAACAAATCAAATCTCCTTATAACCTGGCTATTAAAGCCCTTAAACTCAAATTTAATTCTTTTAAAGTGAGATAAGATTTCAAAGAAATGCTTTTCTAACTAATGGAACATGTGCTGTTTGTTAGAATGGAAATAACTTGTTAAAAATGAGGAAAAGATTTTTCAGTGTAGGAATTAGATCATAACTCATCCTCAACTCTTAAAATTCCAAGGATTTAAAGAAACCACATAAACAGAACTCAAGTTTCTAGGGCAACTTCAGCAAAAGGCGTATATTTGAGCACATAATTTAACAACTGACTGGGTAGGGAGATGAGTCAGCAGTCAGAGTGTATGTAGCTCACTCATAGGACTGCTTGTTTTCCAGCAGCCATGTGTCTAGCAAGCAGCTCACACTCAGCTATCCCCAGCTCCAAAGGACCTGACACCTCTGGCTTCAACAGGCACCTACATGTATGTACACACACACACACACACACACACACGCAAACATGTTCTGCAGAAGTATAACCAGCCTTACATGGGGTACAATGGTTTCTAGTTCTTTTGTACTTATTTTGAGTTTTGTGAAGTTTAAAGCATTGTCAGCTCATCCTTTCACCTCTGATATATGCTCCTTTTCTGAAGTGTCACTGACGAGAGGCAAAAGCTCAGGTTCTGTGTGACAGATGTTTCACAGCTGTACGCCTCTGCCTTGTCCCCTTGCAGTTCTTTCTTGTTCACCTTGAAACATTTGCCATTAGACATTTTGCATGTCTAATCTATCAGATCTGAAATGTATGTTTTCAAAAGAAACTGAGCAATGTTCCAAGTTTCTGAGACTAATAGTCTCCTGGTGGTAAATATGGCATCCCTTCATTGAAACCAGGTAAGAAAACGGAGTATTCAGTCATCATATGTATGCTAACTTACAAACATACCCAACTTAATACTTATTAACTTCAACTGTCTTAACCTGAGATTAAGTCAGACTGATTATGTTCTAACAAAATGGAAGTGTTGTACGTATATTTTGAAAGAACAAGACAGACAATGAGGTAAACTAAATGCTATCTATATCAAGTTTATTAAATTCTCTTCTCAAATTTTCTGAGTCCTAATTAAGACCCTTTTCAAACAGAGAATGAATCTACACTTAAGAGTTTCTTCTCGGGGGCTGGAGAGATGGCTCAGTGGTTAAGAGCACCAACTGCTCTTCCAGAGGTCCTGAGTTCAATTCCCAGCAACCACATGGTGGCTCACAACCATCTGGGATGAGATCTGATGCCCTCTTCTGGTGTGTCTGAAGATAGCTATAGTATACTCATATATAATAAATAAATAAATCTTTAAAAAAAAGAGTTTCTTCTCTAGATAACAAAGGCAAGACACGTAATATGAAGGTGACTGTAATGTAATAACTAAAATTAACTCTAGTGGCTGGAGAGACAACTCATCAGTTACAGGTCTTTGTTACTCTTCAGCGATCAAACTTAGGTCCCAGCACCCACATCAGGCGGTTGGTTCACAACTACCTCTAACCCTGCTTCAGGAAATCACATTCTTCTTGCCTCTGCAGGTACCCAAACACGTGTTGCACAAAGTAAATTCCAGATGCAAAGGGAGACTTTTCAGTCTTTACCCTTTCATTGACAATGTATGCCAAAAATAAACACCAGTGTGAACTACTACTCCAAATGAAGACAGAAAATAGCAACACTGCAGTGTATTGACTAAATCCCCTGCTTTGTTTGCTTAACCAGAGAAAGTGTATTTCAGTATTTGATGGTTTACTGTAGTTTTGTAACTACCAGGTTATTGGAATGCCAGTGTTAACCAGTTTAACATGTAGAACAGCTTAAGAAAAAGACAGTTCTCAAGCAAATATTCAGCAAGAGTAAGCTAGCAAGATGTTATGAGATTTATATAAACACTGTGTAACTTAAAAGACATGACTATCTCGTATATAGTTTCTTTCAACAAGCTAGCTGTCAAACATCAAATCCAAGTTTTTTGTCTTGTGTTTACAGTACTGGAAACATTTTCTTTAAGGTGAGACTACACGTGATTCTAAAAACAAGCTTTCTGGTACCTGGTAAGCAACTGCAACTCTACAGCACTATGTAGTCATCTTTAATGATGGTACTAGTGTCTTATCTACCACGTGCATGTGTAAGTATGCTGCTCAGAGGGCTTCTGTAGTGGACTCTTACCTTCTACCATGCAGGTTCCTGGGACTGAACTCAGGCCATCAAGCCCAGCAGCAAGCATATTTACCCAACAAACCACAGCACTTTTCTGGCAACATTTTTATCCCACCTCGTTCCAGTGAACTTTCTTTACTAACACCCACCTCACACAGCTCTTTACACTGAGCCTTTTAGGAAAGCCGACCCTTTTAGGCAATGTCTACATGTAAAGTGCTACAAATGGATCTTGAAGCTCATTTAAAAATTTTTATTTATATATGAGTGTTTTGTGTGTATATATGGTACTTGCCAGAAGAGGACACAGATCTCATTACAGACAGTTGTGAACTGGAAGAGCATCCAGTACTCTTAGCTGATGAACCATCTCTTCAGCCCCAGAAACTCATTTTTTAAAAATAAAAAGTACTACATACCTTCAACAAGTAGTTAATTTTATAAAGTAGTTTTCAACCGAAAGAGAGGGAAGCAGTTTTAAGTTCTGCATTATAAACTAGTTCAATACTCAAAATGTAAGGACCCCAAAGCTATGTATGACCTGCAGTTAAATATTTAGTTTTCTGAGGTGGTCAGCAAATCCTAAATGACTGTGTGAGACTACATTCAATGGACACTGAATGCCTACTCGTTTTGATTTTGTTGGTGGTGGGTTTTTTTAAGAGGTCTATAAGTTTAAGCAGCAGTGTTAGTGATTTTGAACTTAGTCTTGAAATTCTTGATGAAATATTTACAAGTCAAATATGGAACAATGAAAACTCAGCTCCCTCAGGTGGGACTGCAAGATGGGTAAAGGGTAGAGAACTCACATTCTGGCTTTAACCAGACAACTAGAGATGTTGTGAGGTCTGTAAGGAATTTATAGGCTTCAGGGCTACCCTCACTGTCTTCAATATTATAAAAGCAGAGAACTGTCTTTATAGTCAACAATGAAACTACAGAAGAGAAATATGCAAGTCATTTTAATATGCTGCTTACCAGACAGTCAGCAAATGAAAAAAATGAAAGATATAGCAGGCTACATTTTAAATAGACCATGGATATTCTATAAAGCTGATAAATAGAATGTAGACAATGATACAAACTTTATATATTTTTATTGTGTTTATTTATTTGTTCACATCATGGTTTATTCTTGATACTACACACTGAATCTGGACAAATATGTAATGCCATGCATCCACTACTATAGTATCAGACAGAATATTTTTTCTTATGTACAGTTTTGAGAGACAATTTATTTTAAGTTCAGTGTTTTGGTCTTGAAATAATCAACATGAAGTCCAACCTTCTACGGAGACATACTTCTTTACTACCGTGACACTGACTTCTCAAGAAGTTATTTTGATCAACACAACCTCAGCACTATGCTTAGGCTTTAGAGGAAGATACACTGTGTAAAACATAAAGATTAATGAAAATCCAAAGCACAGAAGACTTTTTTAAGCTACAAAAAGTAAGCTTCCTCTTTATTAAAAGAACAAAACCTGCAATTAAGCTGGGCTTGGTGGCACACACCTAAATCCCAGCACTCAGGGGGTAAAGGCAGACTCATCTCTGAGTTCAAGGCCAGGTCTACACAGAGAAACCCTGTCTCAGGGAAAGAAAAATCAACAATTACAGTAAACTTATTTTGTCTGCTTCCTCTAATCTGTACAACTCTAAAAGATACCACTGCTAACCCTTCCTGTCAAAATTATGGCCCTAAAAAGAATAAATTACTAAAGAAATGTTCTGTGTTTCCTGCACAATGGGTGACCAGGAAGTAGCAGATTAAAACATGTAAGAATGTCCTAGTTTACTATCCAGTTAGAGATGAAATATTGTATCAAAGGAGACAAATTAATAGTTATGACCTGGGCATCTATAAACATTCCCTCTAAACAAGCATTACTATTTGGTAAGTTGTTGAAAAGCATGCACATCCATTTGGAAATGACTGGGATATAAGAAATTGGGGGTGGGAGCATGAACTCTCTACTAATAAAGATCTGATTAAGAAAATTAAGGCATTTTCCATGACCTATACTAGAATATTTCCTCCAAGTGAGCTATTTATAAACTAAAGTTGATACTGCTTGGAGACAAACTTTAGGAGTTATTAATAAAACAAGATCCTTGAAGACTTTTTCCAGATAGAATGGGACAAAAAAACAAGCACTCTCCTATAACAGCGAGTACATCATTTACACTCCACAGGACCAGTTTAGTCTTCTTCAAACAAACAAATGCACTGAAATTTTCCTCACGTCTATAGATGTCTCTCTATATAAATTTCCCAAGTAGTTTATGTAATACACTATACTTACTCTGACATCATAAATTTACTAAAAATTTTAGCCAATTATTATGTTATATTCAAAATTGCCACTTCTTGGGTTTTTTTATCTTCACTTTCTTACCTAAGTCACTCCAAAAAGAGCATAAGGACCTAGATTAATGGAGAAGGAAGTGGAACATAGTTTTGCATCCATTCATTTACCTGTTTTTCATTAAGCAATGCTATTGTTTGCTGGATTTTCAGTAACTTGAGAAAAAAATGTGACATTTAGAAAAAAAATTCTAAAGGTACAAGCAACAGAAGAAAAATAAAACTGATGAACCAGAAATAAAAATGAAAAATTTCACACCTCAAGCGTGATGGCATACTTTTAATCCTAGAATTTAGGAGATTAAAGCAGGCAGATCTCTGTAAATTTGAGGTAAGCATGGTCTATAGAGCAAGTTCAAAGCCAGCCAGAGCTATATAATGAGAACTTGTCTGGAAAAAAAAACCCAAACAAACAAACAAAAAAAAAATGAAATGACAATTGATAAATGGGAGAGAAAAATATAAATCATGTACCAGGCAAGGCAAAGGATCCAAATAAATACAATTTTCAAAAATATATAAAGGACCAATAAGCACATTTGAAAAGGTGCCCATACCGTTAGGAAAATACAAATCAAAACCATCAAGACAAGAAAGAACATAACGGAAAAGACAGACTATACCAAGTATTAGCGAGGACATGGAGACATTAAGCCCCTGATACACTGATTATAAAATATGTGCAGTAGCTAGAAAATGACCTGGCAGATCCTTAAAGCAGCTGTGACAGAGGTAGCACACAACCCCACACTCTCTTTCCTGGTATGTATATAAGAGAAATAAAAATGTTTATATCAGCATAACTCAGTCAAAAAGTTCAGTGTTCATGAATTAATAAGTAAAGCATTGAGTATAATATGACTATTATTTGGCAACATAAATTAATACTGATAAATACTATATGGGTGAACTTTGAAACATTATGCTAAGAAATTCGCCATGATGCTAACACACTGTGTGCTTTTATTCATATGAAATGTTCAAAAACAAACTAATAAAGCACAGAGCAGATAAGTAGTTGTCTTGGGCTGCTGTGTGGGAAGCTTAAGGAGTGTTGGTTTTTTTCTGAGGTGGTGAATATGTCCCAGGGCTGACCTTGGCAGTAGATGCAAAACTGGCAAAAAAACATTAAAAGTCATAAAACTGTACCTACCAAGTGGGGAGATTATATATAATAACATTTTTAAAAGGTTGATTGAAAAGCTATGGTGTCCTTTATAATACAATACACTGGAAGTACAAAAATTACATTCTAAGACAGTCATTGTATTGTTCATATGTGTGTGTGTTTATATATGTGTAATACACACATATTTGCTTCTCATATAAAATTTGAAACTTGTGCCATGAAGATTCATATTCAGGATTCCTTAGAATGTCACTCTGTAGCTAATCTAACATTCTCTTTACCGATTTGTGCACATGCCCAGTTCATTCTCCTTCAGTGTCCTCCTTTGGTTGTAGACTCTTTTTACTTCTACCTATACAACATTTCAGTACTCCATTTAAATGCTACCTGTCCATCAAGATCCCCATGTGCATTACTTCCTCTTCTAAACTCTACAGGTCTTTGTGACGGCAGAGCCGTGTCCTTGCATCACATACCCTACAGTGTGGTGCTGCAAATTCTTTGTGGCTAGGAGACATATTTGGGCTTTTTTACTTATAGCATTTAAACATCTTCAATAACCCAGGAATTATTTTCATAACTACCTGAATTAATTTTCTGGTGATTATTTTACCAACTATAAATTGATGATCATTAAAATGGTCCATGAACAAAGTAGGTTGATAAATTGAAACACACAACAGCAGGATATCACTATTATTATTTGCAGCAAACTACAGGCTTCTATTGATTCAATAAAATGATACCACTTTTAACCCTAGTACAAAAGGCTGAGGTAGGTAGATATCTTGAGTCTACGGCCAACCTGGTCCACAAAGTAGTTCAGGACAGCCAATTCACAAGGGAAGACTTCTTTCTGTCTCAAAACAAATAAACAAAATCACACAAAAAAGAAAAACCCTAAGAAGAATAAAAATGCTTCAAATAAGCAATAATTATCGCTTTGGTGATGAAAAATAAAAGACTTTTCAAGTCTCTTTTCGCCAATTGCTAAAACAAGCAGGAATAAATTTCTGGAAAATATTTCGTTATATCCTGGCTGAATTAAACACTGTTTGTTAGATCTATATCATAATTACAACCAGATTCTCGCATGTAAATAACCAGGTTATTAGAATACAACTAAAACTGATTGAATAAATCTTAGTTTCAAAAAGGATCCATTAATGGTTTGGGAAAGACACTTCCATCACTACTGGCATAAGACAACACTAAGATACACCCTTTACTCCATAAACAATAAGTAGTTATTTTATCTTCCCACTCAGTTCACTCTTCTTGAACCAAGTATCAATCTTTTCTCCTTTTAGAAAAAAATTCACTATCAGTCCTCTAGATCACCTCAACAAACCTTGCTTTGATCAAACCCAGGGCCTCGTTCATAATAGGCAAGTGCTCCACTGAGCCATATGACCAGTCCCAACTACTGCTTTGGTATTATGTAAATAGCCTTAAGAGTTAAGTACTTAGTTCCAGACAATTAATCATGGCTAGACTATCTAATATGTGCAGAAATTATATATAAGTTTATCTCCTAAAATGAAGGAGAATACCAAAGACAATTTAGGTAATCTAATAGATAATCAAAAATCTAGACAAAATATAATAAAATATATTTTAAATGAACTTGTCTGGAAGAATTAAGAAAAGAGAACATAAGCTAAACAAAAGCAGAACCTAAAACAAGAGTGTGCACATATTAAGGGAAGAAATACATTTTGAGTGACAGGGAAAACTAAATGGAATGGCTATCTTCATTTGAACTTTAAGACTTAACATTTAAAGATGAAGTAAGTTTACACTTACTTTATTTGTTAAAATAAACTTAGCATCTGTGTATATAAAACAATTATTCTACATCAGCCATGCCTTTAATCCTAACATCTGGGAAGCAGAAACAGGTGGATCTCAGAGTTCAAGGCCAGCTTGTTCTCAAGTTTCAGGACAGCTAGGGCTACACAGAGAAGCCCAATCAGGAAAACAAAAATAAAACAAAAACAAATTCAAACAAATTATTAAACTGTAGGAAGACCCAAAGACACCTAGAAACCATCTACCTTACTGATAGGTTGCAAATGTCCACAAGTCACCTGCCTTTATAAACTTCAAACATGTACCCTATTCTTACCAAATCTATACAAACACTTTGTGTACACCTTAATTATGCAGCAGGTAAAAGTATCATGTTAATATTTTATAATACTAAGAAACCTCCAAGGAACAGTAAGAGTAGTCTAAAGCCTGCATGACCCAGAACACTGTCATTCTTAACTTAAGCCTTTAACCATACAATTAACTCTATCCTGACAGCTTTAATTAATAACTAAAAGAAAACAGTGAGATGCAGTTTAGAAAATCTGTATTGTGTATATTTAAAACCTACTATAGCTTTAAGCTGCTTTGAAGAGCCAAGAAGGAAACAGAGCTACTGAGATGTGTTCAGTGCTGGGGTTGAAATGCAGTTTACATAGTTCAGATGACTAGGGGCTTTCAACAATTAAAAAAGGAAGCGCTACAGTGTGATTCCCGGGAGACAGATAGATGTGCGTCAATCTAATTGTTTTCTATTGAGGCAAGAAACACAAAACTCACTGATTAATCGCACCAAGAAAAAAAAATTTTAAGTACTGTAATACTAGTTCACAAAAGGCTACAAGCTAAGGCAGAATGACTTCAAGTCTGAGGTCAGCCTAAGCTACATAATGCGTTCTAGGATAGTCTAGACTATATAAGACCCCCCTCAAACAACCAAAATAAAAAGAAAAGAACCAGTCTCCATTTTAAAGAAAACAAAACACTGGACTAAACTAAACATTCTTTTTTTTCTTTAACCAGTAGAGAAAACTTCCAATACTTTTTTGGTCAAAGTAGCAATTGAAAGTTCAGGATGGTAAGAATTTTAATGAAGCATTCAGTCCGTCTAAACTCATAGCTTGCTTGTCCTGGTATACATCTCAATTTTCAATCTTTTAACTAAAGCTTTTATAAAGTAGAGCTAAAAATAAGGCAGTTTAAATTAAACCTCACCTTCCTCTCATAAACTATTCCATTGCTTTTTACTCAAATGAGTGTTACTTAAGTAAAGTTTGTGTTTGAGATTAGGTTTCACTATTCAGCCCTTGCTGGAACTTACTTTAATCGACAAAACTTGCCTAGAATTCAGAGATCCAGCAGCCTTTACCCCAAGTGCTGGTATTAAAGTAATAAACTAATACCAAGCTTGTTGGCATTACAATTTAAAAGGTCGTGCATGACCTAGAAATAGAACAGCTTACTAAAGGTTAATAAATTTAAATATATCACTATATACATTCTTCTTTTAAAGGTCCAGGTTGGAGAAACAGCACAGTGGTTAAATTCTAACATTGGCTCACAACTGCAGTTCCAGGGGAGCCAATGTCCTCTTCTGACCATCTTAGGCTCCTACACAGACACTGTGCCCATTCATACATTCAAACATTCACATAAACATATACAATTTAAAGATCTTTCTACAACGGTCTCTACATGCTTATGCAAACCAACTGCTGAGTCACTCTAAGTAGCCTGGGAAATGAGTGTCAAATAGGTAAAGGAGAACAGGATGCTATTATTGGTATAGAGGGAGATACATGTGTTTACTTGTATATGGACAGAGCATTTCTGAAAACATTGGGCAACACTGGATGGCACAGAATATAGGATATTTTACTATATCTTACATTTTGTACTATAGCCATTTGAAATTTTTAAAAAAATCTCAAAATACGGACTCCTTTCCAGCTCACTAAGAATGTTCTCTTTCCTTTGATTATTTTCTAATGGTCCCTTGAGTGTAAAGACAGTAAAACTCATCATTGGATTTGTTGGTCTTTCTGGCCAACTGTATTAAACACAGTAAGTTTTGGGAAATTATGACACCCACAGAAAGCTCGAAAGGTAAAAGGTAAAAGCTAAGATGAACAGCTAAACCCACCTTAGAAAAAGTACTTTCTATTTATCTTAAAACCTCCAGGAGTATATGCTATTATTTTAACTTTACAAATGAAGAAACTGAAGCAGAGAAAGCAGTATCCCATGGTGACAAAACTCCCCAAATGCAGGCATGTGACTAGGATTCAAACCCACACCATGGTTTCCCAAACAGATGCTCCTTCACTGTGTTAAATATTCACCAGTGACTACTGTCAAGTGTTCAGCAGGGCAGTCAAGTTCACACATGCATGAGGAATAAACTGCTGTAATTATCTATTTTCTGATATCATAATCTTAAGCTCAGATTTGAGCTCTACCTATTCCAAATAATGAAGCTACCATTAGAAGTAATACAGCAAGAAAGATATTCACATGAATGTGTAAGAGGTGAATTTACATGGCTGTATCTGCCAACCTACTTGTTTGTGTAAACATTATCACAGGTAAACAATGTTTTCCACTGCTTAAGAAAAAAAAGGTGTATGGGATTAAAAAAAAAAAAAAAACCAAACAACATACTCACAAACAAGATCAAGTGCTTTACGAGCGGCAAAACTACTCTTCTCTAAGAAAACTAAAATCTTTAATTACAGAGCTGATGAATGAGTGTCTGAAAGCAGAAAAAAAGAGTATTATGAATTAGGTCTGTTTCTTCAGGCCCTTGTGTGAAATTGTGTTCAAAAGTGTTTAAAACTAGTTTTAAATTCCAAAAGAAACATTTAGTATCCATTAGGTAAGTTATTTTAAATAATTCTTTAGCTTTCCAAATGCAGGTCCATCAAGAAGTAACTAACTGAAAGACAGAAAGGAGGACGCAGAGGGAAGTGCGTGGTACTATAACTCACTGACCTCTGCAAGACAGAGTCATCGCCAGGTTCCAGATCAATGCTTGAAAATTAATGCACACAAAAAGTGCTCCAAGTTTCATTTGCAATTGCTGAGAATCAATTTGATTCTCCATAAAAGATCCCATAAATAAAATTTAAATAAAGTATCTTTTGGTCAACACTGATGAGAGGACACATAAAGAATTTTTTTTTTATTCACACAAGGGAAGAATCATCTTCAAGTATCATCTCTATTGGCTTGTAGGAAATCTTTTGAAAAAACTGTTTTATCGTCATCATTACCACGTACAACCTCTTCACTGTGTGGAAATAAAATCGTCTTCTCCATCCTATGGAAACACTTCTACTGCATCTTCATTTTCTTGACAATGGGCAAGTTGAAGTGCTAAAGACTAGCAATGTAACTGTCAAGTTTCACAGTCCTGACACACAGAAAAATCAAACACAATGGTTCTACTACCAATCAATATTTATTCCTAAAAGCCTTGTATGAACTAATCACAATTCAATTGTACAGTAACTGGTTGTTTAAAAACAACCAACCCCCCCCAAAAAAAACCCCAACAACCAAAACCCAAAAATCTGTGCACCTTTCAAATCAACTAAAATGTGGGGGATTTGCTTTTCAATTGGAAAATGATCCATGGGGGTACAAGATTTCAACAGATGGCCCAAAGGTATTTTGTGCTAGGTCTTTAGAAGGCAGCCGTGAAGCAAACAGCTGCTTAACTTTGAATCAAACTCTTAACTTTGATATGGCAGGTTTAAATAGGTCACACTGCAATGCCCTTTTAAAACGTCTTTCGATCTTTAAGGTGTCAATGACTTTTAACAGTCCCCTTTGCAGAGAGATGTTCTAGGTGAAAGGAAAAAAGGGACCGCCACAACCCCTGCTGGCTTAAACTGTTGTCAACCTCAGTCTGGTTACCCACTGCAATATATAATGGATATTGGATAGTTTCAGTGACTATTTTCAGAGTGAGAATTATATCAATTCTCCATTAGTTGAGCCAGAAGTGTGTGAGAAGCATTGTAGTGAGTAAGGCTAAGGGGCGATTCGGATGACTCAAAAAACCTTGGCAGGACTGCCTCCCCTCAAATGATATAAAATGGAAAGCAGCTTCCCTAATATTCGTTTCTAAGAAGGTTTCAGAATAATTGACCTCAAGTGATTATTATCTCATTGGAAAGGGTTAAAACCGAAACTGTTTTCAAACACCAGCTTCCCTTTTACAAGATCCCAACAGTTTCTGCAAAATGCTATTACAAAGATGTTTTCTTAGCACCTCTTTCCTTCCCAAAAGAAATGTATTTCCATGACTACTGAGTCGTTCTTCATCTTCAAAACCGATGGGTGAGGGAAACAGTGGGAAAAAAAAGAAAGAAAGAAAGAAAGAAAAAGCAAAACAAAAAACCCCAAACCCTTAAAACAGCCTAGGGCAGAAAACAGCATTTTCTCCAACCGCGTGGGAGCAGGGGAGAGGGGCAAGAATAAAATACAGCACCAGAGAAAACCTTGGGTTTCGAACTTTTATTGCACAAAGAGCGGAGAGGAAAGCGGGTCGGACGTTGCGGCTCGCCGAGCCGGCACCGCCGCGAAGGCGGCAGCACCTTCACCTCCTCTGCCCTCAACTGTCTCCTTCTTCTTCCTCCTCCTCCTCCACCCCCCACGGGCACCCAGGCGGCGGCGGCCCGGGCGGCCAGCCCGGCACAGCCGGAGCGAGCGAGCGGGCGAGCGGCTGCGGCGAGGAACGGGGGGCGGCGGCGGCGGCGGGCGGGCGGCCTCCCCCGGGGCGGCTCCGCTCCGCTCCGGCTCCGCGCCCGGCCCGGCCCGGCGGCGGGAACGCGGGCGCCAGCTTGCCGCGGCCGGCCGCCCGCTCGCTCGCACCCCGCCCCGGCCGCCCCCCGCCATGAGCGCCGCCGCTGGCTGCAGGCAGAGTCGCTGCCGCCCGGCCGCCGCTGGCTCCAGTCCGCCGCCATTATTCTTTGTTCGCTGCGAGCGGCGGCGGTGTTGTGGGGCTCGGGCGGAGGCTCCATCTTTACCGCGGCCCCTCCTGCGAGGGGAAGGCCCCGAGCGCGGGTGTCCGGCGCCTCCCCGGCCCCCCTCCGTCCCCCCGGCTCTCTCCGGCTCCTGCCTCCTCCTCCTGCTCCTCTTACCGGTGGTACAAGCTCCTCCGTCACTGCTTTCGTTCGCGGCCCGGATCTCGCTGGAGTTTTATTCTCTCCCCCACGTAACACACCGCGTCAAACTACACCTCCGCCGCGTCACTCACCAACACTCCGCTTCTCCCAGCCGCCCGGGCCACAGGCAGCAGCAGCCGCCGCCGACTGAGGAGCCGCAGCCAGGGAGCCAGCCAGCGCCGCCCAGTGCCGAGTGCGCAGCGGCCACTCACGGAAACAGCCGAGCTCGACCCGGAGCCGCTCGAGAGGCCCCGCCCCCCGCGCTGCTAGCGGAACCTACCGAGCGCCTTCGTCTTCTTTCGGAGACTGCGAAGGGCTGGGTCTGGGAAGGCAGGTGTAGGCGGGCTGAGACCCGGGCTGGAGGAACCAAGCCAAGCCTCGCTGTGGCGGGTGGAGGCTTCGGACGCCGGCTGAGGGGGTTTGGAGGAAGCGGGGTTTGTGTGTGGCCAGATTGGGGGGATTCCCGGGGTGGCGGGGACTTGCTGGAAACCCCCAAGCGGTCTGATCCCGCGGCGGAAGCAGACCGCCCGGGAACTTTGACGCTCCGCAAGGGCCCAGGGCCCCTCGGACAGCGCTGGAAGGTTGCAGACGCCAGCCGGGGGAGTCTCCCGAGAACTATCTGCACGGGGCCGAGCTGGTTCTTGGCTGGGAAGAAAGGTGTGGCACACGTGGCACACGGGATGCGGCTCCGCTTTGCGGATAGCCAGAGGCCCCTGGGTACGTTGTCCTCCCTCTGAGGCCAGAGAAATGATCCGCTCTGGCCCATGATGCTGTTAACACTTGAAATACACCCTCACCCTACCTGCCTGCGACATCCTGTGTGGCCTTTTCTGCAGTGGTGGCATGCTGCAGCGGCGCAACTTGCACCTTTTGTACCCTGGGACTTGACTGTGACTTCCGTAGCCCCAAAGCTACCGCAACCGCTCTCTGAGTTGCCCCTAACCACCAGCTCTTCGCCTTTTTGGTTGCTGAGCCGTTCAGCCCTCTTCCTATAGTTTTGTTCCTGCTAGACTCCGGCCCTTACTGACTTTTTTTTTTTTTTTTTTTAACACTGAGTTTGCCTTCATTCTGTGTGTCCTATCTGTTCCTGCTTTCCCACAGACACTGCACTGAGGAGTAGCTTCATTTTCCTCTCTTTTCTAACCAGAACTGTTAGCATGCTAACACCTCTTCCTCGCTTTAAAAAGACTCTTGTGGCACTGATGAGATGGATAAGGCCCTTGCCACCAAGCCGGATAATCTAAGGCCAGTTGCCAGAACCCACATGATAAATGGTGAGAACCAGCTCCCACAAGTTGTCCTTTGACCTTGGCACTTAGAGTACACAGTATGTGTGGCCAATACAAAAAATATAGAAACTTCCTCCTTCAGCCTTTCTCAGAGTTCCACCTGTCTCTTACCGTCCCTTTCCGTTTGCAGTGGCTCTGAACTGTCCCATTCTTCCTCTCTATGTGGTTTTGCTTCTTGGCATTTACAAGACCATCCTAGCATTTGATGCTGTTTGACTCTTCTAAACACACTCTTCCCTCTTCTTTTACCAGTTTGCCTTTTAACCCTACTCGTCAACAACTAGATTCTCCTCTATCTGTGCTGGGATAGTCTGAGCCCTGATCCTCCACGATCCTACGGCATTACACACACACACACACACACACACACACACAGGAGAAAGAGGTGAGATGATTGAGAATTAGAGGTAAAAACCCCAGGAATATCAAAAGCCCTTGACATCTTTCTCTTCTTACAGCTTTAGTACTATTTTTCTGCTCTTTACAGTGAATTTGTTGTTCCAGTTCCTTTTTTTTCTGGAGCTAAATCCTCAACCAGATTAATTCCCTGTGTTCTGCTCTTATTAAAAAAAAAAAAAAAAAAAAAAAAAAAAAACACATTTCATTGGGGCTGGCTTATAGGTTTAGAGATTTAGTCCATTATCCTGGCTAGAGGCATAGCTGCATGCAGGCAGATATGGTGCTGGAAAAGGAACAAAAGACTTCTACATCTAGATCCTCAGGCAGCTGGAAGAGAGAGACACAGGGCCTTGCCTAGGCTTCTGAAACCTCAAAGCTCACCCCTAGTAACACACTTCCTCCAAAAGGCCATACCTACCTCAACAAGGCCACACCTCCTAATAGTGCCACTCCTGTGACCATTCAAATGAGTCTATGGGGCCCATTTTTTTTTTTTCTCTAAGATTTATTTATTTCATGTTTGGGAGCACACTGTCACTGTCTTCAGTGACACCAAAAGAGGCCATCGGATCCTATTACAGATGGTTGTGAGCACCATGTGGTTGCTGGGAATTGAACTCAGGACCTATGGAATAGCAGTCAGTGCTCTTAAAGCTGCTGAGCTAACTCTCCACCCCCCTGGGGGGGGGTCATTCTTATTCAAACCCACCATCCTAATGTAGACAAATCTTTGAGAATAATAAGGCCTTTCTTGGTGCTGGCTGGCTCAACCCAGAGAACTAAGATGATCAGTGGTCAGCAGATTGAACATGAGCCTTGAATTTGTTGTCTCACATGGATGTGAGCCATAACAAAGGAGTTAACAAAGTGAAATTAGGTTTCTTAAGGAAAAACAAGAAAGACTGGAAAATGGAAGCAATCCCGAGAAAGATGCTACTGAGTGATGTGGTTCAGCATCCTATTCTGAGAATTCTCTGGGCACACACAGCATGTCCCTTGGCCTAACCAAGGAGATAAGCATGTGCTCTTCACCCAACCAGGGCCATCATCATATAACGTGGTGATTTCTGTTAATTTTATTTGGACCTTGGTGTATTGGTCAGGGTTCTCTAGAGTCACAGAACTTATGGAATGTCTCTATACATTAAAGGAAATTGTTAGCATGACTAGTCTGCAGCCCAACTAATCCAACAATGGGAATCCAAGAATCTAGTAGTTGCTCAGTCTCACGAGGGTTGGTGATTCAGCTGGTCTTCTGTATAAACTGGAATCCTGAAGAAGTAGGTTCCAACAGCTGTGCCGGCCAGTAAGTGCAAGCAGGTGAAGAAGAAAGCCTTCCTTTTTTCATCATCCTTATATAGGCCTCCAGCAGAAGGTGTGACCAAGATTAAAGATGTGTACCACCGTGCCTGGATTTGGAGCTTGCTCTGACCAGTGCTGGCCTTGAACTCAAAATCTGGTTGCCTCTATTTCCTAGGATTAAAGGCTTATACTACCTTGCATGGGCCTCAAAATCTGGATCAAAAGTGTGTGTCATCCCATTTCAAGATCTGGGTCAGAAGCCTGTCTTCCAGCCTCAAGATCTGGATCACAGGTGTGCCCTCTATTTCCAGATTGTAGTTCATTCCAAGTTGACAACCAGGAATACCCGTCATGCCTGGATATGCCTGTTAGCTGTTAAGTAGAATATTCTCTCTTTATCCTCAGGGTTTGGGCTTGTGTTCCACCGAGAGATCCTTGCACTTACTGTAGGGAGCTAACTCTTGCCTCCTTCTTTCCTCCCATCTCCACCCTTCTGCTGTATTCTCTCCCTATCTCCCTTTCCCACTGTTATATGACTTTCCCTGGGAGGGGAATCTAGTTTTTAGATATTTTTGTCTGTGAACAAATATTCATCACAGAGAGAGAAAGACAGAGACAGAGAGACAGAGGGGGGAGAGAAAGCAAGCACTTATAGGAGTAACCAGAAGGCAACTGCATCATCAGAAGCACCCCAATGTGGCTGACAGCTGCAGCTTTAGACACCCCCATACCTGTTCACTGCTTATAGAACCTTGTGGAGCGGCCCTGCGAATCTTAGAAATTTCTGAGTTCCTCAAGCCTTATGTTTCTTTAGCCTCCTGAATCTTATGAGCAGCTCCCAGCTCTTGGAGGCTGTGTTTCAGTAGCTACGCAACACTTGGCTTTCTTTTTCTTCATAGTGCCCTTGTTTCCCAGCATTCTCTGTGTTAATTCAGTTATTGTTTATTGTTTGCGTTCTCCCGGATACACTACTCCACAGTTCCTACTGTATCTTTCATTTCTTAAAGAGCGGCTAATAACATAGGTGATGCTCAAATATTTGTTGAATGAATGCAACTAAAACTTGAACCTTCTGGCCATTTGGTACACACAGCAGGTCTCCTTCAGACGGATCATGCCTGACCTGGGCACATCCATGGTTTCTGTATTGCAGCCAGAATCCTGTTGGCTCTCCCAAGGCGTTGCCTTCTTGGGGACCTGATTTTGACACAGCTGGTTATATTTAGAAGTTTTGTTTCCATCCCATAAAATGTGAAAGATAAGCCCTCACTGAAGTGTTTTGGACTTCTCATGTCTCAGAGCCAGAACTGCAGAAGTGATCAGCAAGATTCTGGTTGCTTTGCAGTATTATTTCAAGTATTATTTCAGATGGTAATGTGCAGGCACTATTGCCTCCTCCGACGCTTCTCCAACTGAGAACAATGCCTTAACTAAAGTGAAATGGTCCGTTATCCTTGAAAATGTTTAAAAGGCTAGTGGTTGGCAATTAAAAACAGTAATGGTAACAAAGACTTACTGAATGTTTCCTTTGTGCCGGCTGCTGCTCCAGACACTTGTAAATGTATTATCTCGTTTGCTTGTCATAACAGTGGAGTGAAAGAAAATATTAATATTGGGAATACTTTACAGATGAAGGACCAGAGGTCACAGAGGAAGTATGTCTGGATCTTGAGAGTTGGCAAGTGACAGTCTATCTGCAGAGTCTGTGCTCTTCACTTGTGTGCACCAAGCTCTGCCCATAAATGCAGCAGGAGTTGGGGAAAGGAAAGCTTGCTTTGAGAAGCAAGCAAAGTGATCCCATGACTTGGAGGAACCATAGTAACTGAGACTCTGTCTTCTCAAGTGAGCCCTGTGACTTTCCCCCTGCTTGATGGTAGAAGCAGACGAAAGACCTCCAAGAGATCCTGTCACTTTTCCTAGCAAAGTAAGCAGGCTCCTTGCAACCCTCTTCCCAAGTTCTTCCTCCATTTTGGCTGTAGGAGTCCCTGCTCTTCAGTTGAGTTTTGAGTGGTGTTGTTGACAGAGAGACGCCCCTACCTAAAAATCCATCCCCTGGCTTCTTGCCAACCAGCAGTTTACTTTGGCTTAGGTGCCTGAAGTCTATTCCCATCAGAGCCCCTGCCATGGTTACGTTTTCTAATGTCTAGTAACTCTGAACTCTGTGTGGGCAGCCAGCACACACACATGCCTTATTCATCATATCCCTCGTGCCTAGCATGGTGCTAGCACATAGGAAGAGTTTAGCAAATCCTTTTTAAACGAATGGAAGGGGTATTTTTATAGAATATCTGCAATCATACTAAGGTGTTTCACATTTTCTATGGCCAGACTAGTCCCACCTTTTTGAGAAACAGTCAACCTATTCTAGAAATAGTGAAGCTCTTTTTCTTTAAGCTGTCTTCTAGCTACTGGGCTTTCAAATTGTGGGCTCATGGCCAAGGACTTTAGGCTTCAGTTTCCTCTTCTCTCTGTGCAAATACTTGTAGACGACCCGACTGTGAACTCGAGAATTAAGATCTGAGTTTAGAACTTGGAGCTATAAATGATTTTTCTAAAAAAGATTTTTAAAAAATAATTTATGCATATGGTTCTTTTTCTTGCATGTACGTGTATGCACTGCATGTGTGCCTGGTGTCTGGGGAGGTTCAGGGAAGGCACAGGATTTCTTAGAACTCGAACGACAGGAGACGTGGAGCATTGTGTGGGGCCAGGTCCTCTGCAGGAGCAGGAAACGCTCATAATCATCGAGCCAGGTCTCTAGCCTTCTAAGTCGCTTTAAAAAAAAAAAAAAATGTGTTGCCTCACTCCATCTTGTCTCATCCTCATCTGCTGGCTCACAGCACCGAGTTACTCAGTAATGCATGGTTTTCAGAATCTTTACATGTACGTCTTTTAAAAACACATAGTTTCATGTCCCATACTTCTTTTTCCACTTTTGTTCATGGTCTTCTCATTTTTAACTGTTAGCTTCTTCCCCAAGCACTAGTGGGGTTTATAATAACATTTCTGGGGACCAGTCATAATCTCATGAAGGGCTTGAGGGCTTTATTGAGGAATAGGTTATTCCTATCGTGACTTCTGTGCTCTTCGTATATTTATATTAGAAATAAATGTGAGAAGAGTCTCTATAATTGGGATCAGGACACTAATGATTTGGGCTCCTGGTCAAGCAAAGTGATTGATTACGTGCTTTTGCTCTGCTTTTTCTGACCTTGTGTGAGGCAGAGCAGTGGTCTCCCTGAAGATACAGTTGTACAAACCCAAGGCTTCAAAAACCTCATCTATCCATGAAGAAAAACGAAGTAAGAAACCGGAGAGTTCCACAGGGAGTTTGGGTATCTTTTAAACTACGTAAGCTTTCTTCAGAGCAGCTAGGAGACAAGGATCCTCATGGCCCCATAAGCAGCAGCAGCAGCAGCAGCAGCAGCAGCAGCAGCAGCAATCTACAAATGTTGATCCAAAAGAAAAGGGTTCCAGTGCCCCAGGGTTCAGGTTATTATTAATGGACATGTATGTACTGTCTGCTGCGCCTTGTCTCTCTGCTTGCTCCATCTTCCTCAAAGGAGAGAACCAGCCATTCAGCCGCCTCCCACATCAGCTTACTCTTAGAGTCTGCAGAACACTTTCCAAGGACAAGGTCACTGTGACTGCCTCAGACACTGACACTGGAATGTTTCTCACAGACGACCATGTCCTAATTGCTGAAACTTCTAAATATTTATGTTATCTGGTAGAAAGTATTTTTGTAGATATGATTAAGTAAGGACTTTTTGAGATAGACAATTCCCCTGGGATGTGTGGCTGGACAATCACATCGATCCTTACAAAGAAAAAGAGGAGTGGGAGTTAAGAAAAATCAGGATTTGTTCTCCTGCTGGCATTGGAGATGAAGCATGAGGCCATGAACTAAGAAATTCAGACAGTTTCCAAGGGCTAGAAAAGCCAATAGAAACAGTGTCTGGTAGAACTTCCAGTAGGTGGGCAGACCCACCTACTACTATCTTGGTTTTAGCTTGATGAGATGAATTTTGAACTTCAACCCTCCAGGACTTTAAGTAAAAAACATTTTAGTTTTTAAGCCATTAAGTTGGTGTTAATTAGTTACACTGTCAATTAGAAGATAATGCAAACCCCACTCCCATTAACAGGGGAGCAGGAAAGGTAATAAGAGCCCGTGAGATAATTTCTCTCATTTGGAAGATTGGAAGGGGATGGAGGAAAGACACAGCAGATCCCCGGCAGAGTGGGAAGCCAGTGCTTGAGCTTGTAAAAGGAACTGGAGGCCACACCTTCAAACCGCTCCCAGATTCAGGAAAGGAGCACACAAGGATGGGTAAGGAGCAGTCCCTTGAAAGGTATGAATTCAGCTAGTAAAGTACTGGCAGTGGACATACTCCCTCTGTTGTGAGAGAAGGACACCTCCCGGTTCCCTTCAGTGATGTCCAGTTGTAAAGTCCTGGTCACGCATACAGATCACCACTGGGCCACTGTAGTGCCCAGTTCTTCCTTATTTAATTGGTTTTAAATTTTGTTTATTTTTATGTTATGTGTATGAATGTTTTATCTGTGTGTATATAAATTCAGTATGTGTATATAGTGCCTCTTCTAGAGGTGAGAAGAGAGCTTTAGATCCCCTGAAACTGGGGTTAGAGACAGTTGTGAGTCACCGTGTGAGTGCTAGTGACTGAACCCCGGTTCTTTGCAAGGGAGCACGTGTTCTTAATACTAAGTGATCTCTCCAGCTCAATCTTACTTTTCCCCCCAAAAGATTTATTTTTAATTATGTGTATTTCTGTGTGTGTGTACCTATAGAGTTATAAAAGTCAGAAGAAGATATGTATCCCCCGCCCTGCCCAGAGCTGGAGTTTTTAATAGAAGCATTGGAAAATGGGAGAAAATAGCCAATGATTTCAGGTATTGTCTCAAGTCCAACATTCTGTTACTTTCAGACATCAAGGTCTTGCTGATCATAAACTTCCTTTGAAGAAGCTACTAGGAGCTTTGCAACCCCAAAGCAGGGAGTAAATTGAGAAAAGACCCATGAAACAAGGGTCAAATTTGTCACCCTAGGCTATAATGCAATAACGAATTACATAAGTATTCCACAACTCATGTTACCGGTTTATTTCTTACCCAACATATCTGTCACGTAGGTAATTCTCTTCTTTGCTGCTCTCATAATGAAATCCAGGCCAGTGGATCTTGCCTTTGTCTAAGACATTATTAATTTCTTGAAGGGAAAAAGATAAATGATATAATCGGCCTCTTAAGCTTATATGTAGAATTGACACATCATTGGCCAAAGGAAATCACATGGTCACTTCTGAGTTCCACTAGACAGGGACATACAACGCAAGAGCAAGTCTAATATCATGGAAGAGGAAATGTAATTCACACAGAGAAAGAAAGGATGAGTATTTTGGATGATATTATAGTCAATCTCCAAGGCAATTCTTGCAGGGGAAAGAGAACAAGTAGCGAGGACAGCTGTGTAACAGGTTCAGAAAGGACTTGGCACCGAGCAGGAAGTCCGAGAGTTCAGAGTTCCTGTCTGCAACTCCGCTGCCGGGCATGGCTTACACACGGCTGCGTTTCTGGTGGGCACTGGAAAGACCAGGGTGAAGTAGGGGGTGGCTATTTCCCAGTCAGCTTTCCTGTTCATTAAATGAATTTTCATTTCACCAGCCACATAAGACAGTTGTTTACGACATGCTTCTCTTCCTCCACCCGGTCCCTTTGCTAAGACATCTGGAAAGAAGCCAAAGAAAGTGGTACTGTTTTCTAGAAAGCCATGAGCAAACAGTGTTAGTGACCCTGAGATGTTGCAATGATAACAGGTCTCCCGTTTTATAATCCTGTACATGCCTCCGCTTCTGACCATGCTGTTCTGTCTGAAGCTGGTAGTCAAATACCCACAGCTAGTAGTAATCATAGGGAGAGAGAGAGAGAGAGAGAGAGAGAGAGAGAGAGAGAGAGAGAGAGAGAGAGAGAGAGAGAGGGGGAGGAGAGAGAGGGAGAGAGAGAAAGGAGGGAGGGAGAGAGAGAGACAGAGAAAGAGGGAGGAGAGAGAGGGAGAGAGAGAAAGGAGGGAGGGAGAGAGAGAAGGGAGGGAGGAGGGAGAGAGAGAAGGAGGGAGGGAGGGAGAGGGAGGAGGGAGAGAGAGAAGGAGGGAGGGAGGGAGAAAGAGAGAGAGGGGAGGGAGGGAGAGAGAGAAGAAGAGAGGGAGAGGTTCTTGTCTCAGGCTTTCTCCATATTTCCTGAAATAAAGCCGAGAGCTGAGTCCACATCGATTGCTTACTTGGATTGGAGAACTGGTGCTTTATATCAATCAATGTGAACTGCAATTTATCACAGGATGTATTTCAGAAACACCAGAGAATGTTTAAGAATAGTGGAGATTTCTTTCAGTATATAAATAAAACATCAAATAGTCAGTGTCTTTGTTTGGATTGTATCGCTGTGAAGGAACAACACAGTCGTGACAACTCTCACAAGGGCAAACATTCAGTTGGAGCCGGCTTACGGGTTCAGAGGTCTAGTTCTAATAAGGGAGAAATTCATTTTTGTTCTATTTCTACTTTGAAACTTTATTTCCGTTGATGATAAAGTTGTAAAGCATTATATGTTTTTTTGGGATTTCCCCCCATATTTGAGGGTATGACCGACAAATAAAGATTGTGTATATAAACTGTGTGAATTGATTCAATGAGCTGTTAACATTTTCATTACCCAACATTCTTCTTTTTTTAAAAAAAAATGTGGTGAGAAGTTAAGACTTTCTCTGCAGTGTATGTTACATTATTACTAATTCTAGTCACCGTGCTGTGAAAAACATTCCTAGAACTGAAAAGAAATGGTTTTAATCTGCCCACTTTCCTGCAAGTGAGAGTAAGAACCTCAAACACAGAGTCTTGAGGGTAAATGCCCCTTTTCTGTGCAGATCTTTCTTAATCTGCTTAATTTTTTTTATGTTCTGTTGTTTGATATATTCTGTAAAGGAAGTGTGTCCAAAATGGCAGTGATTTGATGCATGTGTTTATATATGCTGTGTAAACTACAATGTCTCCTCTTCTGAGAAGCTTCTTAACAACCAGATGTTGAGAGCTATGCCTCTTCTGTATAAGGACCTCACATTTGGGAATCAGATCCAAACACTTCTCACGAGAAAGTCTGGCCTGCAAAAGCACCTGCTGTCATGAGCCTAATTCAAACCTCAGAGTCCAAGTAGTGGAAAGAGACAGTTGACTCCACAGACTCGTCCCCTGACTGCCACATTTACTGTTGGCACATGACCTCACTCCCAAACAAGGGAACAAATGTGTAAAAAAGTTTGTTCAATCACAAGCTATTGGTTGGAACAGATACACCCCCAGTTCTGAGGTCCTTTTAAGATAAGAGGCCCTTAGGCACATAAATTCTTAAATATGAATGAAGGTAAGAAACAGCCTTTCTAACAGATCTATGATCCTTTGGATTAGACTGTTCATGGACCAAACCTGCAAATACATTACTGTCTGATGCTCTGTAAATGTTACTGTCTCCTCTATAGTCTATGGCATGGTGTTAAGCATTTTGGTTTTTAGCTGAGGCTTTAAGCTGGACCAGTAGAATGCCTTTGTAACTGTGTGTCAGAATTTCTTGTGCTTTTCACAGGAAGCTGGAACTGAATCATCTTCAGAACTTTTATATAACCTGGTCTACCATCTTTAGTTCAAGATTAAATAAATACCATATGCTCTCGTGGCCTACATCATACAAGATGTGAAAAGCTGTAGCTGAAACACTCCCTAAGTGGGTCGCTACAGCCAGGGAGTCGTACTGGAAAGATTCTCTCTTAGAGTTTCTATTGCTGAAAAAAAAAAAAATGACCAAGAAGTTCAGGAGGAGACGGTTTATTGGACTTACACTTTCACATTGTGGTTCCTCACTGAGGATGTCGGGACAAGAGCTCAAACAGGGCGAAACCTGGAGGCAGGATCTGATACAGAGGCCATGGAGGAGTGCTGCTTACTGGCTTGCTCCTCATGGCTTACTCAGCCTGCTTTCTTATAGAACTGAGGACCAGCACCCTAGGGATGGGAACCACCTACAATAGACTGGGTCCTCCAGCATCAATCACCAATTAAGATGCTCTAAAGGCTTGCCCACAGCCCAGTCTTAAGAGGGTATCTTCTCCACTGAGGTTTCCTCCTCTCAGATGACTACAATCTTTCTTTTTATTTATTTATTTATATGAGTACACTGTTGCTATCTTCAGAAGAGGGCATCCAATCCCATTACAGATGGTTGTGAGCCACCATGTGGTTGCTGGGATTTGAACTCAGGACCTCTGGAAGAGCAGTCAGTAGTGCTCTTAACCACTGAGCCATCTCTCCAGCCTTCATACAATTTTCTAACCCATAGTCTGTAAGTACCTCAAAGCCAGGAGCAAGGTTTTCTTTGTCCTTTTAGCCTTAATATCCCCTTTAGCCCTAATTTAGCCGTTCTCTGTTTTTTGGTCTGAGCAGAGGGGAGGAAAACCATTGAAGACAGGAGAGGCTGACTTAAGTAGAGAGAGCATCCAGATATGGGGTGACAGATGGGAAGGGACAGGGAAGACCCTCACTAAGGATTTTGTTCTCAGAATTCTGAAAGGTCAGGAATTCCAAGGCTTTCTCAGTGTACTACACCTATTTTACTGAGCTTTGAAGATCCCTCAAGTTGAAGGTGTGTGTGTGTGTGTGTGTGTGTGTGTGTGTGTGTGTGGCAACCCCATATGGAGCAAATGTATCCATGTTATCTTTCCAACAGCTCAGTCTTTGACTATGGGTCACATTTTGGTAATTCTCACAGTATTTCCAACTTTTTCATTATTATCTTATCTGTTATGATAAACTACAACCATGATCTGTGATGTGACCATCAGAGTTTTTTTTTGGGGGGGGGTGTCATGAACTTATTTATATTGGTCAACTCAATCAATAAACATTGTATTTAGACTGTTTCAGAGAGCAGCTGTTCCCCTGTATCCTTCTCTCCTCCAGCCTCACCAGTCCCTGAGACACAGCAACATTGAAACCATACCCTGAAGGTATCATAGGGAAAGGAAGACTTAATGCTGCATCTCCTGCTTTAAATCAAAACCTAGACATTGTTAAGTGTAGGGAGGACAGCATAGAAAAGCCAGGAAAGGCTGAACGCTAGGCTTCTTGCACCAAACAGCTAAGCAGTAGGTACAATGGAACCAGTCCAGGAGTCTCCTAGCCAAGACACACAGTAAGACTCGACCTCTCTTCAGTTCTACAAGGGCAAAGTGGAGAAGCTGCAGGAGAAATGTTTGAACTTCCCGGGAGTTTGCTTTGCTTCAGGCCAGAGAGGAGCAGTAAGGGTGTGTGCTCAGCCTCGGTTCCCAGCACCTACATCGGAGCCCTCACCACTGCCTGTAATAACAGCCGCAGATGAAGATAAGCAGAGGCTCCTGGTGCTTTCATGTCTGCTAACACAACAGCTATTCTGTAGCCATACATCTAGGAATAATTTCGATTTCTAGTTTTACTATTTAAGAAACATACCAAATACATAGACAGTAATTACACTGATGGATCTAGGCAATAGCAACCGAAACCCCTCTATGCTTATTTATTGTAAAGTTTATACAATAAGAGTAAAGCAAGGTTGCTATATTTTGCTACTCTATGGCACACAAACATGAAAATAAAGAGCCACAAACCTGCTGAATACACATGCATTTCTCTTAGGAATAATAGGAATACCATGGGTATTTCATTTCTATTTATTTATGAAGGGAGTAAGTATGTCCATGTTTACCATGTCTTCTATTCATGTCTACACATATAGTTGTTAAATTCACAGAAATTTGATCCATCCGAAAAAAGAATTTTAAAATCCCTTGATTTTAACTTTGAATGTGATTTTAATTACAAGTGACAGATATATGGTTTATGCATTCATAATGTTATACATAAAAATACATTGGTAGTATATATTTATATTTTTAAAAACATTTGTACCCAGTAAATCCATAATGGATTACTCAAATCAATAAGAACTAAAATTTCCTCCAAATCCAAAATGAATTATAATAATTCTGTGTCAGAGACACAAACTGTACTTATCAATTTTGATGACATTTTCAGTGTTAACATGATGAAGCAGTAAGTTATTAGGTGTAAAATAAAGAGCCAGTGAAGAGAAAATCAGTATTAGTGTGAATTTATTCCACCAGTATGAGCAAAGTCCTCACAGACAGCATTGAGGCAGTTGAACTTTCAGGAAGGAAATCACTACAGGTATATTGGAAATAGCAAAACCTAGAGCCTGGAAATGGAACTGAGCTACTACAATCTTATGAGTATAATGGATGAGTTGTTTCTTACAAATGGGCAAAGAAAATAGTCTCAAGAGATTTATCCCAAGAAGTTTATCCTGGTGGGGGAGGGATTGGAGGGGGTGACTGGGAGTGGGGGCAGGGATCTGGCTGTAAAGTGAATAAATTAAATTAAACAAAACAATTTAAAAAGCTTGTTCATGGTGAAGATGTTGAGAGCTATGCTGGAGTGATAACACACTTGAATATTATCTAACCTCAGTTGGGAAAGCAGTGAGAGGGTTTGGCAATATTGGCTTTTACTTTGTAAAAAGTATATGTAGTTAAATTACATATGTAGTTTTATACTTGTTTTATATTTCTGTATGTCATATAAAATATATTATACATTTATAATTATAATATACAATTATACAGACATACATCCAGGTGTGGTGGCACTCTCCTGTAGTAATTCCAGCACTTGAAAGATGACAGGACAATCAGGGGTTCAATGTTACCCTTAGCTATTCTGCAGTTCAAGGCCAATCTGGGTCATTTGGAAGAGTCAACAAAGAAATGCTATCAAACAACCTCACAGGTTACAGAAGTAGTTTGGGAAAGAAAAGTTAATATTTTCCAGATTTTACTAACATCTTATTTGAAGAAATTTCTGTATCCACCCAATGTTCAGCAACCAACTTACCAGTCATTAGCCTCCAGCATCTACCAGCAAAAAGATTCCTACTCGATAAAGACTCCAATGTCGATCAGCGATTTTGAACAATGAACTACTTTGAAATTAATGTATTATACCAATTACTTGGCTTTCTGTGAGAGAAAAGAAAAAAAACCTGGCCAATGCAACTCAAGGGAGGGAGGTTTATTTTGGTTCACAGCTGGAAGGTTCAGTCTAGAATATCAGAGAAGTGGTCTGAAGGGGGCAGGAGCATGTGGCAGGTTGTGTTATAGTCACAGTCAGGAAGCAGAGAGAGATGAACAAAGGTGCTCAGCTCGCGGTATCCTTTATATTCAGTCTAGGGCCCTGGCCCAGAGAAAGGAGCAGCCCACATTTAGGGTAGGTCTTTTCAACTCAGCTAACCTAATCTAGAGACTTCCTCATGGCCATGCCTAGTATTCATTTTAAATCACATCTATTAAGATTAACCACTAAAGCTATGCCATTTTTTATTTTTAGAAACAGTGAATTGACATACTCATTGTGTAAACATGACTCTTAACTTGCACTTGGAAATTAAAAAGAAAAGTGTGGAATTTGCTTTATGCAATATTAATTTTAATAGGGTGGTTTGAAACCAAACCTTCGATATATGTTATTTTTATATTAAATAACAACTGACATTTTTTAAAGTATAAAGATCATATAGAACATACAGAAGATGTCTAAAATTTCCTCAAGGGGGAAATTATGGCAGTGGCATCACAGGATTGTTTTGAGGGTGAAATAAAAAAGACCCATATCCGGTGCACACACTGACCCTCTGGAGGTGACAGGGTGTAGTAGGTGTTGTGGTTTGAATATGCTTGACCTGGGAAATGGCACTATTTGGAAGTGTGGCCTTATTGGAGTAGGTGTGTCACTGTGGGCATAGGCTTTAAGACCCTCATCCTAGATGCCTAAAAGTCAGTCTTCTGTTTGACTTTGGGATAAGAAGTAGAACTCTCAGCTCCTCCTGTACAATACCTGCCCAGATATTACCATGCTCCTGCCTTGAAGATAATGGACTGAACTCTGAACCTGTAAGCATCCCCAATTAAATGTTGTCCTTATAAGAGTTGCCTTGGTCATGGTGTCTGTTCACAGCAGTAAAATCCTAGCTAAGACAGTAGGTATTACCTTAACTTTGTATCCAGTTAAATGGCTATTTTTGTATCAAGAAAATGTTAACTGTCTTTCAACTGTGGCATGGGTTCTTGTCACCAAGATTATGTTTATTGATAAACGTCTATATTTTTTGTATAGACTTTTAAACTCATAAACTTTATTTTTGGGCAATATATAAGAAAGACAAGAATAGGCAAATAATTTTAAGCAGTTTTGGAAGTTTTTCATGTTCAGAGTCTAATTCTTTTAAACACTTTTAGCCACAGAAATTTTTCTTGTTGCAGTGTTGCTGTTACATCAGGAGTGCTGGAAAGAAGCGGTGAGCATATCTGAAATGTGCCCCTCTGCTGAACTCAGAGTTTCTTTCAGTTCACAGACACCCACTCTCCTTGTGCTTGCTCTGTCTTACCAAAAAGTGCCAATGGAAGGTTGCCAGGCAACCACATTTGTATTTTTTGCTCATGTCTTGCTATTTGCATTCTTCAAAAAAATTTTTGAAATTATAATATAATTACACCATTTCTTCCTTCCCTTTTCTCTCTCCAAGTCTTCCATATATGTAGCTTCATCTTGCTCTTTTCCACATCCATGGCTTCTTTAATTGATGTTACCTTTGTTTGTGTATATGTATGTGTATGTGTATATGTGTGTGTATATATATATATATATATATATATATATATATATATATATATATATATATATATATATATATACACACACACACACATAGACACACACAGACACATCTTATATACATATATAAGGTAAGTACATGTGTGTACATATAAGGTATAGGTTATATAGATGTTTCTATATACATACACATATATATCCTGTTCAGTCCATATAATGTTACATTTATGATATATGTCTTTGGAGCTGGCCTCTCTTTGCATTCTTAAGCCATTATTCCCTGCCCTCAGTTCATGATAACTCTAGTGTGGTAACCTCTGGGAATGAAGCCCTGGCATCATTCTTGGCTCCTTTCTGTTGCTTATATCCCATATCCCATATCCAAAATCCAGAATCTGCCTTCCACCGTTCATACTATTTTGGCCGGCGGCGGCATCTCTCACCTATAATTACTCCTTAACAGGTTTTTTCTCCTTTTGTCTTGGCCACACAGCAATTCTATTCTCAACGCAGTGGCCAGAATAAATCTCAGAACAGTTAGATCACGGCTCTCCTCTACTTAACACTCCCACTACCTGCTTTATGCAGAATAAAAGGCAGTGTTGGCCATGGCCCACAAGCCCTATCACCTCTCCTCCTCCTGAGTTCTCATACCCTCTGCTTCACGCTTCCTGGCCTCTTGAACATTTCTCAGTTGTACAGTGTGTATATCTACCAGTGGGTCTTCACTCCAGTTCTTCCTTTCTCCCTGGAAATTTTCTCCCAGAACCTGTAGAATTAACTTCTGTCCTAGTTTGCCTTCTGTCGGTGTGATCAACATCATGGACAAAACCAACTTGGGGAGGAAAGGGTTTATTTCCATGTATAGGTTATAGCCATTTAGTAAGGGAAGCCAAGGCAGAAACCACAGAGGATGCTGCTGACTGAAGGGCTGTTGGTCTCTTGTTCAGTTACCTCTCATATAGCCCAGGCCCACCTGCCTAGGAATAGCACTGTCCACAGTGTAGTGGGCCCTCCAACACTAATTAATAATTAAGTAAAAGCCTTACAGACACAGGCCAAACTGATCTAGGCAACTCTTCAGTTGTGAGCTAACTATGATATTCTCCCTTTGTCAATTTTGATACATAAACATAGCACTTTAAACCATAACGTTTTGTTTGACTACAAGATCTAATATTAATAACACTGTATAAAACATAGTCCTTGGGCTGGAGAGATGGCTCAGCAGTTAATAGTACTGACTGCTCTTCTAGAGGCCATGAGTTTAAATCCCAGCAACGATGTGGTGCCTCACAACAATCGGTAATGAGATCTGATGCTCTCTTCTGGTGTGTCTGAAGACAGCTACAGTGTACTCATGTAAATAAAATAAATAAATCTTTAAAAAAATGGTCCCGTTTTAAAATGCACAGTTCTTTAAAAGTTCAACACTTTAAAAGTTCAAGGTGTCTTTAAAAATTCAGTCTCAGGCTAGAGAGATGGCTCAGTGGTTACGAACACTGACTACTCTTCCAGGGATCCTGAGTTCAATTCCCAGCAACCACATGGTAGTTCACAGCCATCTGTAATGGGATCCAATGCCCTCTTCTGCTGTATCTGAAGACAGCTACAGTGTGTGTGTGTGTGTGTGTGTGTGTGCATATAATGTCTTTAAAAATTCAAAGTCTCTCAACTGGGTTCCTGTAAAATCAAAAGCAAGTTATTTACATTCTGCGGAAAGGGGGATTTATTTCTGCTTATAGGTTATAGTCCATGATCAAGGAAAACCAAGAAAGAAACTTAAGGCAGGAGTTTGAGAGGAGAATCCATGAGGAATGTTGCTTACTGACTTGCCACTCTTACTGGCTTGTTCAACTATCTTTCTCATATAGCCCATGCCCACCTGCCTAGAGATGGCACACCCAACAATGGGATGGACCATCCTACATTAATCAGCAATTAAGAAATTGTCTCATGAACCACATGACCACAGGCCAACCAGATTTATTCAATTCCTAAGTTGAGGTTCTCTTGTCTTGGGTTACTCTGCATCAAGAAGACAGCCTAAGGTAACAATGACTATTCCCCCACTTTCTTCTAAAATTTGCTTTAATCTCTGGTCTTACCTGAGACACACTGTATTAGTCAGGGTTCTCCTGAGTCACAGAATTTATGGCATGTTTCTATATATTAAAAGAAAGTATTAAACTGACTTACAGTCTGCTGTCCAACTAACCCAACAATGGGCAACTGTGGTTGGGAAGTCCAAGAATCAAGTACTTGCTCAGTCCCATGAGGGTAGGTGATTCAGCTGGTCTTCTGTATAAACTGGAAACCTGAAGAAGTAGGTTCCAACAGCTGTGCCGGCCAGTAAGTGCAAGCAGGTGAAGAAGAAGGCCTTCTTCCATTGCCCTAATGAAGGCCTCCAGAAGAAGGTATGGACCACAGTAAAGGTGTGTACTGCTATGTCTGGATTTGGAACTTGCTCTGTCTCAGGCTGGCCTTGCACTCAAGAGATCTGCTTGCCTTAGTATCCCGGGATTAAAAATGTATACTATCTTGCCTGGGCCTATGCTTTTCAAGGCCACTATGCCTCAAGATCTAGATCAAAAGATGCATCATCCCATGTCAAGGAGCCTCAAGATCTGGATCACAGGTGAGCCCTCCATTTCTGAGGTTCATCCCAGGTGTAATCAAACCGACAACCAGGAACAGTTATCAAACACGCCTTAGTCATCTTATTAAAGACTTAATTATTAAAGGCTCAGGAGATTGTGTAGCAGATAAAATGCTTGTTTATGCATTCTGGGATCCCCAGCACCCATGGAAAAGCTGGGTGCCATAGCACACATAGGTAGCTGTAGAATAATGGAATTAGGAAAATTTTTTGCCTTTCATGAGAGAGTATAAAAATGGTCTACACAGAGTAGGTAAGAAGGACAGAATGTGTTTGGGTCTCAGCTGAACTTTCAAGAATAAACCACACACTACAACAAAATCGCAGATGTAAATACTTCCCTGTGGCTTGGTCAGCTTGGGCTACAATAACAACAAGCACCATCGTTTGTAACAAAACACCATGAGTCGGTTGACTCAAGACTCTACATCTCGGGCTGGAGGGACAGCTCAGTGGTTAAGAACACTGACTGCTCTTCCAAAGGTCCTGAGTTCAATTCCCAGCAACCACATGGCCACTTCCAAGCATCTGTAATGGGATCTGATGCATTCTTCTAATGTGTGTCTGAAAACATCGGCAGTGTACTCATAAATAAAAAGAAATCTTAGAAAAAAAAAGACCCTACTTCTTTTAGTTGTAGAAGCTTCAGAAAGCCCAAAGTCAAGTGCTCCAGATCTGGCATCTGAGTGTGAATGTCCTCATGGTGTCTCCTCACAAGCAAAGAGAAATCTCTGGCGTCTTTTATAAGACCACACACTCATTCACAAGGATCCCACCGTTATGACTAATTTACCTCATAACCTTATCATGCTGTTATATTGGGGACTAGGTACAATTTCAGCATTTTAAATTGTGGTAGCAGGGTACACTTGGTCCATTACACTTTGGTCTTTCTCTGTGTGGTTGTTTAGTTTGAGTACTTCCCATTGACATTCAGACTTGAGAAGTCAAACTCAATGAACATACCCTTTGCAGGAAGGTGTCTTCAAAAGTATGATACCAATGTCGTTCTGTATGAGTTACCACATTACTATTTTTTAAAAAAGCAGGAGTTTTAGTTTGACAGACGGTGGTACCATTTTTTTTTTTTTTTTTTTTTTAGGATGATAGCATGTAAAGAAAATGCTGTGTCCTGCCAAAATATAAGTTACAGGAGGCTGGAGAATTGGCTCAGCAGCTAAATCACAAATTATGGAAATTTACAATGGGTGTAGTTAGAGGGATCTATGACACACTTTTGCTAATTGAAAGTGTTCTCTTAGCATAGAAAAGGGGTTTACTTGGCCTTTGCTATATTGGCACCTGGGATGTGTCAAACACACTCATGAAATGCTCTTAGCCTTTGATGGATGATTTATCTGTTCTTAACAATAGGTACTATCTGTTACCCTCCTTGTAACTAATTCTTCCTTCTAGTTAGATGTGAAGCCCTGTTGTCTTTAGTTGTCGACTGATTACATGTGATGCCAACGTGGAGATATGACATATTTTAGAATAGCACATGCTTAAGCTTCAGTGGACAGGTGCAAGCCTCCTCTTCCCTCCAAATTTTGACTCTGGGAATTTTGCTTACAGAGTCACTGAAATTCAGTCCCTGGCTGGCGCATAGAAATTGATTCATGTTATGTAAATGACTGGATCAAATACATTTAATTTAGAGGAAATGTTTAGGCACGTGCCCTCAGGACTTGGGGAAATAGAACTTACGGTATTTGTGAAATGGGTTTCATCATACATTGGTCTTTATGAGAATATATGCTTATACAAGGTAATTATGTCATAGTCTGTGGTACCCTACTGTTGTCAGCAAACCCATTTTTTTTACACTTGTTTGTTAATTGGTATGTGTGAGCACATATTCATTCCATGGTATGAATGAGGTTAAAGGACAAATTATGGGAGTTGGTTCTTTCCTTCTATGTGGGTTCAGGGATATTAAACTCAGGTGGTCAGGCTTAGTGACAGGTATCTTTAGCCACTGAGCCATCTCACCTGCCCCAGTAAACTATATTTTGAGGACAGTTTTAAACTAGCTGAACAAGTGTACTGTTGAGATTCATTTGTTCCCTCTCTGCCCCACAGAGGGCATTCCCACCGTTTCCCTTTTGACAACATACTGCTGATAATGCTAGTCTAGGATCATACCATCATTAATGGTAAACACTTGTCATGATGAGCCGGTTCAGACTACATGAGAATTATTGCCTAAACTTTGTAGTTTCTGCCAAAGGTCATGAGTTTTGCCTAATATTACTTTCTGGGCCAGGATCCATCTTGTCCTGCTTCCTTGTCTCTTTAGGCTATGTTGGCTCTCACAGTTTCTTAGACTTTTCTTCTCTGATGAAGCTGAGAGTTTAAAGAAAACCATCATTGTAGGTAGCCTCTGCTTCATTGCAGTTTGTCCTAAACATATTTTAAGGCATCTAAACTTGCTAGTTACTGTTACTGTTGTCTCGTGTTCAGAGTAAAATGTAGAATGGAAGTGTGATGTGGGTAGTGGGGGGTTTCGGAACAAAAGGGTTATTTGGAAGCTTCTTCAGTTTATTAGGGTTTAGAACATGGACAAAATTTGCCTTGACTGTATTTACCCTTCCATCTGTCCAGTGGACTTGGCAGATATGCATTGAACCTCTCTTGTAAGGACAGAAGAGTTTCAGATACTGGGTTATTCAGTGATAAGGGAAACAAACTGCCCGTATAAAATTTAAGGTCAAGTATAGACACAGTTAATATAAAACTAGAGAAACAACAAAAATACTAACATATAACTTGTGTCAAGTACAGAAAATAAAATATTCCTATATTAAAGAATATCTCAGGAAGTAAGGGGAATAGAGACTAACTTAATTAACAAGGAACAATAGGCTCTCATCTTAACTATGTGAGACAATACTTGAGGTAACAGGCAAATAAAACAGCATTAGAGTCAGTCAGTCCACAGCTAATGTGACAACTCCCTATAGAGCCAGTGTCCCAGACTCCTTTGTTGTTCAGACATGCATGGGTTCAGTCCTCAAGATCATTTCATGCCCTAAGAGGGATTCCAGGGCTCTAGTCGTCACATTTGAATTCCTGCCAGCATGTAGTGAAAAGATGTCCTATTTTCCAGCACTATATAGTTCTTATTGGCCAGAATGTAGTTGTCAACTTCCCTGACTTCTTACCTAATCTTCATCTAGGGAGACGCATATGATTACTAAATGTCAGTAGTTTTCTTGCTATATAGAACAGAGGCTCACAAACTATAGCATGCACCAGAATTTCCTATATGATGTGCTGACATATGGAATACTGGACTACATCTCTCATTTAGTTTCTCATTTAGTAGGAAATCAAAAACTCACATGCCTAACAGGTTCTGATAAATTGTTGATAATGCTAGTCTAGGATCATATTTTGAGTCATTGCCACCAAAAAAGAAAGCATGGGTATTAGGGTAGTATCTCTATAGTGGGCCATCATTAATCTTTGATCTGTTATATTTATATATTAAAATCATGCTTTTCTGGATCAAGTATTTTATCTTTAATATGTTAATTCTGTGTATCTTTACACAATTTAATCATTTGTATGTAAGGCTTGTATTTAGTTAGGATTCTATTATGCAGCAAACCACTTAAAACAATGTAATAGAGTTCTCTAGATGAACAGAATTTAGGGAATAAGTATCTGTCTGTCTGTCCGTCTGTTTATCTATCTATCTATCTATCTATCTATCTATCTATCTATCTATCTATCCATCTATCTATCCATCCATCCAAAAGAGATTTATTAGAGTAGCTTACAGACTGTGGTTTAGCTAGTTTAACAATGGCTTTCTACCAATGGAAGGTCCAAGAATCCAGTAGTGGTTCAGTTCATGAGGCTGGATGTTTCATCTGGTCTCCTGTAGATGCTGGAATCCAGAACACGTAGGGTCTAATGCTGGTGAAAGAATGAACTTGCTAGAGAGTGTGAGAACTAGCAGGCAAAGAGAGAAAGGGCTGCCTTCTTCCATATCCTTTATGTAGGCTAAAACAGAAGCTATGGCCCAGATTAAATATTATCTTCCCACCTAAAAATATATGGATTAAAGGTGAATCTTCCACCTCAAAGATCTGGATTAGAAGTGGGTCTTCCCACTTCAAATGATTCAATCGAGGGAAAAAAAATCCTCTACAAGTGTGCACAGCCATTTGGGTTTTGATTACTTCTAGATGTAGCCAAACTGATAAACATGAACAGCCATCACCAATCCACTCTTTGTCAAGTTGACACACAACCTTATCTCCTTATGTCATGCTTAGTTTCCCAATGAACATAGTAACCAGGTTATAATTATGACTAACATGATATAACTATTCCATAGACAATAACAAATGCATTATATATTTAACCCAGTCATAATTATACCTACCGTGATAGAACTTTCATTCGTACGACTGCAAATGTATTATAAATTTTGAATAGTGATAGTGTCTCTTGAGGGAACATTCTTTTCTATCTCAACTTAAATGTGATACCCACTAATATCGCTTCTTTATTTTGAAAATATTTTTAATACTAAAATAAATATAGTAAGACAAAACAAAAACTAACATTGGAACTGGACAAAAACAAACAAACAAACAAAAAAAAAAAAAAAAAAAAAAAAAAAAACAAGCCAGCAAAAAGAAGAAAAAGATCCCCAGAGAAAGAAAAATAGTCAGAAACTCATTCATTCACACACTGAGGCCATCCCATAAAAACACTAAACTGAAAGCCAAAATATATATCCAGAGGACCTGGTGCAGACTCATGCAGGCCTTGTGCATGCTCTGTGAGTTCGTACAAGCTTCCATCACGTTGCTTTAGAGGGTCCTGTGGTTTAGGTGTTCTCTAACTCCTCTTGGTGTTATTTCAACTTTAGTGTATTTGTTGAGACTTTTTTAGAGTGTGATCAGTTTTGGAGAGAGTTCCATGAGGTGCTGAGAAGGTATATTCTTCTGTGTTTGGAAGAAATGTTCTGTATCTACCTGTAATGCTCATTTGGACTAACTAATTAGTCAGTTAGCCCCAGGATTTCTCTGTGTAGTTTGTGTTTGGACGACCTGTATATTGGCAAGAGTAGGGTATTGAAATCTCCCACTCTAAATGTGTGAGGGTCAATAAAGCTTTAGTAGCATTTCTCTGACAAACTTTGGAGCTTTTGTGTTTGGTGCCTAGATGTTATGAATTGAAATGTAATTTTGTTGAATTTTTTTTGATGATTTTTTTCCTTCCCCATTTCTTCTGATTAGTTTTGGTGTAGGGTCTATTTTGTCAGATACTACAGTGGTTATACCAGCTTGCTTCTTAGGACCATTTGCTTAGAATATCCTTTTTTATGTGCTTACCCTGAAGTGATGTCTATTCTTGATGTTAAGGTGCATTTCTTGGATGCAACAGAAAGATGGATCCTGTTTCCACATTTGTTTTGTTAGTATGTGTCTTTTTTATTGGAGATTAAGCCCTCTTAATATTGAGAGATATTAATGAACAGTGTTAATTCCTCTTACTTTGTTGTGATGGTAGTGGGGTGTGTGTGTCTGTTTGTCTGTCTGTGTTTTCTCTCTTAATCTGGTCTTAGATTATTATTTATTCCTTATGGGTTTTTTTTTTTTTTTTTTTGGTGTAGTTAATCTCTTTAGGTTAGAGTTTTCCTTTTTTCACCTCCTAGAGAGTTGGGTTTATAAGTAGATATTGCTTACTCTTGGTTTTATTATCGGATGTCTGTTTTCTTCATCTACTGTGACTGAATGTTTTGCTGGGTATAATAGTCTGGGCTGGCACCTGTGGTCTCATAGAATCTATAGAACATCTTGTAGAACCTTGTGGCTTTCAGAGCCTCCACTGAGAAGTGTAATTCTAACAGACCTGCTTTTATATGTTACTTGGCCTTTCCCCCTTGCAGCTTTTAGCATTTTGTCTTTGTTCTGTATGTTTAATGTTTTGATTATTATGTGCTGAGGGGAATTTCTTTTCTCGTTCAATCTATTTGTTGTTTTGTATGCTAAATCTACCTTGATAAGCAGATCCCTCTTTAGATTAGGGGAATTTTCTTCTATGATTTTGCCAAAAATAAATTTTGTGCCTTTGACCTGTGTTTCTTCTCCTTCTTCTATTCCTATTACTCTTAGATTTGGACTTTTTACACTATCCCATATTTCCTGGATGCTTCATGCCACAAATTTTTAGACTCAAAATTTTCTTTGTTACCAAGGTATTCCATTTCTTCTATCATGTTTTCAAATTCCAAGACTCTCCTCCATCTCTTACGTTCTGCTGGAGAAACTTGCTCTGAGATTCCTGTTCTAGCCCCCGTGTTTTTCATTTCCAGACTTCCCTTAGATTGGATTCTCTGTATTAATTCTATTTCTACTTTCATCTTTTTGTTTTATTCATTCCCCTCACTGTTTGTGCATTCATAGATTTCTTAAAGGGATTTTATAATTTCCTCTTTAAAGACCTTTATCAAACTCACAAAGGCTATTTTAAGCTTTTCTTTCTCTCTCTCTCCCTCTCTTTCTTTTCCTTTCTTCTTCCTTCCTTCCTTCCTTCCCTCCTTCCTTCCTTCCTTCCCTCCTTCCTTCCTTTCTTCTTCCTTCCTTTCTTCCTCCCTCCCTCCTTCCTTCCTTCCTTCCTTCCTTTCTTCCTTCCTTCCCTCCCTCCCTCCTTCCTTCCTTCCTTCCCTCCCTCCTTCCTTCCTTCCCTGTCTTTAGCTATGTTCCAATACACAGAGCCTGCTGTGATGAAGTGGCTGAGCTCTAGTAGAGACATATTGTCCTGACTGTTATTGATGTCTTTTAATGGTAGCATTTAGGCATCTGGGTTAGAAAAGATTATAATTCTAGGTGCTAATATCTGGCATTGTCTTTGTTGGATGAGTGTTTTGTTCCTTGGTTTTTGTTGTCTTCTCTGATTCTTAGGGGAGAGTGGTTGCTCTGTGTTGCCTGGTAAGGAATTCTTCTGAGATAGGTGTGGCCACAGGAGGTTTCAGATAAAATTTGTCTCAAGGAGTTTACCCTTAGGAATTGGGCTGGGGTAGAAGGAGGAGCTGAGGTGGTCCACAGAGGGAGAAAAGCAGATGTCCCATCTGGATCTGTTTATTCTCCTAGGAATGAGTCCAGAGACTGAGGAGGGGTCACAGGAGGTGGTCTGCTACAGAGCTGGGGATGAAAATAGTAGGTTGGACTTGAAGGAATGGAGAGAGGGTGATAATCTGAAGCTCATCTAACTGCTTCACTGGACTACTTGCTTCTCTGTCAGGCTTGGCTAGACGACACTGTCCTGCTATCCCAAGGGAATGCCTGCTGGGGTTGAGGGCTAGGATAAAGCAGTGAGTTGGGGAAGGGAAGCTTATGAGGGGAAGATCTGTGTGATGTAATGGATATTGGAACAGGGGGGTAAGGAAGGCCTTCTTGTGGTCCGCTGCAGAGCTAGAGATGAGACTAGAGGGTTGGATTTGGGGGAGTAAAGGGAGCAGTGAGATCTACAGTTAGCTACCTACAGTAGCCTAACCTACAGTTAGCCCTGTCTGATGTGGCCTGTTGGTTCCTAGAGAATGCTTGCTAGTGTTGGCGGCTGTGGTAAAATGATGAGTTGGGGGGAGGAAGTGTAGAGGGAAAGGCCCATGTGATCTTCTAGAGAAGGGCACTTATATTCTCTTAAGCAATGTTACATTACATAATAAATATCCATACAAACATATTCTATAGAGGAATTTTAATTCAGAGCATAGCTACTTTGACAAGAAGTCACAGCCAAAAACCTTATAGGTCTGTGTGATCCAACTGGAAGGACATACCTTTAATCTCAGGGGACATAGGCAAATAGACCTCTGAGGTGAAGGCCATTGTGGTATAGAACAATTTTCAGGTACAGAAAAGCTTAGGTCCGGGCATGGTGCTATATGTCTTTAATCCTAGCACTCAGGAGACAGGGCATGCAGGTCTAGAGTTCTAGTCAGTTCTGTCAATCAGTTCATGGGACTCAGAGGAAGTTTTATGGAAGAGTTTTACAGAGACAGGTTAAAGCTAGAACACAAGTAAAGACAGAATGAATCCGAAAATAAGAAGGGGCCAGATATTTGAACATATTGCTAGAGTTAGTTTGAGGCCAAGCAAGGCAATTCAGTGAGAAGCTAAAAGAAGCCAGTTTGAATCAGCCAGCTTGGAGAAGAGTTTTGAGCCAGACCAGGTGAGTTGATCCAGCCACCCAGAGCCCAGAAAGAACTAGAAAGCGTGAACATGTTCAGCAATAAGTCTCAGAGGCTGAAAACATTCTAGGCCTAGATAAGATTGCAGAGAGGCTAGAAGCCTCCAGGACTAGGCCTATGTCAGTAGACTGAGGCAGTTAACCTTGGAGGTGGCAATTCCATTTGAAGAATAAAAGTTACATTAACAACATTCTTAACAAAATATGACAGCAGCACTCATGGCAACTATAATCCTCAGTTGTTCAAGTGGACATGTCGCATTCGCTAATCCACCATTTTCCAACCCCAGCTCTGTAGCAGACTACCTACTGTGGCTTCTTCCCACTCTATGGTCCCATAACTAGGGGACTAAACTTATCCTGATAGGACATTCTACTTTCTTCCTCCCTGCAAACCACCCCAACCCCTTTTCCTAACCCAGCCCCATTCCTAAGGGTAAGCTTCTTGAAACATATTTTATCTGGAACCCAGACACCTATCAGGATCTCAGAAGAATTTCTTATCAGGTAGCACAGGGCAACCACACTCTCCTAAGAACCAGAGAAGACCACAGAAACCAAGGAACAAAACACCCACCCAACAAAGACAAGAGCAGATGTCAGTATCCAGAATTACAATCTTCTCAAACTCAGATGCACAAATGCCACCATTAGAAGAGTCTAGGTTCCTTTCCTGGAGAAGGGACCCATACTTTCATTCTTGAAGGGAATGTGGCCTTTGTCACCCTGCCAAGATTATGTCTTTGTAGTTTCCCATTGACTTTAATCACAGGAGATACAGCCCTGAAAAGCACCCTAAAGGATCTCCTGCATTCCAGACATAATCTTTCTTACCTCCATTGTGGAGAAGCAATCCAATTTCCCCTTGGTGATCTATTTGGATCAACCACCATTTTAACACTGTTATTCCTTTCTTAGCATGTTAATTTAAGAGCATTAGAAGTCCAAAGTGGCCAGGGAGAAATTTGAGTTTCTAGTTTAATGGAATGTTTGTTGTGGCTCCTAACAGGAATGCTCCTCACTCTGGAACTAAAACTTCCAGGCCAGCAGAACTTAAGGTCACAGGAACAGGAAGTTAAACACTAAGGGTGATGGTGGGGGGATACATGTGGATCCTTTTCACAGCTTAATTTCTGGATTTATGGATCTTGGCTATAGGAGTGGCCATACCATATATTGGATGCTCCTTCAAAGCATATATTTTCATTTGATAATGGATTGCTGCTGTGCACACCCTAGTTTATGATTTGGTGGGTTGTCAGATAATACTCAGCACATGATGGGCAGATCAAGTAGTGTGGTAACTTAATGATCCATTGTCAAATGTCCAGTTTCTACTAAAGCCCAGTAGCAGGTCAAAAGCTGTTTGTCAAAGTGAGAATAGTCATTGTCACCCTTAGCAGATAGGGTAGAGCCTTGCTCCAATGTCCTAAAGGTATCTTCTCTCATTCACCTATGGAGGCCTGAAGAAGTACCCAAACAGCATCTTTGTATGACACTGAAACCATCAGGTCTGCCGGGTCAAATTGTTCCAAGTGGTAGAGCAGTTTACACAGCATCCTGGATGTATTAAAGAGCCTTCTCTTGTTCCAGGCTCTACCCAAAGCTAGCAGCTTTCCAAGTCACTTGGTATATGGCCAGAGTAACACACCTAAGAGAGGAATGTACTATCTCCAGAATTCAAATAGGCCCCATAAAGATTGTGCTTCTTTCTTGGTGATGGGAAGGGCCAAGTACAATAACTTATTCTTCATCTTAGAAGGAATAACTCTGTGTACTCCAAACTACTGGATTCCTAAGAATTTCATGAGGAAAAAGGCTCTTGAATTTTGGTTGGATTTATTTCCATCCTTTGATGCACACATGTATTCTGAACAAGTCCAAAGTGGTTGCTATTTCCTGCTCTCTTAGTCCAATCAGCATAATGACATCCATATAGTGTATCAATGTGATATTTCTGTGTAAGAGATAAGCAAGATCTTTTAACTAAACTGTAACACAGAGCTGGAAAGTGAATATATCCTTGAGGTAAAACCATAAATGTATATTGTTGAGCTTGTCAATTGAAAGCAAATTGCTTCTGGTTGTCTTTATGGACAGGTACTGAGATAAAGGCATTTGCTAGATCAATAGCTGCATACCATGTGCCAGGTGATGTGTTAATCTGTTCAGGTAAGAACACCACGTTTGGTACAGCAGCTGCAATCCAAGTCACTACTTGATTGAGATCTTGATAGGCAACAGTTATCCTTCATAATCCATGTGTCTTCTACACTGGTCAGATAGGAGAGCTAAAGGGAGATGTGGTTGGAACATGTATCTTATTAACACATCCAAAGTGGTTGCTACCTCCTACTCACTTGGTCCAACCAACACAATGTCATCAATATAGTAAACCAGTATGATATTTTTGTGTAAGAGACAATAAAAATCCCTTTAAACTAAATTTCCATCTCTGGAGTCCTTGATAATGGCACTAATTTCTTTAGTTCTTCTAGGAATATTAAGCTGTCTTGTTGTTTCATTATTTTTTCCTGGCCGAGGCAACTCTAAAGGCTTCCATTTATCCATTCCAACTATAATAGCCATCAGTCCATAGATCAGTGAACCAATGCGAGAATTCTGCCAATTTCTAATAATATCTATCCTGATTATATATTCTGGGACTGGGGAAATAACCACAGAATGAGTTCAGAGACCCACTGGTCCTACTGCAAGTTGGAATTCAGCCAAAACTCCACTAATCACCTGACATCTATATGCCCCTATTTTTAACTGGATGGAGAGACACATGTTTTTTTTTTTTTTGGGGGGGGGGGGTCTTCCAGAATCAGCATCAATTAAGAGTTAGAATCCAATAGATGCCCCAAAAAAATTGATTATTTACTTTCCCCCAGTGTACAGTTACTTTTGTAAAATGTTCCTCTAGGACAGGGCTGGGGAAAGGCCAATCTTAAAACTATTAGGCATTTATCTAGGTCCTTCGTTGGGGAAAACCTAGCCACACCTTCATTCAAGGTGTTCTGGGTCTGAAAACTGGCTAAAATCTGGAAATTGATTCACAAGCTGAGATTCCCTTTTGCCTTGATTCAATTTGGCCTTTCTTTCATATGCTTGATAATTTTTCTGCTTATACAGGTTAGACAAAAAATGCACCAGTGTTTTTTATCTCTTTCACACCTGCAAACACCATGATTGATTAGCCAGAACCAAAGGTCCATATAAGTCATGCCGTCAATAAATTAACTCTGCCTTGTGCTGACATTGCTTTGTCATGCTGCCCCTCACAATAACGGCAATGGCCTTGCCTTCGGTTCAGCTCTGCCACCTGGACCCTGCTTACTTTAGGGCCAAATTAAAACCACTGCATTTAATCCATCCAACTGAGCAGTAGCATCTTTAACCTTAAGGCTTTGCACAAAAAAAGGGGCAACAGCAAAACTCTTTAATGTGCTGGTGCCCCTCTCTCCATCTTGTGTTTTATAGGATTAGTTAAGGGCATGTCTTCGAGGCCTTCCCATCAAGGAGGATTAGACCCACTCTAACATCTCAATTTCCCTGAGCCTTAAAATCCCTTCATCAACAGGAAGCCAAGGGATATCAGGCATCTCTAACTCCTTTTCAGTAGGTCATCTTTTGACAAATGCTTTAGCCAACCATTCAAACAAATAGACGTTTGACATTTTCCCCCCTGTGTGAGCTTCCATATTAAATCTAGAATCTCCACTCAATGGGTCCATATCAATAACCTCAGCCTGATCCAGTATCATGTTCCTTTCACCATAATTCCATACCCTTAAAATCCACTTTAAATGCTGACACCAGATAAGACTGGAATTTTCTCTGTAAATTTAGCCAACTTTACAATGAGGGCTTTGGTTTGATTTTTTACAAAATGAGCACTGTGGCTATTAGAGAGAAGATTCTCTTCCAGAACACACCCAGAAACCTTTAGTGTTTACAAGCATCTGGAAGTGGACAATTTTATCCTTCAGTGTATTCTGAGATGCTAGAAGTTGGTTAATTTTATCAAAGAGCTCATTCTTTTTCTTTGCCAATTTATCCAGAGATGTGATTGACTAGCGTCATCATTTTTTAAAAAATTTTTCCACAAAACATCAAAAGTTTTATATGTAAAGTCAGCAAATATGTTGTCTCTCAATAACTGGTGAATCAGGATAATCAAATGCATTTGTAAATATTTATAAAATAGTTCACACCATGGGCTTTCAGCACTCTCTGAGACTCTGGGAGAGACTTCAGTAACTGGAGAGGCTTCAGGAACTTTAAGTGCTGGCAAACTGGAAAGACTATGCCAGATACTTTTAAAAAATTCATTCTTATATATCTGTTGCTCCAGAAACATCCTGGTACCAAAACCTGTAATCTGTATTAGTCAGGGTTCTCTAGAAAAATAGAGCATATATGTATTATTATGTATAAATAATATATATATATATATCATATATATTTTTTATTAGACTGGCATTTAAGATGTGGTCTGGATAATCCAGCAATGGCTGTATGCCAGTCTTATAGGATTAGTGGAAGTTCCAAGAATACAGTCATTGTTCAGTCTATGAGGTTACATGTCTCAACTGGCCTTCAGGACACATCAGAATCCCAAAGAAGTAGGCTCTAATGTCAGTGAAGGAATGCACTCAAGGTGAGAGCATGCAGGCTAAGAGAGCAAATTTACTTCTTCCGTGTACTTTATATAGGTTGCCAGCAAAGCTATGGTCCAGATTAAAGGTTATCTTCCTACCTGAAAAGATATGGATTAAAGGCGAATGTTCCACCTCAAAGGTCTGAATTTGAACTGAGTATTCCCACTTCAAATGATTTAACTAATAAAACAAACAAACAAACATTCTTCACGGGTATGCTGGGCCATTTGGGTTTTAGGTAATTACACATCTAGTCAAGTTGACAATTAAAAATAGCCACCACGATCAGTAATGTCCTCATTGACCCACATGCAGGACAGAGCAGAGAAAGCCAAGCTCTTCTCTATAGAAACTGACTGGCCTTGGATGGGATGCATGGCCTGACATGACCACACCATACTGTCTTAGCTTGGTGTCAGCCAGGCAAATTGGTGCTTTTCTGTATGACTGGTAGAATAACCTGGTCTTCCTTACCCAGAGGCTTAGGTCTCTATGAATATAGAATAGAATTTCCAAGGCTTCCTGAGGCCTCAGCCTAGCCGTCACTCTGGGGCCCTTCCGCCAGATTCTACTGTCCAAAGCAAATCACAAAGGCATCTCAGATGAAGATGGAGAGAAGGCCATGTCACCTACTGGTACGAAGAGTAACAAAGCCACATGCCTTGTACCTTGCAAGCAGTTGTAGGTATTACTGCAGCTGTCTCCCCAGCCATCCACCAGTCAGGGGTGTGAAGATGACATCTTTATGCAGGAAGGCAGGTCCAGAATAAAGCGAGGCCTGTGGTTGGATGAGAAGAAAGGATGGGCAGAAACAAAGTTTTAGAAAGGAAGGGAGAATTGAGAAGGAGAAGCAGAAGGAGCAACCATGCAAGCAGATGTTAAGATTTTTTTCCCCTACACATAGAATACAGGTTGTTACAAATATTTTAAAGGGATGGGTGTGTACAGGATTTTGTGTTGTCTAGATGGGAAAATTATGTCTTATCAGTTAGATCAGAAGTATCGTGTGGTGTGTTCATTCGTGTGGCCACTTTGTTGAGTTCAAGAGAAAGTGTGGTAGCAGGGTTGGAATTGGGATGTGTGAGCCTGGTGTGGTAACAACCTGCCAAGAGAATTGTGAGTGAAAGCGGTGTGGCGGGTGCCATTCTGGAGGCGCTCGAGGACGGTCTGAGTCACAGGCAGCTGGGAAAGCATGGGGCAGTACGCACGGGAGCACAGGGCGGTAAGCACAGGAGCACGGAGCAGTTCCCACGGGAACCGGGTGCTGCTTTTTTTTTTTTTTTTTTTTTTAATATTTATTGCAACAGGGGTGGGAACTGCAAAATGTGTGGTCTGGTCACAGAATTCTCCTCAGTGAGCTTGAGCTCTACTGTGACCAGAGCAGGGTCTGGGTAAAAACACTTCCTTAGTTTTGTGGATTACTAACAGAAGCATGGCCCAAGCAATCCGTGCTTTAGGAAGTTTGCTTGGATATTGAGGTATACTCTTCCTATCCTTTTTCCATATACAAGATAAAACATTAAAGTCAAGAACAAAATTTAGAAGATCAAAAACATTTTTGTGGGGTCTAGCTTAAAAACATGGCTATTTTGATTGAAACATTGAAAGTCAGCATTCGGAAAAAAAAATGTTATCCAGCCCACAGAAGGTAAATAGCCACCATGAAAGGGGACAGTTTACCATATATGGTATCGGGTTGGCTGTAGAGAAATTTCTACGTGACTGAAGTTTTATCAGGAGTCATTATGTGTTGGAGCATTTATCGATTTCATTGGGATCGAAATCAGCAAGCACGTCTGGGATGTGCTATGAATACCTCAAAGAAACACTCTTTCCTGGACTAAGTCTGAGTGCCCAAGATTCCGCTGAAGAAAGACAACACCAAAAGGCACAAGTTGGGTGAGGAACAGTGTTGTGGTTTGAACAAGAATGGCCCCAGAGGATCATATATTTGAATGCTTAGTTCTCGGGAAGTAGCACTGCTTGAGAAGGACTAGGAGCTGTGGCCTTGTTGGAGGAAGTGCATCACTGTGGTTGGGCTTTTAGGTTTCAAACACCCAAGCAGGGCTCAATGGCTCTTTCTTCCTGCTGTCTGGAGATCTGAATGTAAATTCTTAGCTACTTCTCCAGCCCCATGTCTACCTACATGGTGGCATGCTCCTAACCAGGATGATAATGTTCTAAACCTCTGATACCGTAAGCAAGTCTCCATTTAAATGTTTTCTCTTATAAGAGAAAAGAGAAAGCTTTTTTTTTTTTTTTTTTTTTTTTTTTTTTTTTTTTTTTTTGTGGTCATGGTGTCTCCTCAAGCAAAAGAACGCTAAGACAAAGGAGAAGTAAGCGTTAAGGTAGAAGTCTATCTTACAGCTCCCTGCTTAGGAGACGTGAATCAGAGACTTAGGCAATGCTTTTGGTTTCGTTTTAGGCATTTTGAGACAGAATCTTGCTGTATAATCCAGATGTACTGGAACTCAGAACTCTTCTGCCTGAGCTGCCCAAGTGCTTTTATTACAGGCAGGCACCACCACCGTCAGTCATCTTTATCTGATGCTATGACATCCAAGTCCACCCCACCCCCCTTTTTGGATAGATATTTTTTTCCCCTGCATGGTAGTACTATTCTCTTCATGAGGGTTTTTTTTTTTTTTTTTTTTTTCTTTTTTTTTTTTTTTTTTGCCTTTAAACAATTTCCCAACACAAGTGACTCTTTATTCTTAACATCTTTGTCTCAGAAAGTGTGTTTTGGAACCTATCTCGCGTACCTTGAAGATGTTATGATGTTGCTTTTAAGTTTTGAGTGAAGCTTCTCTTCCACTTTTTTTAAGAAATAGAGATTTATTTTACTTTAGATATAGGAGTGCTTTGGCAGCATGTATATGTACCACACGCATACCTGTTGGGTTTCCTGGAACTGGGGTTACTTATAGTTGTGAGCCATATGAGTCCTGGGATTGAACCCAGGTCCTTTGCAAGAAGAACAAGTACTCTCAACTACCAAGACATCTCTTTAGCCTCCTGCTTCCATTTTTTTCTTTGTACCTTACCTTTCAAGATCTAAAAGCTGGCCCCAGCATTCACCAGGACCTCTGGGGTTGCTGGCACATTGTGGGAAAATCCCAGATCTTGGAGACTGCTGTGTGCCCATTGGGTTTGGGAGGCAGAGCTGAGTTGCTTGACAGCCTGGATTCTCTGATTTGAATAGTGAGCTTCTTTACTACTGTGACTTTCTTCAGAGGCCCTAGCCCCCCTTTTAAATTTATGCCTTTCCCCCATGAAAACCAAATCTAGTTAAGAATCCCCAGACTGTTAAATTCTGAGAAGTTGCCTTTGTTTGAGATGCCGATACCGTTATTCCCAGACAGCAAGGGACAGCTCTGTGGCTCCCAAGAAAAGCTCCGTGTCTAACAGGATTCTTTTTCTTTTTAGGAGTTACTTCCCCCAACTTAGCTGCCAGGTCATCTCGTGATACTTCTCTGAGTGAAGTAATTTATTACATAGTGCAGGAAAGATAGGAACTGTCAGGTTCCCTTTTACTGCCTGGAAGTTGCTCCCCTGTTTCTGCAGTATGGACAGGCAAATGGCTCCTTGCCAGGCTGACAGAATATTTAACTCAGAGCTGTTGCAGTTCTGGAGACCTGGGCACACAGGACTGTGAACCATTCTATGCTGCCTGCCTTCGGAGGTAAAGGCAATGCTTAGTCGTAGAGCCAGACCAGAGATGAAGTGCTTACACAGCAGGCTTGGGAATCCACTTGCATGGACTTCACATGTATGCAGATGAGCAGTAACTGGAATGAACAGGCATGTCGCCTTTGTTAAGTCTCAGCTTTTTCTTTCTCTCCTCTCTCAGTAGGTTAGCCCAATCTTTACAGGCTGCTGAAAACTCCTTGTGAATACACACTTCTTTCCCCCTAGCTATTTTATACAGACGAGAGAGATTTTGGAAAACGACTTGGAGGACGGCACTTAGCACAATTGGTAAAGTGCTTGCCTAGGCTGCCTGAAGCCCTGGGTTCCATTCCCAGACTGACATAAACCTATGGCCCCACTCAGGAGATAGAGACAGAAGAATCAGAAGTTTAGGGTCATCCTCCACTGCATAATGAGTTTGAGGCCAGCCTGGGATATATAAACAAACAAATGAAACCAGCAACAATCATAAAACAAAAAGCTAACAACATCAACAAGAAAAAAACTAAAAGTAAAGAGAAAATAAGACATGGTAATTTGGGAAATCCACTCATAGCTTTTTGTTGCAGTCGATGCTGGGAAAAACATAGTAAAGGTATCTCTAGGCTTTATAGTGTTCAAAGCTCCAGCTGAGACACAGGTGAGCCATCTACAGTGAACACATCAGGTAAAGGTTGCTAACAATGTGGAAAATCAAGATGCCACCCCGTGGAGTGTAAGGGTCAACACAGCACCTTATAGTCCCTGGGGAAAAGCTGTACCTTGAAGTTCTCCAGCTTTTAGCATCCGCCATGAGCTCCGTGGTAGGTTTCCAAGTGCCCCGGCTTCTCAGCCAATCATAACAATTAGGGAGAAGGTCAGCATAGAGAAAAGAATGACCAGGAAAAGAGAAAGAGGCAGAATGTTTAAGGCAGAGGGCACTGAAGGTAGGGAACTGGTTATTCAGGATACCGGAGGGCTCAGAAGACAAAAAGTGGATCATCTAGCCACCACGAATCTTTCTGAAGTGAATTAGAGTCATGGTGTCACTGTCCAAAGAATGTCCAGCTTGTTTTTTGGTTTTTTTTTTTTTTTTCTGTCTTGTCTTTTTATTGTTGTCATTGTCATTATGACACAATCTAGAGTTACCTGGGAAGGAGACATACCCTAGTCAGAATACCTGAAGGCAAGTCTGTAGAGCATCTTCTTGACTGAGGATTGATATGGGAAGACCCTGCCTGCTGTGGGTGGCGCTAACTCTCCCTGGGCAGATGATTCTGAATTGCGTAAAAAACAAGCAGTCTGAGAAAGCCATTAGAAGGTTCCTTCATGGATTCTTCTGCCAGTTTCTGTCTCAGTTTCCTGCCTTGACTTCCCTCAGTGACAAAGGCTGATCTGAGAGTTGTGAGCTGAAATTAACCCTTTTATCCCCAGGTTGATTTTGGTCATGGTGCTTTATCACAATAGGAAGCCTACCCAAGATGGAAGGAATAGAGAAAAACATGGGGAAATGTGTCTGCAAGAGCTGAGTTCCCAGGCTCCAGAACAGGGGATGGAAGAAGGGAATTGGCCCAGGTAGGAGCCCCAGCATCGTTTATGGTGGAGGGAGCTTGAGATTAAGTCTTTTGGGTGTAGGCATCATATCTATAGTGGTTCTGGCTGCCATAAAATCTGCCAGTGTCAGCTCTTGCTGATCTGGGGGAGAGCAAGGGTAAGAGTCCTGTGCAGTGCCACATTCTTCATAGCAATGGGGGATGGGTGGACGAGCATATGTAAGATGTCACTTAGGATTGGGGAGCTGGAAGAACAGATAAAGCACTGGTCACTGGAAAGTAAAGATCCCACATGAAAGTGGTGGCCCATTTGCAATGCCAACACTATGGAGACAGAGATGGGGATCCCCAGGATAAGCTGGCTATCTAGACCAGATGAATCAGTGGATTGAGGGCTCACCAATGTGGACAGCTTTGGGGCCCATTTCTAGGAATTTGGCAGGAATTTGACGTTGGGCTAGGACTAGGAAGCCCTATCTTGGTGGGTCTTGTTAAGACTCTGGATACAATAATCATGGGACCTCTGTTTATGCTTTCTTTGTTCTTTAACTACTTTGTTCACACCTTAGGACTGATAATATTCTTTGTATGTATCTAGAAAGGTATAAAAGCAGACTGAAGAAAAATAAACCCACTTCAGCGTCAGCACTGGCTGGAGTCATATTATAGTGTTGTCTGATGGTCTTTTTCTTTTCAATCTTCACTCCCTTCTCTGAGACCTATTGACTGACTGATCTGGCTTGGTCATACCAAAACATCCTTCATGGACATCCACTCCATCAGTGATTAAAGTGGAGAGTGATTGTGGAAGGTGCCTGATGTCCACATGTGTGCACACATGTATAAATTACAACAAATGATCTCAAACTTAGCCATAAGTTAAAACTCACCTCAATGAAAGGTGTATTAAAACAAAGGAGTAAAAGCAGTCAGTCACACCTGCTTGTACTTGTTCCATTTCATCATGGGAGTTGCTTCCTGAATAGCTTCCTCTTCAAATGCATGAAGCTCCAGCCCCTAATGTGAGTGGGTTTGTTAATAGGACCTGCAAGGAGATGATAACCATGCATCGAGGTCACCAGGATAGGACCCTAATCTGATGAGACTGGGTGTCTTTAAAAGAGGAGGAGAAGAGGCCAGAAATGACTTTCTATGAGTACGCAAAAAGACGGTGGCTTTATGTGGACACAGCAAGATGGTGACTTTCCATGAGGACACAGTAGAGAGGCCATCTGAGGACACAGCAGGATGGTGGCCCTCTCTGAGGCATCAGAGAAGCCTCTGCAGATACCAAGGCTGCCAACACTTTGTTCTGTCTTTCAGCCTCCAAAATGGCAGAAAACAATCTTCCCAGTTTGTACCATTCTGTTATGGCAGCTAGAGTGGAGTTCTACAGAGGCCGGGTAGCTCACATTCATCTATCTCTTTGTCTACTTTGCTTCTTCACAAATAAAATGTTTTTCCTCCTCACAGGAATTTGGGGAGAATTAGATGCAATATGAATTTAAAGCACATAGCATGTGGTGAGTGTGACAGATTTTTTTTTTACAATAAATAACCCTGAAGTTTTGCCTCTGTACTTCTGGGCAGATGTCAGGTTGAGCTGCTACATAGATGCTGACCATAGCAACATAGGATCCTTTTAGTGTTTTCCTTAGGTTCTACTTCTGCCGTCCCTCCCCACCCTGCACAACTGTCATTCGAGATCCCAGTGGCATTGCTCAGAACTGTCATCAGCCTTTTATCCCCCCCACCCCCCCCCCAGCTGAATCCACCTTACTTCTCCGTGTCATCTCTAACCGGAGCACACAATGATGGTACAGTTATGTGCTCTGACTGACTCATGTACCAAGTGGCCTAATGCCACAGCATCCTGCCTGTTTTCTGCATCGCCCTCCCTTCTGTCCCTGGCTCTTTCTCACCAGCCTGTATGCTGAGGTTGATTCAGCATGCAGCCTTCTCCCCTTAGTACTTGCCCACTGGGGGGAACGCCAGTGCTTTCTAACTATCTAAAGTGCTAAAAATGGACAGGAGGGCAGTGGACCAGCCTGTTTTGAAACTGTGCTTATAAAGCAAATAATGTTCTGGTGCTATTCTTTAAACTTATGGAGCTTATTTGAGTTGGATTTTGGAGGGACTTCTAAGTGTTTGGGGCCCTGGTCACAGCAACTGAATCAGAGCTCTTAGATTCCTCCTTCTCTCAGCACACTTGTGATTGGTTTTGAGCAGTGGGACCTATGGTGGTCTCTCTGAGGCTGTTTGGGCAGTTTGACAATAGAGTTTGTCAAGTTTCTAATGGATCCTTGTTTATACTGGTTTTATGTTCTTACAAATGACAGAAAACAGCATATGCTTAACTGTCCCAGGGTTTCTGCAAGTTTTTTTTAGTCTCTTCAAATGAAAATGTTTCAGGTTGTTATAAGAAGTTAAAAATTGCGGGGTGTAAAATGTACAAAAGAGCTGTGTGGCTCTTCTTTCCTCCACTGCTCCAAATCTCCTCTCTGATATCAGCAATCCTGCAGTCTGGAACCGTGTCACCAGAATCTGTGTGACTTTTAGCTCCGAGTTTCACACACATGTAGAGAAGCCGGTCTGTGGCCTTCACTTCTGGGGGAACAAACATGCCCCAATAGATTTTGATGGATCTGTGTATCATTAAAAAAACAAACATAAAAAAAAAAAAAAAAACAATCACACTTGCTTCAGGCTACAAAAGCTCTCATGAAGAGTAACTTAAACAATTGGATTGTATCCTTCTCAAAATCATGCTGTCCAGAGGCAAGTGGCTGCTCTGTGGTCCATTGATGCCTATGGGTCTTGCCCTGTGGTTTCAATGGATAATACGGATCTATGTACCACATGCTTGCTTGATGGTGTTTTGGTTTTGTTGTTCTGCAAAGCAAAACCCAAGCCAAAGGCTTTTGTGTAGAATAATGGGCTGCTGGATGCAGGACCAGGAACCAGGAGGATGATACTGGAGGAAGAAAGATGACAGAAAGGTCAGGATGGACTGAGAAAATGCTAGGGTGCCTTAGTTACTCTTGTCTTTACAGTGACAGAAATTCTGACAGAGCAACTCCAGGGCAGAAAGATTCACCTCAGCTCATGGTCTGAAGATACTTGAAGGTAGATGACGATATTCTATCATGGCGTGAAGATAGAAGCGGTATGAAGTTGGTCACATTGCTTCTGTATCTGGAATGCAAAGGGACATATATCTTGGGCCCAGGTCACATTCCCCTTTTCATACAATCCAAGACCCGGCCCATGGAACAGTACTGTCTACTCTTAGGGTCCACCTTCCCCAAATCAGTTAACCCAATCTTTGGAACCCTCACAAGTGTTTTCAGAGGCTTCTCTTCTAGGTGACTTTAGATCCTGCCACAGTCACACTTAGAATTATAACTACCAGAGAGTAATGTGCTAGATTCTGCTGGGATGTCCTGTGAGGCCCTGTGAGATGTATTTCAGACTGTTTTTCCTGAGGAACCAAAAGGAAACATTTTCTATCAATTCTCCTGCCTCCAGCTATGACAGTGATCAGTTTATAGCCACTCTCTCTATATATGTATTATGTATGTATGTATGTATGTATGTATGTATGTATGTACGCATGCATGAATGAATGAATGAATGAATGAATGCATAATTTATGGATTGTAGTTACACAGTATTTCATTTTATAGATGATCTGCTATTAACTACTACTGGGAGCTTGGCTATACCCTAGAAAAAACATGGAAAGATGGGGATTCTCACACATGCTAAGTTCTAGCCTACTGGACTATATAGTTCACAGCCCTGGTTTTATGTGGAAACATATATGTGTTAGAAGGGGCATGGCTTTGGTGAGAGGTTTGATTCTAGAGCTGAGAATACCTCTTTTATACCATTTTGAGATATGGCACTTTGTAAATATAGCCATGTTTCGTTTTGTCAAAGTACAATTATCTCATACTAACCTATTCAGAACTAAAATAGAAAATAGATTGAAAATAGCCCCAAAATAGTCAAATAGGTGCCAGAGAGCCACAGGTCCCAGACAGAGCCCCCAGTCACATGCACAATGTCACTATTGTCCTAAGCCTCACATACTTTACTCATGAGAGAGTCCTTCATTAGAATTCTCTTTAACCTCATTTTGCTGAAAATTCTAACGAGTTTGGTATCCTAGTTACTATTGCCACAGCAAGGAGAAGGGGAAGGAAGTTGCTTGAGGAAGTCTCACCAGCAAAACCAAAATAAGAAAGCAACCACAGATAGAGACAGGAGAGGAAGGGGCAAGCAGGAGCAGCTACCACACTGCAGGAGTGGTAGAGATTCTAGCATGCCCCAGTGCAGTGGAAGAACTGAGGTTCACAGTCAGAGGCAGCTGTCAAAGGCGCCTTCAGCACACTTTTTAAAAGGCCGGGAAATGAATAATTTACTTTGGGCTATTATATCTTTCCATGTGGTATTGACTGGATCTGATTATCATTTCCGTGAAATATGTTTTCACAGTGATTTCCCAATAGATAAGTTTAAAAAGATGAGAAAAGTTGATTGTAAGGCACCAGGGAGATTTACTTTCCAAACGGCCATTTTGCATGGAGTATTAGCCAAGAAATCTCACTCAGCTAGACAGACAGGGAGTGCAGGTGGTGGCTTCTCAACCTTCCCTCTGAGCCCTGCAGCACTGAAGGCAATATTTCCTGTAAAATTTGATTACAATGTATTGTGTGTTCGTGTGTGTGTGTGTGTGTGTGTGTGTGTGTGTGTGTGTGTGTGAGAGAGAGAGAGAGAGAGAGAGAGAGAGAGAGAGAGAGAGAGAGAGAGAGCCCATGCACACATTTGTGTGTACGCATGCACAGGAGACATCTGCGCATGTCTATTCTCTCCTTTTACTATGTGGAGTCTGGGCATTGAACTCAGGCTGTCAGGCTTGGTACTGAGTGCCTTTACCCACTGAGCCATCTTGCCAGCTCCATGTGATCTCTCAACCAGCCTAAACCAACATGTATAAACTTTTATGAAGAGAGCATGTTTGAATCACTACTAGTCTTTTTTTTTTTTTTTTTCTTAGCAAGAGCAGCAAATGTTGCAACTTACATTCATCCTTTTAGAAATTTTCAGGGAAAAACATTAAAACCCTTTCTCTTGATTCTTAGTGAATTTCACATCATACACCCCAATTCCACTCATCCCCTGATCCCTTCATATCTGCCATTCACCACTGCAACCCCCCCCCCCATAAAATAAAAATAAAAAAAGGACAAGCTACCTCATCGTAGAAGCTTTAATGTGTCACGGTGTGCCACACACACCTCTTTTTGTCTACACGTCTTTACTTGCAAATGCTTGTTGCAATGACTCATCAGTCTGGTCCAAGGCCTCCCCCTGTTGTTTCTCTGTATCATGGAGATCCTGCAGCTTTGGATCTTCAGGACTGGCTTCATGTGTTCCAGCAGCTCATGGATGGGGTAGATGTTAGGGTGGCCTCAAGGCCCTAGATCTGGGCCTGGGGAGTAGCTGAGTTTGTCAGCCTGCCAACTCTCCCTGCACTCACCCTGGTGTGTGAGTTTTCAGGGAGAATTTTCAGACATGTTAAAAGATGTGAGTTAGAGGAGAGAAATTTGGACTATTTCCCACCCATAGAAAAGCTTTAGAAACAATATGTCATTTGCTTGGTTTGTTTTGCTACAGTAGAATCCTGGAGGTTTTCTTTCTCTTCCCCCCCCTCTCTCTCCATATGTGTGTGTGTGTGTGTGTGTGTGTGTGTGTGTGTGTGTGCATGCACACACATGCTTATACTTGAACTAAGAATAGCAAATAGGGGCTGTTTTTGCCTTGTACAATTTTGTCCAACACACCACTTTGTATGTTCCCACTACTGTTATTAAAACTACAATTTCTTCTAGTCTATCCATTGTCATCTCCTCCTATATCCTTCATGTTTTATTTACTTATTTGCTCTTGGCTCATGGTCTTTGGTAGGTACAAACATGGTCCCTAACCATATCCATATAAGAATCCACAAGGCCACTGATCAAGATGGGGGATTATGGCATGAGAAATTATGACTATGGGTGAAATAAAAGTTGTTTATCAGCTGCACTTACAATAAAGGGATTTACTAAGTCCTTAGGGGGTAAGATGAAGATAACCGGGTTAGAAAGAGAGATGGGATTGTGGGGAAGTGCTGCCATTAACACTTCAAAATGAAAAGAAAGAAAAGAAAAGGAAAAGAAAAGAAAGGAGAAAGAAAAGAAAGGAAAAGCCTTAAGGATCATAGCTACTTTTAGAGGCTACAAAAGTAAGACATTGTATCTTCCAGTGCAGTCCTGTGGACATCCTGAGAGTTATAGCAGCAACTGGAAACCAGTTGCTCTTAGATTGTGTTTTAAGAACTGTTCCTAATTATTTCCTGTTCCCCTAATAAAAAGCAGATGCACAGTTGTCAGGAGGCCGCTTGCTACATGATCAGTTACTCACTCCATGATGAAACTCTAAACACTGAGACTGAATTGGTGGAAATTATAAGTTTACACAAATTCTGTTAAATTTGTGTTAGACCATAACATGTGAGAATGACTCAGAGTTCTTTTTTTTTTTTTTTTTTTTTTTTTGATACAAAAACAAGAGGTTTATTTTCTGGCACATCGGGTCGACCCTCAGTCCTTCGAGGTGACCCCATGTGACTATTACATTACAAACAGTTTTTATACTTTCTTTAGGGGCACAGGTTACATCAGCAAGATTATAGTTCAAACTTATTGGCTAAGCATTTTGACCTTTAAATCTATTGCCTAGCAAGCATCAGTCAGTACATTCTGAGAATTTTCTACTCAAGAATGTTCCTGTAAGTGAGAATGGAACGTGGCTTAGCCCTGACCTGAGGTGGGTGGGTGTAAGGTTGGCAAAAGCCCCTAGGGTCCTTCACCTCATTCCTGGAGGGTGGCCTGCGCTGATCCCTCCCTGTTTAGCTCCGAGACTGGCTGCCTCTGGCCTCACTTTCAATTTGCCCATTTCTCCTGGATAGCTTTGCCAAGCTGAAAACTGCCCCAGCTGCTCCCAGCTGCTCTCTTTCTTCTCCTGCCCACCTTAGCCCTGCTGATGGAAAATGCACACCCAATGGCTGGGTGAAGAATCTTCTGCTCTAATCATCAGCTAACAGCTTGCTCCTGCCAACCTCCTAGGAACCCCGTCCATAGCGGAGGCTACATGTGTGTTTCTCCTTCCAAAGCTTGATCGGAAAAGGACTCAGAGTTCTTGTCATACAGATCTTTCACTTGTTTGGTTAGGGTTACATCAAGGTATGTTAAATTATTTGTGATTGTTGTGAAGGGTGTCGATTCTCCAATTTCTTTCTTAGCTTGTTTAGTTGTTTGAGTAGAGGAAGGCTGCTGATTTGTTTGAGTTAACTTTATATTCAGCTACTTTGATAAAGTTGTTTATCAGCTGTAGGAATTCTCTGGTGAAATTTTTAGCGTCACTTAAGTATACTATCATATCATCTGCAAATAGTGATATTTTGACTTCTTTCTAATTTTTATCCCTTTGATCTCCTTTTGTTGTCTAATTACTCTGGCTAGAACTTCCAGTAATATATTGAATAGGTAGAGAGAGTAGGCAGCCTTGTTTTTAAAACCCTGATTTTTGTAGGATTGCTTCAAGTTTCTCTCCATTTAGTTTGATGTTGGCTACTGGTTTGCTGTAGATTGATTTGACTATGTTTATGTCTGGGCCTTGAATTCCCGTTCTTTCCAAGACTTTTAACATGAAGGGGTGTTGAATTTTGTCAAATGCTTTCTCAGCATCTAATGAGATGATCATGTGGTTTTTTTTTATATAGTGCATTACATTGATTGATTTCTGTATATTGTGCCATCCCTGTATCCCTGAGATGAAGTCTATTTGATCATGGTGAATGATCATTTTGATTTGTTCTTGGATTCCATTTGTAAGAATTTTATTGAGTATTTTTGCATCAATGTTCATGAGGGAAGTTGGTCTGAAGTTCTCATTCTTGATGGAAGGTCAGAATGTGGATGCCTCAATGCTTCTTAGAAAGGAGAATACTCACAGGAGGAAATACAGGGAAAACAGAGGAGCCAGGAACTGAAGAAAAGACCATTCAGAGACTGCTTCATCTGAGGATACACCCCATATGTAGTCACTAAACCCAGTCACTATTGCTGATGCCAAGAAAGGCTTACTGGCAGGAGTCTGATATGGATGCCTCCTCAGAGACTCTGCCAGAGTCATATTGATACAGATGAGGATGCTTGCAGCTAACCATCAGACTGAGCACGGAGACCCTAATGGAGGAGCTAGGGAAAGGACTGAAGGAACTGAAAGGGTTTGCAACCCCATGGAAAGAACAATAATATCAACCAACCAAGCCCTCCAGAACTCCCATGAACTAAAACGCCAACCAATGAGTACACATGGGGAGGGCCATGGCTCTGGTTGCATATGTAGCAATGGACAGCATTGTCTGGCATCAATGGGAGGAGAGGCCTTTGGTCCAGACAAGGCTAGTTTTCCCAGTGTAGGAGAATGTCAAGGTACTGAGGTGGGAGTGGAAACATATTCATGGAAGCAAGGGGAGGGGGGTGGTACTGGGGGGGGAAGGGGGATAACATTTGAAATGTGAATACAGAAAAATATCCAATAAAAGTGATTAAAAAGAATGACCCAGAGTGGGTTGAAGGTTGTCTTGAATTCTGGATGACAGAGACTATCAAATTAAATTTGTGTGATCATTAATCAATAAATAGGCGATTCCAGAAAGTGCTGATCAAGTGTTTAGTATACAGTTACCATTCTACGTGGGAGGGCAATGTGAAAGTAATGTAAATGTTTCACATTTAGATTATGTAAAGTATCTTCACAAGCTGTTGATAATTCAGAAGATGGAATATGATTATATTTCTGCTAATCAGAGCCTTCTCTATGGAGATGCCCACAGTTGTACTGTTTCTTTAATAATGAGACAGAGAATGAATAAGATAGTTAGTTAATATGTACAAAGAGATGTCTTCACTTTTACATCAAGTTGGTCCCCACTTCAATTTTTTTCTGATTTCTCATACTCCAAATCTACAGATAATTAAAGCTGGGGTTCTCTGTCTCTCTGTCTGTCTCTGTCTCGGTCTTGGTCTCCCTTCCTTCCTTTCTATTTATTTATTTTAGTTTTTCAAGACAGAACTTTCTCTGTATACCAGACTGGTCTTGAACTCAGAGATCTGCCTGCCTCTGCTTTACAAATATTGAGAATAAAGTTGTGTGCCAGCACTGCCCAGCTCTAGAGCAGAAGTTTTCAACCAGTGTCTGTAAACCATTGCTGGCTATTTTGATGCTATAATCTGAAGAAGCTTTGGGGGGTGTCATTTTGTGTTTATGTGTGCATGGGTGTAAGTAAAACTCTCATCATTTCCCCTTGCTTTAGAGGGTAAAATAAACATGTCCAAAAAGAAGAAGAAGAAAAGAAAAGAAGAAAAGGAAAGAAATCTGAAGTGTAAACCTTTTAAAAAATATAACACGTAAAATGTTATTTGATTACAAAATATAACAATAATGAGTCAAGAGGAATGTTTACATTTGGGAATGAACAGAGCATTTCCCCAATCACTGCTCCGAGTAAAAGAGAGTACAATTGTGAAACGACCAGAACGAGAACAGAATGAACATGGCAGACATCAAGATGCCAGAGAGCAGCTAAGATGGCATTCATTCTGAATCCAAATATTTACTTAGGTTTACGTTATATGTATGAGTGCTTGCCTGCATGCATGTATGCATTGCATGTGTGCATGGTGGGGTTTGGGTATATCTCCGACCTCATGGTTGCTAGGCAGTGTTTGAACACTGAGCTTATACATTTTGGGTACGCTTGAGCACAGGTCTGATGGTGGCCACTGAATTGTAGGCAGCACATTACTGAACCAAGGTACAAGAGTCTGTGTGCAAGGCTTAAGTTCAATCTGTCTCTGAAATTGTGATCTTACAAGCCACATGCAGAGTTGGTAGAACCATTTTATGCAATTGATATTGTGCTTTGTGTGAGCACAAAATTAAGTTTGGGGTCTGTGAAGATGGCTCAGCAGTTAAGAACACTGCTCTTCCAGAGGACCTAGGTTTGATTCCCAGAACCTATGTTAGATAGCTCAGAAACACCTGATATTCCAGGCGATGCACACCCATGAATGCACTGGAGAATCTTAGGGTCTAGAGAAGGCAAGAGCTCTCAGACACTCCTTCATTGCTTTTTAGTTAGAAGACTTGTCTTAATTTTGTTAACCACTGATGTAAAAATTGTTTTTCCTCATATGCAATTCCTAGTCTGTAATATACATATGTGTATAAGGTATAATTCAAATATAATATATACATTTATAGAATAGATATGCTGAGAAGAATCTTCTAAAATATTTAAAACTGCAGCAACGGCATATAACTCCTTGGATGCTAATTGAAAACTACAAGGAATTATTTAAAAACAAAAGTTGCAGAGCTGGAGCAATGGTTCAGTGACTAAGAGCTCATGATATTCTTGCAGAGGACCTGGTTCAGTCCCCAGGACCCACATGGCAGCTCACAATTATCTATAACCCCAATTCTAAGGGATCTGGTGTCCTCTTCTGACCCCTGTGGGCACACATGTGATACACAGACATACATGTAGGCAAAAATAGTCATGCACATAAAATAAAAAATATAAATCCTTAAGTAGTGTTTACTGACAGACTGAACACGATTATCTCCTTAATTTCTGGCTTCAAACGACTATTAATGTGATTTATCACAGTTCATTATGGCATATTTCCACCAAAATTATTGAATAAAAATAAAACAAAGCCAACTTAATTCCTCATTAAATCACCTATAGATAAAATATGTCTACTCTTTTTTGTTATTATTTTTATTGGATATTTTATGTTTTTACATTTCAAATGTTATCCCCTTTCTCCACTCTCCCATTCCATTTCTTCCCCCTCCCATCCCCCCTCTTCCCCTGTTTCTATGAAGATGATTTCACTCCCACCCACCGACTCCCACCTAATTGACCTGGCATTCCCCTACACTGGGGAAATGAACCTTCACAGGACTAATGGCTTCTCCTCCTATTGATGCCAGACAATGCCAGCCTCTGCTACATATGTGGCTGGAGCCATGGGTCCCTCCATGTGAACTCACTTGTTGGTGTTTTAGTCCCTGAGAGCTCTGGGGGGTGGGGTCAGATACTGCTTGGTTTGGTTCAGCTCCTTCAGTCCTTTCTCTAACTCCTCCACTGGGGTCCCTGTGCTCAGTCCGATGGTTAGCTGCAAGCATCCTCATCTGTATCAGTAAGGCTCTGGCAGAGCCTGTCAGGAGACATCCATATCAGGTTCCTGTCAGCAAGCACTTTTTGCTATCAGCAATATTGTCTGGGTTTGGTGACTGCATATGGGGTGGATTCCCAGGTGGGGCAGTCTCTGTTCCACTCTTTGTTCCTGGTATGTCCATTTTTAATGCCTAGAGTTCATGAATCTTGGACTACTGAATGTCTATTTTTTGTTGCTATTCTGATTTTACTTGTTGGTATTGAATTTTACCCAGAACCCATGTCCTGGCTTTTCTAGGACATATTGACATAGAGGACTAGATGTGCTTGTGGGAACTTCAGCTCTGAGACTGTGTACCACTTGGCCATTGCTAGTTGTGTAAACTCTTGTGAGTAATGTTTTGTTTTGTTTGTTTGTTTTGCCTGATAAGTAGGAAGAGCAAAGATTTCTTTCTTTCAGTACTGAGGGCTGAGGAAGAGAATGATCAGGAAAAATTCAACATATGGACACATAGTAAAGTCAACCTGGTGAATGTTTAGCGTCATTATCCTTGTTTGTGTCAATAACTTATTCCTAATCAAACTTTATTTTTTAATAATTTAGTTGGGCTCTCTTCTTGTTCTTGTTCTTCTTGTTCTTGTTCTTGTTCTTTTTGTTCTTGTTCTTCTTCTTCTTTTTCTTCTTTCTCTTCTTCTTCTTCTTCTTCTTCTTCTTCTTCTTCTTCTTCTTCTTCTTCTTCTTCTTCTTCTTCTTCTTCTTCTTCTTCTTCTTCTTCTTCTTCTGTTGCTTCTTCTTCTTCAATTAATCATGTCATCCTTTGGGTTTAAGTTGGGAAAAACATATTTTTCTCAAGGAACTTTTTATTTATTTATTTATTTTTTGCTGGCATTTAGTAGGGTAATCCTTTACTATTTCTTTTGCTCCCTCTCCTGTATTATCCATTGCAATACAACAAACCTATGTGCTATGTGTTTTATCACCATTATAGATAACAACAACAACAAAAATTCTACTTGCTTCTGCTGCTGGAAATCTGGCTGTAGACACAGCTGGTAGAACTTCCAGGGGACGAACAGCCTGAGTCTGAAGGACTCAGCGAACCTAATCTTCCTAGAGCAAACTTTCATTGACAGAGCTGTGTTTGCTCTGGAGACCAGGGACTTCCTTGATACCTGTGTGCATGTCAGGTGCCCCTTTCTCCTTGGTTAATCAGGCAGATAGGATGTGCTGAAACATTGTGTCAGAGCTTCCTCCTGGATTTTGTCAGCTGGGTGGATGCCAAGAAAGGAAGGTTAGCCTCCGGTGGAAACTGAAAAGTGAGACAGAATTAAAGCCAGCAAACAGAGGCATGGTGGGGGGTAGGGGTGGGGACACAGAGGAGACACCAGCAAGGTCAGTGCAGAAACTACAAGGCTTGGATCAGATTGCTCACCTGCCATCTTGCAGGCTCAATTGCTGTTAATGCCTCCATCTGGCTTTGTAAATATCTCCTTTGCTTCTGGGGTGTCTTTTCATATCCCAAATAGCAAGAGTTCAGAGAGCTTAGTCAGGGAGCCCAGTAGAGTTTTACAGAGAGGGCAATGGTTTTTTTTAAACAGTGGTGACATGGGATCTGGGACATGCATCCTGGCCTCTCTTCCCACTATTTAGGGGGCTTTGTCTAGACTGATCTCTTTCCTACACAGAGAGTGGTGTGGCTGGAGGCCAGTGGAGCCATCAGGTGGCTTGCTCCCGTTTTTCTAAGATCTCACTATTTGAGTCAGGTATTTTATTTAGCCACACTTTCTCTAAGCTGTCTCTTAGAAAAGCAAAGAAGCCACTAGAGTGTGGGTCAATAGTCCACATAATTTCTCCCTGCCCCCGATTGCATCAGGACTGTTAAGGATAGAGATAAGGGTGGCAGGTGAGGAAAGAATCTCTGGAATTTATTTCTCTGTCTAGAATGGGCAGTTTCCAGGAACCTTACTAGTTCACTATTGCTGCATCAAAGATTATTACAACTCAGTGGCTTAAACAACAAAACAAAACAACAGCATATTGATTATTTCACGGACTTCCTCTGTCAGGACTCAGAAGTGGCTTAGTTGTCCTAATTTGTGCTCTGTTGCTGGTCTGATATGCATCAGGATCAGAAGCAAATTGGGGAGGAAAGTATTTATTTCATTTTACAGTTTCTAGTCCACCATAAAGGAAGTAAGGCAGGAGAAGCTGGAGAAGTTTCACAGGGGCTTGAACTGAAGCAGAAGCCATGGAAGAACACAGATCATTGGTTTTCTTCCTATGTTCTGCTCAGGACCACCTGGCAGGGGATGGCACCACCTGTAGTGGGCTGAACCATTCCATATCATTCATTAATTAAGAAAATGCCCCCACAGATTTCTTCTACAAGCAGCCAGATGGAGGCAATCCCTCAATTAAGGGTTCTTTCTCCCAGATGATTCTAGTTTATATCAGGTTGACAAAACTCTAATCAGCCAACTTGAATTCTCTGCTTAAGGTCCCAAGAATTAGCCACAAAAAAAAAAAAAAAAAAAAAAAAAAAAAAAAAAAAATGCTGGTTGTACTACATTCCTGTCTAGAACTTGAGTTCCTCCTCTAGGCTAACACAGTTGATAGCAGAATTTGGCTTTTTTTGGTTATAGGGCTGAGGCTGAGATCCTCAGGCCACTAGGAGCCATTCTGTCACATGGCTCCCGCCACCAGCCGACCTTAGCAAAACTTGCTTTGGCTAGTTGCTCATTCCTTCCCTCTCCAGGCTTTAAAACTGGGTGTTGTCTGGTAGAATAGAATTCTGGGAATGACATTTTGAGGTTGCACAAGGAAATCTAGATCATTAGGCAAAGCAGAGCCCCCATTTTTTAATTTTTTTTTTTTTTTTTTTTTTTTGCTGAGAAGCAAAACTAGGGTTGGCTGCTCTCCTTGGACAGGGTGATGATGTCTTTAATTTTAAAAAGCCCCAGCCTGACAGTAATGCTGCGCATGTGTTGCTGTCCAGGCTGCTTTGGTCAAGCCACGTCACTCACATGTCTATTTCCGGTATTTGAGTTTTTTGACCTAGGATTATATTTTTGAAGAAGCAGAGGAAACTATGTGACTCTAGGAAAGGAACTAAGGAGGCTCTGGTTGAGAAAAGGGTGCAAACTGAGACAAACAGTCTTGCAAGCCTTTCCAGTGCCTAGTTATAATACAAAAGAGGTGGGTTAACCTGAAGCTGACTTCTTCCTGGCTCTGCTCTCCCTGGCCAGGACTCCAGCACGTAACTGGATCACTGTGACCCTCTGTTCCTCCTTTAGGATACATTTACTTTCCCACAGAGTTTTTGATTCTCATGGGCTTAGCTCTTGACCTTGAGATCTGACATTCTGACAACTGATCAGTGCTCTCACTGATCCCGAAAACTTAGAAAACAAAAACTATTCACAGTTAGACATTAGCCTCAAAGCACCCATGGACTCAAGAAATAAAGGTCAGTTTAAGGAAAGGTGTTAACAGTAATGACTCATTAAGCCAGCAAGGTTCTGGGAAATATTTCAGTTCCAGGAAAATAGTCTCAAGGAGTTGAGATTGTGGGAGACTGGGTCAGGAATCCAGGCATGCAGGTTAGGTCATCACAGTAGGAAGGGGAAGGATATAGGTAGTGCACTGGTATCCTAAAGCACCTTCCTGTGCAGGTTAGGTCATCACAGTAGGAGGGGGAAGGATATAGGTAGTGCACTGGTACCCTAAAGCACCTTCCTGTGCAGGTTAGGTCATCACAGTAGGAGGGGGAAGGATATAGGTAGTGCACTGGTACCCTACAGCACCTTCCTGCTGACTTCCTGTCATTTACAGACCCGGGGAGTCAGGTCTCTCACACTGCTTGCTGACTAACCACAGGAGATGAAGATCAGTGCCTTATTTCAAATCAACACATAAACACACATGGCACGGGCTACCCACCTCGGTGAAACTCAGGGGTTCGGTAAGTGTGGAATAAGAAAATCAGTTGACACTTCGCTGACCTGCTGCCTCAAGTCACTTGGATGCATTTGGCCTCTCTCACTTTTTCCAAGAATGCAGAGAGAAACTCTCCCATCCCCTCCCCTATTCTACCGAGCAAGGCATTATTTATGGAATGACTGTAGCTGACAAGGGGCGTATTGTTCAGAACATCTCTTATGTTTCGACCCAAAGCAAATTCAATGCCTACCTTGTCTTGGTTTAAAATGAAAATTCAGTGGCAGCTCAGTGGATTGCTTGCACAGCACATGAGAGGCCTGAGTTCAGTCCTTAGTACTCCAGAAATAAATACAATGAAAACTAATAAATAAATAAATAAATGAATGACTAAATAAATAAATCCCTTTGACATGAAAGTAGGAGCGTTTACGTGGAGGGAGGAGCCTAGAACGGAAGGGGCGGGAGCACAGGGCAGTTTGAGCGATGTTCAGTAATCACATGTATGAACATGCTATTTTGAATACTAACTGAAAAAAATCAATAAAAATGAAAGAAAGAATCCGTTTTAGTTGTCTAAATTTTGGATTCTGAGACACAGTTTTCCCTGCCAAGGAAAATTGTTAATAACCTATAGGTATAGAATTCCTCACTGAAGTCAGCTTGGATTTTGACATGACACTAACCTGTCTGAAAATTCAGGAGAACTTTAAGTGATCTAATACTTCACAGCTAAAAGAACATGTGATTTATGAAACAGAGCCTCTTCACAATACTGCACAGTGTATATGATTTGTCAATCATGCCTCAAGAAGTCTGGGGGCAAGGGATCTGTTTAATGAAGCAGGTCCTCTAAGGAGGACTTTGCCTTACCTCTAAGAATAGATGTCAGAACATATTTCGGTCACTTAATAAAGGTTTGTGTTTATCTTTTAGTAGTATACAACCTCAACTAGGTTTAATGATCTAATGAAGCCTTAAAGTATTTCATTGATAGCCTCAAGGAATACAACTCATATCAAAGTAATATTTTTTTTCCATGTTTTGGGACATGTTTTGTGTAGCTCTGGCTATCCTGGAACTCTCTGTAGACCAGACTGGCCTCGAACCAACAGAGATCTGTCAATTTCAGCCTCCTAAGTGCTGGGATTCAAGCAGTATGTCACCACCACCCAGCTCAAAGTATTTTGTTTTAATTTATGGGCTTCTGGGGTAACTGGGGTGCTTACAAACACAATAAAAACAGGGCCTGGGCTCTGTGGGTACTTAGTACTTACACAAATTCGAGAGCTACATGCATGAGTGACTCTGTGAGCTATTAGCAGTGACAGCCTCTCAGTAGACATGACAGCTATCCCAATAGAGGGAAGATGATTTCATAGGACACTGTCACCAGCCTCTGCATTTGAAGTCATTAGTCTAGGAATGGTGATGACGGACATTTAAGGGAATGAGAATTAGTGAAAGGAGAAGGGAGATGAGAAAGACATTCAAATTGAGGGGACCAGCATGGCTAGACACAAAGGAGCTCTAACCAGTATGTTTCTGGGGCATAGTTTGGGAGGAGGGGGCTCAGTAGTAGGGTGGGCCTAGAAGATATGGGAAATGAAGAAATATCTGGTCTGGTAGCCTCTGAATCACTCCATATTTTTATTTTATTTTATTTTTTGTTTGTTTATTTTTTGGTGGGCATAGCTGTATGTATGTGTGTACCTGTGAATGTGTTTCTGTGCCAAAGAGGTCAGAGGTCAGTGTGGTTGTATTGGCTATGTCTTCTTTAATCACTCTTCATTTTAGTTTTTTTTTATTGGATATATTTTATTTACATTTCAAATATTATCCCCTTTCCCAGTTTCCCTTCCACAGCCCCCATCCCATCCCCCTCTTCCTGCTTCTGTGGGAGTGCCCCTACCCACCAACCCCTTCCTGCCTCCCCACCCTGATATTCCCCTACACTGGGGCATTGAGTCTTGACAGCACCAAAGGCTTCTCTTTCCCATTGAGGCCCAACAAGGTCATCCTCTACTATATATGCAACTGGAGCCATGGGTCTGTCCATGTGTACTCTTTGGATAGTGGTTTAATCCCTGGGAGCTCGGATTGGTTGGTATTGTTGCTCTTATTGAGTTGCAAACCCCTTCAGCTCCTTCAGTCCTTTATCCAGCTTCTTCATTGGGTACCCCAGGCTCAGTTCAATGGTTGGTTGTGAGCATCCACCTCTGTATTTGTAATGATCTGGCAAAACCTCTCAGGGGACAGCTACATCAGGCTCCTGTCAGCATGCATTCCTCATCAATATTGTCTGGGTTTGGTGGCTGTATATGGGCTAGATCTTCAGGTAGGGGCATTTACTTTACTTCAGTCTCTGCTTCAAACTTTGTCTCCATATTTCCTCCTGTGAATGTTTTTGTTCCCCCTTCTAAGAAGGACTGAATTGTATTTCTTCTTATTGATCTTCATGTGGTCTGTGAATTGTATCTTGGGTAATCTGAGCTTTTGGGCTAATTTTCACTTATCAGTGAGTGTATACCATGTATGTGTTTTTTTGTGATTAGGTTACCTCACTCAGGATGATATTTTCTAGTTCCATTCATTTACCTAAAAATTTCTTTTTCTTTTTCTTTTCTTTTCTTTCTTCTCTTTTCTTTTTTTATAAATTGAAGAGCTTTATTTTAAAAACAAAGATCATGATGGATGATTGTTTTTGATGTGATCTTGAATTCGGTTTGCTAAAATTTTATTAAGTAATTTTGCATCTATATTAATTAAAGAAATTGGTCAGAAGTTTTCTTTCTTTGTTGAGTCTTTGTGTGGTTTAGGTATAAGCATAATTGTGGCATCATGGAAGGAATTGGGTATTATTCATTCTGTTTGGAGAGTATTGGTATTAGGTCTTCTATGAAAGTCTGATAGAATTCTGCACTAAACCCATCTGGTCCTGGGCTCTTTTTGGTTGGGAGACTTTTGATGACTGCTCCTATGTCTTTAGGGGTTATGGGACTCTTTAGATGTTTTATCTGATCCTGGTTTAACTTTGGTACCTGGTATCTGTCTAGAAAGTTGTCCATTTTATTCAGATTTTTCAGTTTTGTTGAGTATAGGCTTTTGTAGTAGGATCTGATAATCTTTAAAATTTCTTCAGTGTCTGTTTCTATGTCTCCCTTTTCATTTCTGATTTTGTTAATTTGAATACTGTCTCTGTGTCCTCTGGTTAGTCTGGCTAAGGGTTTATGTGTCTTGTTGATTTTTTTTTCAAAGAACCAGCTCCTGGTTTTGTTGATTCTTTGTATAACTCTTTTTGTTTCTACTATTTGATTTCAGCCCTGAGTTTGATGATTTCCTGCCATCTACTCTTCTTGGGTGTGTTTCCTTCTTTTTGTTCTAAAGCTTTTATATGTGCTTTCAAGCTGCTAGTATATGCTCTCTCCAGTTTCTTTTGGGAGGCACTCAGAACTACGAGTTTTTCTCTTAGCACTGCTTTTATTGTGTCCCACAATTTGGGGTATGTTGTGTTTTTATTTTTATTAAATTCCTTTAATTTCTTTCTTTATTTCTTCCTTGACCAAGTTATCATTGAGTAGAGCACTGTTCAGCTTCCATGTGTATGTAGACTTTCTGTCATTTTTGTTGTTATTGAAGACCAGTCTTAGTCCATGGTGATCTGATATGATGCATTAGGATTATTTCAATCTTCTTGTAGGTCTGTTTTGTGACTGATTATATGGTCAATTTTGGAGAAGTGTCCTTCCTTCTCTTTTTTGAAAACTTTTTGGTTGAATGGCTACTCCAGCTTGTTTCTTGGGACCATGTGCTTGGAAAATTGTTTTCCAGTCTTTTACTCTGAGGTAGTGTCTGTCTTTGTCACTGATGCATGTTTCCTGTATGCAGCAAAATGTTGGGTCCTCTTTATGTATCCAGTTTATTAGTCTACGTTTTTTTGTTTTTTCTAAATTGGGGAATTTAGTCCATTGATGTTGAGAGATATTAGGAACCAATGATTGTTGTTTCTTGTTATTTTTTTTTATTAGAAGTGGAGTTATGTTTGTGTGTCTATCTTCTTTTGGGTTAGTTGAAAGAAGATTACTTTCTTGTATTTTCTAAGGTGTAGTTTCCCTCTTTGTGTTGGAGTTTTCCAACTATTATCTTTTGTAGGGCTGGATTTGTGGAAAGATATTATATAATTTTTGTTTTGTCATAGAATATCTTGGTTTTTTCATCTATGTTAATTGAGAGTTTTGCTGAATATAGTAGCCTGGGCTGGTCTTTGTGTTCTCTTAGGATCTGTATGATATCTGCCCATGATCTTCTAGCTTTCATAGTTTTTGTTGAGAAGTCTGGTGTAATTCTGATTGGTCTGCCTTTATATGTTACTTGACCTTTTCCCCTTACTGCTTTTAATATTCTTACTTTGTTTTATGCATTTGGTGTTTTGACTATTATGTGTCGGGGAATTTCTATTCTGGTCCAATCTATTTGGAGTTCTGTAGACTATTTGTATGTTGATGGGAATCTCTTTCATTAGATCAGCAAAGCTTTCTTCTATAATTTTGTTGAAGATATTTACTGGCCCTTAAGTTAAGAAATTTTGCTCCCTTCTATACCTATTATCCTCAGGTTTGATCTTCTCTTTGTGTCCTGGATTTCCTGTTTGTTTTGGGTTAGGATCTTTTTGCATATTCTTTGACTGTTGTGTCAATGTTTTCTATGGTATCTCTGCCCCTGAGATTCTCTCTTCTATCTCTTGTATTCTGTTGGTGATGCTTAAGTCTATGTGTCCTGATTTTTTTCCTAGGTTTTCTATTGCCATGGTTGTCTTGGTGAATTCTTTATTGTTTCTATTTCCATTTTTTTTTAAAGTTCCTGGATGGTTTTGTTCAATTCTTTCACCTGTTTGGTTGATTTTTGTGTTTCCTCTTTAAGGGCTTTCACCTGTTTACCTGCGTTGTCCTGTATTTATTTGAAGGAGTTATTTAAAACCTTCTTAAAGTCTTCTAACATCATCATGAGTTGTGAGCTTATATCGTAATCTTGCTTTTCCAGTGTTTTGGGGTATCCAAGACTTGCTTTGGAGGGGGAACTGGGTTCCGATGATGCCAAGTGGCCTTGGTTTCTGTTGCTTAAGTTCTTAGACTTGCCTCTCTCCATTTGCTTATTTCTGGTGTTAGCTGGTCTTTCTGATTCTGACAGTGGCGTGACCCTCCTGTGCTCTCAGGTGTGTCAGCACTTCTAGGGGACCAGCTCTTTTCCAGCGGGGTCTGGATATAGAGAGCTATAGCCCAGGGTGAGCTCCAGGCCTCATTGTATTTTTAAGACATGGTTTCTTTATGAGCCTGCAATGTAACTATTTGTCTATTTTCACTGGCTAGAGGGCTTTCCCCTTTCCATCTTTCCAGTACTGGGATTATAGTATGGACTGTTGTGCTTGGCTTTTTAAACAGGCTCTAGATATCGAACTCATGTTTCCATGATCATTTCCCAATGGAACCATCAACCTTTCTTGAATGTTTCTGTCTGGAAGAATGAAGTAGCTTTAATGAACTTGGAAGAATGTTTACCATACATAAGTAACAATATAGCTTCTCCTAGGTCCACCCAGTCAAGGCAACCTTGTGATGGAAATGCAGTTTGTGATGGTTACCTTAACTATCATTTTAACACAACATAGAATCATCTGGGGAAAAATCTTAATGGAGATTGTCTACCTTGGGTTAACTTGTAGATATGCCTGTGGGGAATTGTCTTAATTAAGCTAATTGATGTAAGAAGACTCAGCCCAGTATGAGCAGTATCATTCCTTAGGCTGGGCCTCCTAAATTGTATAAGAATGAAGCAATGGCGTTGAGCACAAGAAAATAAACAAATGAGCATGCATTGATTAATTTTTTTTCTGTTCTTGATTATGGATATGATGTGGCTGTGTGAAGTTCTTGCCTTCAAAATGGCAGTCTGTAACTTAGAACTGTAAGATGAGATAAATTGCCCTGGATTGATGCTTTAGTTAAGGTCTCCATTGCTGAGAAGAGATACCATGACTAACGGAATTCTTATAAGGGACAACATTTAATTGGGGCTGGCTTATGGTTCAGAGTTCAGTCCATTATTAACATTGCAGGAAGCATGGCAGAGTCCAGAAAGACATAGTACTGGAAAAGGAGCTAAGAGTTCTACATCTTGATCCAAAGGCAGTCAAGAGAAGATTGGTTCTTCTTCTTGGGGTGGAGTATAAGCATAGGACCTAAAAGCCTAACCCACAGTGACACATTTCCTCTAACAAGGCCATATCCATTTTAACTAGGATATACCTCCTAATAGTGTCATTCTCTGTATGCCAGTCAATAGACAAGAGTTTATGGGGGCTAAACCTATCCAACCCACTACTTTTGTCAGAGTATTTTATCAAGCAACAGACATGAGACTAGGTCACTATTTTATAGCCATGGAAACAGAGTGCAACAAAGGTAGGATTTGAACCCACAACATTGGGCCCTAGAGCTCTCTAGGAATTCCCTGGGATTCCAGAACCAGACTGGGACTGTTGAAACTACAGTCTTGTGAACTGAACAACCTCCAAATTCTTGGCCTTTTGGTTAGGAGATAGATTACTTAGACCACAGGCTTCCCCCACCCCCCCTCACACACACTATCAGTTCTGTTCTTTTAATAAACCTAACTAATACAGGAGGTGATGCTAATGATTTGAAGCATCTCACAAGCCATTGTGTCTATCACTTGACTTCATCCATCCTCTTAGACCTCAGGCTCCATAGTTTTAATCTCCTTTATTGTGCACCTCTCCATTCCTCTACATTGGGTAGCTAGAAGATCTTTGTAAACAGAAAAATTTGATCACACCTCTTTGAGCCCTTCTCATAAAGTTCCTGCTGTCTGGTTACAATCTGGTCTCTGGTTACAAAGTCTTTTATGATCTGGCTCTTTTTCCTTTTCAGCCCCATGTCTGGACACCTGTGTTCTTATACTCCACTGTCTTAATTTTCTGGCTGCATGTTGGAATCATCTAATGCCCAAGTTCCACCTGTGATGTTAGAACCTTGGGGGCAGGAGCTAGCAGAAGAGCTTTTGTTAATACCACCAGAGACAATAACAACCCCATTCCCTAGCAAATTCTAATGAATGGCCAAGGTTGAAATAAATTCTTCACAGATAAGACTGGGAAGACGATGTAGACTCTGTGGAAGGACCTGCTTTCTGATCTCTATCTCTAACTGGGCCTCTCAGCCAGGCACTACTGTCCCTGCATCCCCTTTCATCTGGTTGACTCCAGTGTGGTCTTCAGAATGTGCCTATTACCATCTACCTAGTGCCTAGAAAGATTCTCATAGTGGATCCTCAGTAAAATCTTTATGGAATGATTGGCTAAGTTTGAGTTAGATGACTGAAAAACGGTTATCCTGCATCCAAAGGATGCCTATATTCAGATCTCCATGATGATCGTGCCTAACAAAGCTAAGAGCTGTATTCAAATGAACAAACTAGATCTGAGGATTATATCTTTGGTTGTCAAGTGGGCCCAAAGTAATCACAGGGATCCTTATAAGAGGGAGGCAACAGCACTGGACTGAGGAAGAAGGGGAGGCAAAACATAGAGGTCTGAGAGATAATGTTGTGCTCCTGATTTGAAATTATAAAACCCAGGAGTCAGATTTCTGGAAAAGCTATGGCCAATTGTTCTCTAGAATCTCCAAGGAGAGAATGTACCTGCCAACAGTTTTGACTTTAAGACAAGTGAAATCATTCCTCTGCCCACTTGCAGAAGTATAAGATGATATAGCTGTGACAAATGTTAATTGCATTAAATGACTAAGTTTGTGGTAATTTGTTATAGCAGCAACATGAAACATATAGATGACAATATATTTCTTCTCCCAAAGATCATGTTATATGACTTTTGTCTATGCTGATGTTACTTTCTGTACCTCAGTTTCCCCATGTGTAATGTGGGCTATTATGAGGTTTAAGTGACTCAATGAATTAACATAGCCTTTTTTTGAAGCAAATACTCAATAAACTATTTTTATCACTCTATTGCAGCTTTCTAAGTAACACCATCATATTTGCTAAAGGAGATGAAGATGTAGCTATAATTCTAATGCCTCACATTAGCATTTCCTTCTCACCTGTGGACTTGATCCTAGAGAAAAGAGACCCACCAGAATGTCCTAAGATCTCAGCAACCACCCCTTCTCACAGTTATTTTGCCCCTGGGTCTATCCCAAAGGAGGGTGTGCTTCTTGCACTTCTGACTGCCAGCTCTTTGGGGTCTGGTCCCATTGATAAGCAGCTCTAGCTCCAGCAAGCATCAGTCCCTCTGCTGCCTTGGGAGGGATGGTTGAAGCTGGCTGACTCAGAGACTGGTTATTAAATCCCTGGAAGGATGACACAGCTGTGGTGACCTCTCTTGACTGTAGAGCTATGACATTTCCCCAAACCTCAACTTAGCCTCCTGTGAATAGACCCATCTCAGTATTGACTTTAAAAGATTACCCTGAAGATTAATGGAAAGGTGGTCCTCAAGCAATCAGGCCTGTGCCCCACCCACAGGCGTCAGTCTATGAGCCCAGCATCAGTTTGCATATCAACAATGATGGGCAAGTATGACCTGTGACTGTTACTTTCCAATGTTTGGTGTTAAGGGAGCCTCTGATACTCTTAAATGCTCCCAAGTGCCTCAAGGAACATTTGTCTGTGTGCATGCCATAACTAGTGATACTTACCATATTGGAAATCAAAAACTGAAATATTTAAAACAGTTCTAAACTCATGCAAGACAACCATAAACCCATTGTATGTTGACATGTCTTAAAATGTAGTTCATATTTTCCAATATAAATGATCCAAGTGACTTGCTTTACATATCTGCAAGTTTCAACATCTGGCTCAAGAGAAACAACTGGATGCTGCATTGGCTTCTGTGTGTATTCTGATGCAGTCTCACAGGCCAGAGAGGCTCTGGAAAAATCTACCATGAATTTTACCATAAGAGTAAAAGGTAAATGATACCTTGGCCTATTTTGTCCACAAATGACCTGAGGGACTCCCACAGAGGCCCAGAACACTCTTTCAGAACCAGACTTATAATATTTCAACCTGGATACATATATCATACGCTGAGATTGCCTTCACTTCCAACTTGATATGGGCAAAATTAAAGGCGGACAATACCATATCTCTGGGAGTGTGCGGTGTCGAGGGTTCTCAATCTCTGCCAACAGGATATAAGATGCTCTATCAGTTTATGAAGTATTATCAGATGTATCTTTAGAACTAGGAAGGCTTACATTCTACCCCTCCTGCTGAACTCTATTGGAGAACTAAGAGACAACTTGATTTAGCCACGTAATTGAATGTTAAAATTAATACTATAATGAACAGTTTAGTAATAGAACTAAATGAAAGTTATATCCTCACATTACTGAACACTAAAGTTAAAAGCGAACTAATCAATCTCCAGCAGTTTGGGAGCCTAGGAGTTGAGACCATCCCATCCAATATAATAACAGTGACAGAGGTTCAAGTCTGCTGCTCCACTTTTGTGGAGTTTGGAAGTGCACGAAACAAAATTTTATGTCGTTGATGGGCACGGTCCTATGCTGGAAATCTATAATTGTGCCCAGAATGAGAAATATCACACTCAGGGCAATGGGACCTTTGCTCTTTCCTCATTCTGAAGGACAAAGACACATAATAAACCAGGAGAAGGCTTAGAGGATTTACTCACATCTGCAACATTTTATCTGTTCTTAAAATGTAAATTTAAAAAATTTCCACTTGAGTTTTTATTGTCCAGTGGAAGAGAATATGCAAGACAACTTCTGGCTCCTTTATTCTTGCTGGCTATGGACTGGTTCCATTATAGGCAGCTAGATTAAAAATACTCCTTTGTAAGAAATTATTTGGTGTTTACTATGGACACCCCATGGAACAGACTTATACATTGCCTAAAGGTTGATACAAGGTATGTCTGCTGGTCCCAAGGAACCTTGTTAATTTTTATTTCTTTCCTCCCTCCCTCCCTCCCCCTCCCCCATTTAATTTTTGAGACAGAGTCTCACTGTGTAGCCTGGTTCTATGTAGGTCAGGCTGGCCTGGAATTCACAGATATGCCTGCCTCTGCTCCCAAGTGCTGAAATTAAAAGCACCACCAGCATGTCTTGCAGAACCCTACTAACTTTATCAGGGGAGTGATAATGAAGCTTGGGGTTGAGAACAACTCATTAAGAAACTTCCTTGTGACATGGAGACCTGGACATGTGACATCACCCTGTAGTATTGCTCTGATATCCCCTCCAGCTTCCTTGCCAGCCAAGGAGTAGGAAAAGGCTGTTGTCATGGTTTCAATGTCTAAGTGCTGAACTTAATCTCTAGTGCAGCAGAGCTGAGAGGTAGGGCCTTTGATAGGTGCTAGGCCCTGAGGAGTCTCCCTTCAGAAGTGGATTTATGCTGTTCTTAGTGCTGTGGAGCAGGTAGTTATTGTAAGAGGGTTTCCTATGAACTTAATTTTCTTCATTTCTCCATGTGACAATCTTCTGACATGTTAATGCCTAGCGCAAAGGCTTTCTGCCAGATGTAGACCTCAGGATCTCCCAGCCTCCAGGGCTGTGTGTTGGATAATGTCTGTTCCTTAAAGTTACCTGGTCACGGGTCTTCTGTAAGAGCCAGCAAAGTAGACTAAGCAAGAGGTTGCCTCATTTCTGAGCCTGCCAAGGTCAGCAGGTCAGAGCCTCATCTCTTGGGCTTTTATTTGGGGGGATTGATGGTCTAGGATTTAGGGGTGTTGTGGGCCGTCAAACCTGCCAGCTCAGATTTCTGAGAAGTACCAGTTCTAGAACTTTTTTTGGCTGTAGAGTCAGCCCTCAGGTGATTTTTCACAAAGTCCCTTAACTTCTCCTCCTTGACTGCTACACTGTTGCTACACTTTTTCACCCCTTCCTCTCTCCTGCTTTGCTCAGTGCCCGACACAAAGTGCTCAGAAGGGACTAAAAAGAAAATTCCTTTGAAGCTTTCTCTAAATGTATAGTATGCATTGGTTGACAGGCATTGGAACATTAATTAGCCCAGCTGGTTGTAGATGCCTGTTAAACGATCTTGAACATTTTCCCAATAAAGATAAAACACAGAAGAAATGTTTTTATTTATTTTCACCCATGTTTGCTCCTATATTGTTCTTCAGCACACATTTCATTGACACGCAGCTGTATATCACAGGGGCCCATTCACCAATTTAGTATTTTCACTAAGGATGTACACGTTTCTCTGGGTGCCTACTCTGTGCTTACATTTTGGTCTGTTTTGAGGGTCTCACAGTTTAGCCCAGCTTGGTCTTGAACTTGTCTCACTGTTTTGCCCTCCCCAGTAGCTGAGATTATGAGCATGCGCCACTATGCCTGGCCAGTCACAGTGATGTTTTACTCTGGATGGTAGCTTTATATTGTACAGTCATTAATGGGGGAGAGAGGGTGTTCTCTGAGCTCTTAGGGAGAATACTGAGACTCCAGAATGTAATACAAGAATAAAGGGAGACAATAGCTATAGATATATAGTTATTCTCGGTAGATGACATAAAGCTGTATGACCTGGTCTTCATTTGGGGTATAAGATGCTCAGTGTATTTGACAAAAGCCTGGAACACTCCAATAGCACCTGCCATCTCTTTTCTACAATGTTCACTGGGTTGATAACTACATCTCAGAATGTCAGGATGACAGAGGGACCTAGGGCATCGTTTAGAGAAACTCAATAAACTCAAGTCTTTCCTTATCGTGTCAGTAGCCCCTGGAGCATGGAGAGGGAAGAGTGGGCTTGAGCAGGGTCTTTAGGACGATAAGATTTGTTTGTAGGGGGTTACCACTGTCTTCAGAAAGTCAGTTTAGTGCCTGGCACTTTGGAAATACTTGGGCATTGAAGATACAGAGGAATGATATTTCCCCTCCCCCCGGAGGTTGCTCAGTCTGCACGGCGGAAGATGTTAAATTGGGAGAGTACAAAGGGAGCATGAGAAGCCAAACCCACACTTGCCTGATGCTCAGGACGAAATGGGTAAGAGTTCTCCCCCCAGATTAGTCAATATGTAAAACAAGGTAACAGAAAAGATGCTAAAAACGCCAGTCTTGGGGGACTTTATGTGACGTGATAAGGTAGCTCCTCAGCTGGACTGTCTCTAGTGGGCAATGCAGAATGTTTGAAAGGGCAGGTGGACTGGGGACACAGAGGACGGGGACACGGAGGACCAGGCTGTCGTCTGCCACACTCCCCTTTGTTACTGCCCTGTTCATTCCTAATTAGTCCAGTTAGTATCAGGGGAAGAGAAGGAAAAGAAATGGGAAGGTCGCCTGGTCATGACATCGGAGTGGGAAGGGTACCTTGGGTGGGTACATGCGTGGGTGGGGGCAGCTAGCTGGCAGAGTCGTTTGTATTTAAGAGATGTATGCAGTTTACGCATTTGTGAGCCAGAGACGTCCTGGAACATAAATTTCCCATGCGCTGCAGCAATCCATCAGTCCTGAACTTCATCTCCTAGTTATTTATGAGTTCGTAGATCTTGAATAAATGCCAAGCAAGCTTTTTTTTTTTTTTTTTTTTTTTTTTTTTGTAATTTTGGCTTTTCAGCTAATAAGTTTATTTTAGGATATTTTCCCCCAGTTGACTGAGTTAAATATGACGTCCTCACAATCAAGGGGGAGGGGTGTTGACGGTTGGTGGTCAACAAAACACTTGTCCCACTAAGTGCAGTTTTAATTACAGGACAATTAAGCAAGAAGAACGCTGCCTCTTTCTTGGATGTTTGAATGTGAGTGTAGCCAAAGCAGATGGCAGTTTGACACATCAACGTTGAGAGGCAGTTCACTCAAGTTAAACTATCCGAGAAGTGCTAAAAATATTAAGCTCGACTTACATACTTCTGCTCTGACTGAAAGATTAACGCGGTAGCTGTGCTAACCAGGACTCTCCCAGCATCTGAAGGCACAAATTGATTCCTTGAGCATTTTTTCAGAACTGCGATTCCAATTATACTTCTTAGAAGTTGCATAAAGACTTCTTCATGCCACAGCTATGGTTTAGGAGTGAAGAAGATGGTAACTTAGCCAATGGTGGTGTCATATGTCTATAACACCAGTACTTGGGAGGTTGTGGGTGTGGAGTGTGTGTGTGGGGTGGCAATTTTGAGCCTGACTTAGGCTCTGTAGAGTGTCTTAAAATTTCTTTTCTTTTCCATCTCTAAGAACACACCACATAATGTTTCAAACCCAACACTGTCTGGAAGATTCTCAATGTCACAGTAAAGTTTAATTTTGGAGTAGGAAATGCTAACTAAAATTAACTAGGAAAAGTCTACTGAAAGATTATTCAAAAGCTTCTTATTAGATGATCTTTGAGAAGAAAATAACGAGAGGAGACAACATGATCAGTGATTTCATTTTTTTTAAAAAAAGATGGGACTTGCAGAGAAACCATGTAGCAAATCTGTCTAACTTCCAAGTAATTTTTCAAAATAATCCAACCTGCAATATTCTGTTGGTGATACATATTTCCTTCAGTGTTTTCTCCTTCCCTCCAGTTTAAGTTTCCTATCTATAGTCATTTACAAAGACTTTGAAGAGGAGAAAAAAGAAAAAGGACAAGCCTGGGTTCAGTCATGGAAGAGAGATGTGGCTTCTTGGGCTTCAATGGGGAAGGTGATTTCTTGTATGTGATGCGAGTCTGCAGTGGGCTGCCCCGAGTAGCTACTCAGCCTGGGGAAACCGATGAGGACTGGCCTCCTTCCTACTTTTCCATGGCTTGTGTGGCTGGACAACCAGCTTTTGTCCTATGCCCCAGGCAAGAAGTGGATGGAGCTGAGGTTTTTGAGGTGCATCACGAGGCCATTTAGTTGAGATCATGCTTGATTTTTACTTAAACATAAGCATCCTTGGTCATTAACCATATCCTTAGAGTTACATTAGCCAAATCTCAGAGGTTCTGGAAAGTTGTATTTTTCACTTTCATGTGATGCTAGGATTTTTTTTTTTTTGAGGCTTCCTTCCAGATTTTATTAATTGAACCATTGTCATTCAATAAAGCATTATTCCATCTCCCCCACTGTGATCGGTAAGATAGAAAAAATAATTTTGATTCCTTTGTGTCGGTTAATTCTTGCTTTGTGACATAGAATGTGGTCTGTTTTTACAGAATAGTCTATAGGTTGCTTAAATAGTATGTGTTTCAAATCTGATTGATGGATGGACTGCATATACATACACATACATGTTTTCAGATATATCTGTTAAGTATGTTTGGTCTATGACATAGTAAACAGCTCTGAAACTTCTTTCATGGGTTACTTTTGATGGCCTAGCTAAAGACAAGAGGAGAGTATTAAAGCCATCTTTAATTTTAGCAGAACCTGTCAGACCCATTTTGTCCACTGGTGTGTTCTTCTTTAAATTTGATGTTCCGGAACCGCACTCAGACCACCCGCCACCAGGAACAGCAGTGAGCCAGCCATGAGCCAGCGGTGATCCAGGGACTCAAGACTGACAACATAATGGCAAGAGGAAAGGGAAAGAATGTACCCCAGGGAAACCAAGACAACTTGGCAACACCAGTACCCAGCTCTCCCATCACAGCAAAGAGCGGAAAGGCAAACATCAGAAAAACAAGATGCAGACCTAAAATCATACCTCAAGATGATGATAGAGATCCTTAAACAAGAACGGGAGGACAAGCATAAAGAATTAGAAGCTTTTAAAGAGGAAACAAGAAAATTACTCAAAGAACTCAAAGAACTAGAGGAAAACAGAACTAAAGAGATGAAGGAATGGAAGAAGAAATTTAAAACGGAAATTGACACAATAAAGAAAACACTAAAAGAGACAACCCTAGAGGTAGAACATCTAAAAAAGAAATCAGGAGTCACAGATGCAAGCATTTTCAATAGACTACAAGAGATGGAAGAGAGAATCTTGGGGGCTGAAGACAACATAGTTTTCAACATAGACAAAACAGTCAGAGAAGATGCAAAAACCAAAAAGCTCCTAACCCAAAATGTCCAGGGCATCCAGGACACAATGAGAAGACCAAACCTAAGGATAATAGGAATAGAAGAGGGTGAAGAATATCAACTAAGAGGCACAGTAAATATCTTCAACAAAATCATAGAAGAAAACTTCCCTACCCTTAAGAATGAGATGACCATGAGCATAAAACAAGCCTACCGAACTCCAAATAGATTGGATCAGAAAAGAAATTCCTCCGGACACATAATAGTCAAAATGCCAAGTGCCCAAAGTAAAGAAAAAATATTAAAAGCAGTAAGGGAAAAAGGCCATGTAACATATAAAGGCAGACCAATCAGAATCACACCCGATTTCTCAACAGAGACTATGAAAGCTAGAAGAGCCTGGACAGACATCATGCAGACCCTAAGAGAACACAGGTGCCAGCCAAAGCTGCTATACCCAGCAAAACTCTCAATCACCATAGATGGAGAGACTAAGATATTCCAAGACAAAACTAAATTTACACAATATCTGATAACAAACCCAGCACTACAACGAATTATAGGGGGAAAATCCAATACAAGGAGGGGAACTACATCCTAATAAAAACAAGAAAACTCCTAAGCAAGAAAACCAAAAGAAGAAAGACATACAGGCACAATTCAACCTCCAAAAGCAAAAATAGCAGGAAACAGCAACCACTATTCCTTGATATCTGTTAACATAAATAGACTCAATTCCCCAATAAAAAGACATAGGCTATCAGACTGGATACATAAACAAAACCCATCAATTTGTTGCATACAAGAAACTCATCTCAGAGACAAAGACAGACACTATCTCAGAGTAAAAGAGTGGGAAAAAACCTTCCAAGCAAATGGCCCCAAGAAGCAAGCTGGAGTGGCCATTCTAATATCGAATAAAGTAGATTTTCAACCAAAAGTTATCCAAAAAGATAAGGAAGGACACTTTTTACTCATTACAGGGGAAATTTGTCAGGAGGAACTCTCAATCCTTAACTTATATGCTTCAAATAAAAAAGCACCAATATTCATAAAAGAAACCCTACTAAAGCTCAAAAAAATACATTGCGCCCCACACAATAATAGTGGGAGACCTCAATACCCCACTCTCACCAATGGACAGATCAGGGAAACAGAAACTGAACAAGGATACTGTAAAACTAGCAGAGGTTATAAACCAACTGGAATTAATAGATATCTACAGAACATATCATCCTAAAAAAGAAAAAGAATACACCTTCTTCTCAGCACCTCATGGCACCTTCTCAAAAATTGACCACATAATTGGTCACAAAACGAGCCTCAATAGATATAAGAAGATTGAAATACTCCCATGCATCCTCTCAGATCACCATGGTTTAAGGCTGGTCTTTAAGAACAACAAAGACAACAAAAAGCCCACATACACATGGAAACTAAACAGCGCTCTGTTAAACGATATCAGGGTCAAAGAAGAAATAAAGAAAGAAATCAATGATTTTCTAGAATTCAATGAAAACGAAAACACAACATACCCAAACCTATGGGATGCAATGAAAGCAGTACTGAGAGAAAAACTCATAGCTTTGAGTGCTTCCAAAAAGAAACTGGAGAGAGCATAACATCAGCAACTTGACAGCACAGCTGAAAGCTCTAGAACAAAAGGAAGCAGATACACCCAAGAGGAGTAGACAGCAAGAAATAATCAAACTTAGGGCAGAAATCGACCAAATAGAAACAAAAAGAACCATGGAAAGAATCAACAAAACCAAGAGCTGGTTCTTTGAGAAAATCTACAAGATTAATAAACCGTTAGCCAGACTAACTAGAGGGCAAAGAGAAAGTATCCAAATTAACAAAATCAGAAAGGAAAGTGGAGAAATAACTGAAACTGAGGGAATTCAAGAAATCATCAGATCATACTACAAAAGCCTATACTCAACAAAGCTGGAAAATCTGGAGGAATTCCTAGACAGATACAAGGTACTAAAGTTAAATTAGGACCAGGTAAACCATCTAAATAATCTCATAACACCTAAAGAAATAGAGGCAGCCATCAAAAGCCTCCCAACCAAAAAAAGCCCAGGTCCAGATGGGTTTAGTACAGAATTTTATCAGACATTTATTGATGACATAATACCAATACTCTCCAATCTATTCCACAAAATAGAATCAGATGGAAAACTACCAAACTCATTTTTTGAGGCTACAATAACCCTCATTCCTAAACCACACAGAGACCCTACAAGGAAAGAGAACCCCAGACCAATCTCACTTATGAACACTGATGCAAAAATACTCAACAAAATCCTTGCAAACTGAATCCAAAAACACATCAAAACGATCATTCACCATGATAAAGTAGGCCTCATCCCTGGCATGCAGGGATGGTTTAACATACGGAAATCCATCAATGTAATCTACCATATAAACAAACTCAAAGAAAAAAACCATATGGTCATCTCACTAGATGCTGAGAAAGCATTTGACAAAATTCAAAATTTTAACACTTTCATGTTAAAAGTCTTGGAAAGAACAGGAATCCAAGGCCCATACCTAAATATATTAAAAGCAAGATACATCAAACCAACAGCCAACATCAAACTTAACGGTGGGAAACTTGAAGCAATCCCACTAAAATCAGGGACTCAACAAGGCTGCCCACTCTCCCCCTACCTATTCAACATAGTACTGGAAGTCCTGGCCGGAGCAATTAGACAGCAAAAGAAAATCAAAGGGATACAAATTGGAAAGGAAGAAGTAAAAATATCACTATTTGCAGATGACATGATAGTATACTTAAGTGACCCCACAAATTTCACCAGAGAACTCCTACAGCTGATAAACAAGTTTAGCAAAGTGGCAGGATATAAAATTAACTCAAACAAATAAGTAGCCTTCCTATATTCAAAGGACAAACATGTGGAGAAAGAAATTAGGGAAAAGATACCCTTCACAATAGTCACAAAAACTATGAAATACCTTGGTGTGACTCTTAACTAAGCAAGTGAAGGACCTGTATGACAAGAACTTCAAAACTCTAAAGAAGGAAATTGAGGAAGACCTCAGAAAATGGAAAGATCTCCCACGCTCATGGATTGGAAGCATCAACATTTAAAAAATGGCCATCTTACCAAAAGCAATCTACAGATTCAATGCAATCCCCATCAAAATTCCAACCCAGTTCTTCACTGAGTTGGAAAGAGCAATGTGCAATTTCATTTGAATAACAAAAGACCTAGAATAGCGAAATCCATCCTCAAAAACAAGAAAACATCTGTGGGAATCACTATCCCTGACCTCAAGCTATATTACAAGGCAATTGTGCTGAAAACTGCATGGTACTGGTACAGAAATAGGCATGTGGATCAATGGAATAGAATAGAAGATCCAGAAATGAGCCCTCATGTATATGGTCACCTGATTTTTGACAAAGGAGCTATAAACATTCAATGGAAAAAGGACAGCCTATTCAACAAATGGTGTTGGTCCAACTGGCACTCAGCATGCAGAAGAATGAAAATAGACCCTTTCTTATCTCCTTGTACAAAGCTCAAGTGCAAGTGGATCAAAGATCTCCACATTAAACCAGGTACACTGAAACTATTAGATGAGAAAGTAGGGAAAACCTTAGAACTCATAGGCACAGGAGAAAATTTTCTGAACAAAACACCAATGGCTCAAGCTCTAAGGTCAAAGATTAACAAATGGGACTTAATGAGAGTGCAAAGTTTCTGTAAGGCTAAAGACACTATCATGAAAACAAAACATCTAAGGAAGTGCTCAACATCCTTAGCCATTAGGGAAATGCAAATCAAAACAACCCTGAGATTCCACCTCACAGCAGTCAGATTGGCCAAGATCCAAAACTCAGATGACAATAGATGCTGGCAAGGATGTGGAGAAAGAAGAACACTTCTCCACTGTTGGTGGGGTTGTAAACTGATACAACCACTCTGGAAATCAGTCTGGCGGTTCCTCAGAAAACTGGACATAGTACTACCTGAAGACCCAGTTATTCCACTTCTGGGCATTTACCCCAGAGATGCTCCAACATACAACAAAGATACATGCACCACAATGTTCATTGCAGCTCTATTTATAATAGCCAGAAGCTGGAAAGAACCCAGATGTCCTTCACTAGATGAATGGATACAAAACTTGTGGTACATTTTACACAATGGAGTACTACTCAGCTATCAGAAACAATGGCTTAACGAAATTCTTAAGAAAATGGATGCATCTAGAAAATATCATCCTGAGTGAGATAACCCAGTCACAAAAAACAGACATAATATGCAGTCACTGATAATGGGATACTAACCCCGGAAAGCTCTGAACACCCCAGAAACAACTCACAGACTGTGTGAAGTTCAAGAAAAATGAAAAGAAATATTTTTATTAAAATAGAACTGTATCACATCCCCCTTTCCTTCCTACAGCCCCTCCCAGTTTCTCTCCTATCCCCTCAAATTAATAACATCTTTTCCTATATTATTGTTACATACATACATATGTGTATGTATATGTACCCACAAATACTTAATTACAACCTTATAAAAAATGTATTCGTATACTTTAATGCAAAAATGCTTAAAAATCTGTACATTTATCTTTGTTTTTTAAAATAAAGTTAAAAAATAAATAAATTTGATGCTCCAACATTTGGTGCACATATATTTATAATTGTTTAGTCTTTTAGGTGGGCTGATTCCTTTATTAGTATGCAGAGGCATTCATTCTTTTGACTCATTTTTGTTTGAGACCTAATTTATTAGACATTAAAATAGCCATACCAGGTTCTTTTCAGCTTCTATTCAGTTACTAGATTGTTTTCAACCTTTGATTCTCAGTCAGTGTATGTGTCTTTACTAACGAAACTCGGCTGTCAGAGACAGCAGATAGTTAGAGATAGGTTTTAAATACAGTTAGTTTTTTTGGTGACTTGAGGCTATTTGCATTTGTCTTAGTTAAGACAAATTGCTGTGAAGAGACACCATGACCAAAACAACTCTTCCAAAAGAAAACATTTAGTTGGGACTGGCTTACAGTTTCAGAGGTTCAGTCCATTATCGTCATGGCAGGAAGCATGGCAGCGTGCAGGCAGACCTGGTGCTGGAGGAACTGGGAGTTCTACGTCTTGATCCGAAAGCAGTCAGGAGGAGAGTAGAATTCCATACTGGGCAGAGCTTGAGCATAGGAGACCTCAAAGCTAGCTCCCATAGTGACATGCTTCCTAAAAGTGTCATTCCCTGTGGTCCAAGCATTCAAACACATGAATCTATGGTGGCTCTGCCTTTCTTAAGCCATCACAGCTTTTAAAGCTATTGTTGAGAGATGCTTACTAATTTCTGCAGTTTTCCTCTATCTGCACTGTTTTCGCTCTTTACTTTCTCTCCTCTTGATAGTAAAGAGTTGACGGTTTGCTGTGTGACCATGACGAGGCTCCCCAGCTCTCCTTTGCTCATCTTTTCCTCCCATGACGCTTATTCTTTCTTGGGATTTGACGATTGAGGCAATCTTATGTTACCTCAACATAAAGCTTTCCTTCAAGTATCTTCTTCAGCGCTTCTGTGAGGTCTGATGCTCTTTTCAGGTGTTTGCCTTTGTGAGTTGGCATTTTTATTTTCCTCCTGTGGATTTTAATGTTATTTCTTTGCTTTGTGTCTGTGACATCTTTTTGCTTTTTAAAGTTATCCAGAGATACTGGATCCCCCTGAGTTGCAGTTACATTTAGTTGTGTGCCATCTGGTGTGGGTGCTGGGAATTGACTTGGGTCCTCTTCGAAAGCAGAAATGGCTCTTAATGGCTGAACAATCACTCCAGCCTTATTTTTGAAACCTTGATTAGATTATGAGAGGTTTGTCACGTTATGTCAACTTTAGATTCTTTCATTTGTATTTGTATTTCATTCTTGGTTTGACACATTTCCGCTGTCATCATGGGACAGAGTCTCCGTCTTTGGTTTTAAATCTCAGCACTTCCCTCCATCCTGTGGATTTTTAGGATGGAACCCCATAGTTCTTGGGTATTGTAGACATGATTGTCTATTGTTCCTTTATTGATATTTGAAGGCAGTATTTCCTTGTCCTTGTCTGCAAGCCCTGATTTTCTTTCTTTAGCTTGGATGAATCCATTAGTTGGGTTTTTTTTTCCACTTAAAAAAATGACATCGAGTTTTTGATTGCCAATATTTATATTTTTGTTTCTCAAAAATCCTATTTTCTTACTGAACTCTTTTCCTACATTGGTCACTGATCTTTCATTGGTTTTGCTGATGCCCTAACCCACTGTGTTGGTGACTTTGGTCTCCAGGCCCTGTGTTGAATTCATCTTGTTTGTATCATCATCTTTGAGGTCACTGATCATCTTTATTAAAAATTTTTTGAAATCTTCACCTGGCATTTTATTTTGCTTACTTCAGTATCTTTGAGTTTGGTTATGCTGAAGAGTTTATGTGTAGGCATAATGCTATTGTGCACTGCGTAATTCAAATGCTGATTTCTAGTTCTCCTATATCTGGCAGCAATCCTAACTCAGAGAATCAATCTCCTGTCTCAATCTTGTGTAAACACCAGTTATTCAATTGTTCCCTGATGTTTCAATAAATACAATTTAACAGCCAATGTCTGAGTAGGAGGGAGAATAGGGTGAGAATTCCTACCAGCCAGTGGAGGTGGTGAGAGAAGGAGGAAGTGGGGTATTAGCCACAGGGACAGAGTCCAGGAGAGAGAATGGGAAAAAAGCTTCAGCAGAGAAAGCCATAAAATGCATGTCTCTTGGGGTTTTGGCTTTGAGATAGCCAGATTAGCATAGAAGTTGAAGTGCCTTTAAAGCTCATTAAATCAATATAGTAGTCCAGTCTCAATTATTTAGGAGCTTTCTGGGTAAGAGAAAATCGGCATCTTATATTTAAAAACCACTAACAGTTATAATATTCTGAAGGAGTCATACTGTTTTTGTTTTTATATTCCTGGTTGTGATGGTTCATAATATGCTTGGCCCAGGGAGTGGCACTATTAGGAGGTGTGGCCTTGTTGGAGTAGGTGTGGCCTTGTTGGAATAGGTGTGGCACTGTGGGTGTGGGCTTTGAGATCCTAGTTCTAGATGCCTGGAAGCCAGTCTTCTCCTAGCAGCCTTCAGAAGAAGATGTAGAACTCTCAGCTCCTCCTGCACCATGCCTGCTTGGATGCTGCCTTGTTCCTGCCTTGATGATAATGAACTGAACCTCTGAACCTGTAAGACAGCCCCAATTAAGTATTGACTTTATAAGAGTTGCCTTGGTCATGGTGTCTGTTCACAGTAGTAAAACTCTAACAAAGGCACTGGTCTTCTGTAACATGATCTGTATAATTGTTAGTTTATCACTTCTGGTCTTATCTGGGCATTTGTTAAAGATCAGCCTACTCTTGGGAACTCAACTCCCAGTTCCATACAGCGTTGTGGAACAAACTTTAAGGAACAAACTTATTGTATACTAATATTAATATAATTGTAACCACATCAAACCATACCAGATACAGAAACACACTCTGCAACAATTAAAGCACCAATAATTACAAGTCATAAAATACAAACAGTAAGGAAGCATGTGCCCTGAAGTTACAAATTAAAGTAAATATAGAAACATTTACACAGATGAGCTAAAGGAAAGGAATGGGGGAGGAGAAAACAGAAGACCAGTGAGGGCCAGAGAGGACCAGTGTGGGGCCATGAGGACTGGTGAGGGGTGGTGAGGTTCAGTAAATAAAGAAAAGGATGGAGAATGTTGTAGAAGGGAATAGGGTAAGGAATTTGGGGAGGTAGATTTCCTAATAATGAGAAAGTTTGAAAGCAGACTTAGATAAATATAAGAAGGGGAAGAAAGATTAGAGATGAGTTTTTAGAGTTAAGCATACAAAGGGAGCGAGCAGACAGACAGACAGACAGACAGACAGACCAGACACTACTACTTAAAACAGTAGGAAGAAAACAGCAAAGCTCGGAGAGGAGGAAGGAGGACAGGGAATAGGAAAGAAAAAAGAAGAAGATGGGTTAGTCATGGAAAGTCTGTTCTAGGAAATCTTAAAAAGACATAATTTTAAAAGTACTGTAATGGACATTATTGATAAAAATACAATAATGATAAACAGATTGGCGACAGCAGCAGCGTCGTCAGGCTTCTCGGCTCGAGTCTTTTCTGTGCTTCTCGCTGGTGTTGGTCCCATATTTGGTGAGTGAGTGTCAGAAGTCTGCCATAGCTGTCTTCACTCTCTCACCTCTTCTTCTCTGGGCACCACCGGCCTCCGACGGTCGCTCAGCTTTCTAGTCTGGGGCTGGGAAAGTCCTCTCGGCCTCCTACTCTCTGCTCTTCCTCCTTGAGGCTTGTTTTAATTGAGTCGGGAATGTGGGAAGCAGCCATGGCAGTGAGGGATGCACCTGGGAGGACTTGTCTTATCATTTAAGAGTACTTAGTACTCAGCACCCAGCCACGTGTCAAGTAGGCTGCTGGAGCTTCAGCGTTCTTGGCTTTCAGAGCGGTGAGCAGCAAGGAGCTCCAGAGGTGGATCTACCTGCCGGGCTGAGGCTCAGGGCTGTTGTCGGTTGATGAGGTCGCTCCTGGACAACTGTGCCCGTCTTGACCTGGTATACTGCTTTTCCATTCTCCATGAGTGCCTTCCTGGGCCTACCCTCCCCCAGGTGTTACGGCTGGTGAAATTCAGGCTCCAGACCTGAGGCCGTTCGAAGATCTTCGACTCTCAGAGTAGCTTGGTTTTAAACAATAATTTCTCTCTCAGTGTGGTTCCTGGTCACTGTCCTCTGATTCACCGAGTGACAGAGTGGGTGTCACTCCACTGCTGACTTCTTTGCCAGAGGAACTAGTGTACTGCCAAAATCTACAGACTTGTGAGGGCAATGGGCATGTCCTAAGGGCAAGCCTGCCTCCCATCTTACCTTTCAGGTGTGTGTGTGTGTGTGTGTGTGTGAACAAGAAATAACTTAGTGTCATTCTAGAGGAGGTAACCTTAGTTGAGAAGATGCCTCTGTCCTGATGTCATGTTGACAAGTCTATGCGGGCATCTTGATTATTGATTGATGTGGGAAGGCCCAGCCACACAGGGCACATATGTATCCCCTGTGGGCAGGTGAGCCTGTGTTACGTAAGAACGAAGGCTGAACAAGCAATGGGTAGCGGCCAGTAAGCTGTGTTCCTCTATGGTTTTTGTTTTAGTTCCTGGCTCCAGGTTCCTGCCCTGACGTCCCCCAGTGACAGACTATAAAGCAGGAGCTGAAATAAACCTTTTCTTCCTCCAACTTGCTTTTGCTTGTGGTGTTTAAATGCAATAGAAGGGAAGCTGAGTCACGCCCCCTCCACCAGGCTGTCCTCCTTCTTTTCCTCACCCATCCTTCTCCCCGAACCTTCCATGTATCATTTGCTTTCTTTGTGATTTTGCTCTTCTCTTTGGAGCATTTCCCCCCCCCCCCCCCATATTTCAACTCTTTCCTTCACCAGCACATACAGAGACAGCTTCTAGGTTAACCCTGAAGCCCAGTTACACAAACTTTCTGCCACAGTCATGGCGGTCAGGCATAAGTACCGCCTGCCTGAGAGAGGTCCACAGGACAGCGGGGTGTTCATGGGTCCCAGATCAAATTCCCCACTTACATCTTATAGCTCTGTCCCTCGCCAACTGTGTAGCCAAGGGTGCATGCTCTGCCTGACTAGTAAAGTTGGGGATGATGCTAGATACAGGGGCTGATGTGACGGTCGATTGAGTGACTGTTTGAAAAGTGATTAGGGTGAGCTTAACACATAGGAAATACTGTAGAAGTTACCTACTGTAACCTAATTCTTTCCAGTGGTTGGGAAGTGCAGGCTGGCTTTCTACACACATGCTACACACACAAGGACATCCATTTTCACCATATCAGCTCTCCCTGCCACCCTTCTTTTGCCTGTGTCTGCCTTGACCTCTTTCTCTGGTCCAGAGAAGAACCCACAGGGGACCATGGGTATAGCCTGGGTGTCTTTGGTGGCTGGGAGAAAGCCCAATAGCTGAAAACTGTAATGCACTGGGAAGGGTTTTTAGCTGGGTGCCCGTCAGAGTGACGGTAATTTCAGCCGCCACTATGCCTCCCCGTGGACTCTCCTTGGGACTCTTGACTCTGCCATGTCCTGATTTGAAATGGGTTTTATTAAGCTCTCATTATGCGCCCCTCCCCTTGGTATCTAAGCCATGTGAGTACCACATGCTCTGCTCAGGCCTTTCACAAGCCCAGCTCCCTCTCTCTTCTGCACTAAATCCAAAGTGTGGTCCAGGGTTCAAAGGCCCAACTCGGCCTGTGAATTAATGGAGTGGTGGGCTACCTTTGTGTTCGTTTCTTAAATGTTTTCCAGAAGCAGAATTATAAATAGGCTGTTTTCTGACCTATGGGTCAAAAAGTGAATAAGCAGGCAAATGATTTTGATTCTAACATCTATTATGAACATAACACATTAATAATGAATGTCAAGAATTCAGTTCAGAGGCAGCAAAGGCAAAGGCACCTTGTGTCTCTTTCTGTTCACTTACCATCTTTTCCAATGCTTTTTTTTAAAATCTGGAGTGGCAATAGGACTTTTCAAAGTCTTCCAGGATGGTGGGATGGCTCAGTGGGTAAAGACATCAAGCTACTAAGAACCCTCGTGGTGGAGGGGGAAAAAAAACCAACTCCTGCAAGTGATCTTAGACTGTCACATGTGCTGTGGCATGTGTATATATGTACACACACGCGCACACACATACACACACACATACATACACTAAATATAAAAAACATGATAATGAAAAGCAAACTAAAAACAAAGAAAATATCCACCCCCATAAACAAACCCAAGGGTGTCTGTAACAGCCTGCGTTTGACTGAGTGGGGGTGGGGGTAAGGAGGCGAGCACCAGCCTTTGAGTCTCAGCTAAGTTCCTGCTTCTGCTCTATTTTAACAAGACTGGGAAGCCGAGTGTGCACGTCTCTGAATTATCGGGGAGTGGTGTCTCGTTGGCACGCCTGGTGCTGCGGATGTGGTTTTATTTTATCCCAGCAAACTTTCATTCCCCCCTCTTCCCGAGGACAGAGCGCTATAAACAGAGACAGACTTCCCTGATGGCTCTTCACCTTCCATGGAGTTCAAGTGAGACGCTTTTAGGAGGAACTGGCCTCACTGGATAGCGATTCCTGCCATGAGGAAGACTCTTAACTTTTGTGACGTGGTAAGTTGCCATCTGGATCAAACCTACCATCTCCTCCTGCCGTGGGTTGGCTCACAGAGGATCAACCACTGAGCCAGCTGCAAGAGACAAGAGACTTTCTCCTGATGAGGACAGTTGGAGAGCGGGGAAACGTGGCGCGCTCCCTGTGATGAAGGCTGGAAGAGGGTCACACCGGATTTGATGAAAAGGAACAGGGAGATGACGTCACGGCTCCTGCTCCTGAGACCCACCTACTGGCTTAGCGGACTTGAGACGTCCAAATTCTCCGTTTCCTTGGGACCCCTCCATTCCCCACTGCAGGCAGACCAGATGGGAACACAGGGAGATCCCCAAGTGCCATGGGCTAGTTCTTGGTTGATTGTTTTGGCCTGATTTGTTCATTCGCGATTACTGCACGACTCTGAATTTGCCTTCCTACACACTATCTTGGGAGTCTGTCTGTCTGTCTTTGTCTTTGTGCCTGTGAGACCCTCACAATGGGCTTTGCTCTCAAGCATCACATGGGGGAAGGAATGAGGGATACTTTACAGAAATCTTTAACTGACCCCTCCCCCCACTGACCCAGATAACAAACAAACCAATGCTGCCAAGCCATAGCCACACGTTACAGCATCCAGCGTTTATGGTGGCTAATCATTTTTATAAGAATACTTTCAGCCTTTTTGCTGTTCCTAGCGTTTATGACCAATAGCATACAGACAAATATGCATTATTTGTGGGCCCGGGGCATGAGAGAGTATAGGATTTAAGCTGCAGTTATGCATTAGTTTAGCTGATTACCCGGCAAATCCAAGGCAGGCCAGGCTGATGGCTATGTTCTGGTCTTAAAGGCAGGTTAAAAACACGGGATGAGTGCTCGGCGCGACAGCGGTCTTAAGTGACCTCAGGGAGAATTATTCACTCTGGCAGTGAGGTCCAGCAAAAGTTCCAGTCTCTTAGAGTGTAAGAGATATTTTCATAATGGTGAGCTGCGTTGCACAGATTTTCATCTCCGTGGCTTCAAGGAGATGCGTTACTCATTTAAATAATGCTCATCTGCACTGCTGGTTCCCTCTGGCAAGGGCCTATCTAGGATGCTCAGAGACATTCCAAGCATCTAGGTACTTCTCGTACAGTGACAGGAAAAGAAAGTCATATATAGAGATGGCTAAAGTCCCTGGGAGCAATGCTGTGCACAGAACTCTTCAGTTGAGGAGGACAGTAGCAACTTCCCTGGACTTGTCAGGATGGATGTGTTGTACCCCACATCACCAATGAGGCCCCTTGGTACAGTTTACACACAGCTGGTTTGCAAGACAAGGGGCTTGGAGGAGCCAGAGTTTTTCTCACCGTGCCTGGATCTGGGAAACTCTGATCAGACGAACGCTAGGAACAAAGGACACAGAACAGCTGGTCAGATCCCATGGTGACTGGTGTAAGGGGTAATGTGTGTTGTGTGTGTATAATGGTGTGTGTGTGTGTGTGTGTGTGTGTGTGTGTGTGTAAAACTTTTGTGTTTCAAACTGTACTGGAGGCAAAACACTTTTTTTCCTACATATGTCACTTAAGTTTGTGGCCTGTAACAAAAGACAAGAGGGAGTGTAGACCATGTAATACAAAGTTATACATGATAGAAGGGTCTAGAAAAGTTAAGATCCTCCCCATCCCAAGAAAAGGGAACACTTGAACATCTCCTCCCCCTAGACTTGATCACAGCAGAGGAACAATGGGGAGAACGCAACTGGTGGACCTAGTGAAGGCGGGTGGAGTGGCGTTAGGGAGGGGTGGGATTGTGACAAACCATGGGGGGCAAATTCACCCCAGTGCCCATCACTCAGTTCCAGCATAAAAGTGAGTCTAACCCTAAACCTTAACATTTTAGTGAGAGACCAAAAACTAGGCTTTTATTTAGAATGTTTTAATTTAACAGAAAAAGGACAGTGGAGACATTAGGATGTGGCTTAGCTGCGCTTGATTCTCAGGTATGAGGCCTTGGGTGTAACCCAGCACCACAGGAATGCAAAGGTAAGATAGATGACCACAATCCCAGCGCTCTGGAGGGAGAGAGAGGAGGACTGAAATGTGCTTGAGGCCAGTCGGGGTCATAATGAGTTATAGGCCACAATGCCTCAGAAACGATAGATGATGGATGGACAGATGGATGGATGGATGGATAGATTCTGGGGCTGTAGCTCGGTGGTAGATGGAGTAGATACTTTTTCACATAATAGCTAAGCTTTATTTATTTATTTATTTATTTATTTATTATTTATTTATTTATTTATTTGGATAGTCTTTGTATTTACATTTCAGGTGTTATCCCCTTTCTTCCAGTCCTCTCCCCTCTCCCCATCCCATTGCCTCCATGAAGGTGCTCCATCTCCCAACCTCCCTCTCCCACCTCAGCACCTTGGCGTTCCCCTACATTTGGAAAAAAAGCCTTTACTGGACCAAAGGCCTCTCCTCTCATTGGTGCCAGAGAATGCTATCCTCTGCTGCATATGCACTTGGAGCCATGGGTCTCTCTATGGGAACTTGTTGGCTGGTGTTTTAGTCTCTGGGACTTGTGATGGGTTTGGTTAGTTAATAATTTTGTTCTTCCTATGGTTTTCAGACCCTTTCAGCTCCTTCAGTCCTTTCCCTAGCTCCTTCATTGAGGTTCTCATGTTCAGTCCGATGTTTAGCTGCAAGCATCCTCCTCTGTATCAGTATGGCTCTGGCAGAGCCTCTGAGAAGGCATCCATATCATGTTCCTGCCAGTAAGCACTACTTGGCATCAGCAATAGTGCGTGGGTTTAGTGGCTGCATATGGGATGGATCCCCAGATGAGGCAGTCTTTGGTTGATTGTTTTTTCTCCAATCCCTGCTCCTCTATTTGTCACATTATTTTCTTCCATGAGAGTTTTGTTCTCCCTTCTAAGAAGGACTGAGGCATCCACGTCTGGCCTTCCTTATCTTTGAGCTTCATAATTTCTGTGAGTTGTTTCTTGGGTATCCCAAGCTTTTTGGGCCAGTATCCTCTTATCAGTGAGTACATACCATGAGTGTTCTTTTGTGACTGGGTTACCTCACTCAGGATGATAGCTTCAAGTTCCATCCATTTCCCTAGGAATTTCATGAAGTCATTGCTATGAAAAACTGGGTAGTATTCCATTGTGTAAATGTACCACAATTTCTGTATCCATTACTATGTTGAAGGACATCTGGGTTCTTTCCAGCTTCTGGCTACTATAAATAAGGCTGCTATGAACATGGTGGAACATGTGTCCTTGTTAGATGTTGGAGCTTCTTTTGGGTATATGCCCAGGAGTGGTATATCTGGGTCCTCAAGTAGTACTATGTCCAATTTTCTGAGGAACCTCCAGACTGACTTCCAGAGTGGTTGTACCAGCTTACACCCCCAACAACAGTGGAGGTGTGTTCATCTTTCTCCACATCCTCACCAGCATCTGCTGTCACCTGAATTTTTGATCTTAGCCATTCTGACTGGTGTGAGGTGGAATCTCAGGGTTGTTTTGATTTGCATTTCCCAGATGACTAGGGATATTGAGCATTTCTCTAGTTTCTCAGCCATTAAGTGTTCCTCAGTTGAGAATTCTTTGTTTAGCTCTGTATCCCATTTTTTAATAAGATTATTTGATTCTCTAGAGTCTAACTTTTTGAGTTCTTTGTATATATTGGATACTAGCCGTCTATCAGAAGTAGGATTGGTAAAGATCTTTCCTCAATCCATTGGTTGCCCTTTTGTCCTTTTAACAGTATCCTTTTTCCTACAAAAGCTTTGGAATTTCATGAAGTCCCATTTGTTGATTCTTGATCTTAAGAACATAAGCCATTGGTGTTCTGTTCAGGAAAAATTTCCCTGTGCCTATGTGTTCTAAGATCTTCCCCACTTTCTGTTCTATTAGTTTCAGTGTACCTGGGTTTATGTGGAGAACTTTGATCCACTTGGACTTGAGCTTTGTACAAAAAGATAAGAAAGGATCAATTTGCATTCTTCTGCATGTTGACTGCCAGTTGAACAAGCACCATTTGTTGAAAATGCTATCTTTTTTCCACTGATTTGTTTTAGTTCCTTTGTCAAAGATCAAGTGACCACATGTGTGGGTTCATTTCTGGGTCTTTAATTCTAATCCATTGATCTACCTGCCTGTCTCTGTACCAATACCATGCAGTTTTTATCACAATTGATCTGTAATACAGCTTGAGGTCAGGGATGGTGATTCCCCCAGGAGTTTTTTATTGTTGAGATTATTCTATTTTTTATATCCTGGGCTTTTAATTTTTCCATCTGAAGTTGCAAATTGCTCTTTCTAACAAATTGACTTGGAACTTAATGGGTATTGCATTGAACCTGTAGATTGCTTTAGGCAAGTTGGCCATTTTTACTGTTTATCCTTCTAATACATGAACATGGGAGATCTTTTCACCTTCTGAGGTCTTCTTCAATTTCATTCTTCAGAGACTTGAAGTTCTTGTCATACAGATCCTTCACTTGCTTGGTTCGGGTCACACTAAGGTATTTTATACTCTTTGTGACTATTGTGTAGGGTGTTGATTTTCTAATTTCTTTCTCAGCCTGTTTGTCTTTTGAGTAGAGAAAGGCTACTGATTTGTTTGAGTTAATTTTATATCTAGTCACTTTGCTGAAGTTGTTTATCAGCTGTAAGAGTTCTCTGGTGTAATTTTTGAGGTCACTTAAGTATACTATCATATCATCTGCAAATAATGATATTTTGATTTCTTCCTTTCCAGTAGATTGTTTTCTAGCACAAGGCCTTTCCTTCTCCCAGCAGAAGCAACACCACCCCTTCAAACAACAACAACAACAACAACAACAACAACAACAACAGCAACAATAGCAGCAGCAACAACCAAGACAAAAACCAACCAACAAAAAGTAAAACAAAATCATAGCCACAGAAAGAAGAGATAAAGACATGACAGAAGCAAAGAAAGGAAAGGAAAAATGAAACAGAGTGGTTTGGGGGAGGGGTGGTATTTTAATGGCCTGTTCATGCAGATTTTTTTTCTGTCCAAAATTACCCTTGTCTCCAGACACAGAGAGAATGCCTTTTACAAAACGCTCTCATGGCCTCTCCTGAACTCCAAGTCAAGCATGCATAATTCTAAGTACAAGAACAGAAATTTGGAATTGACTGCTGTAGCAGCTAGCAAAAAAAAAAAAAAAAAAAAAAAAAAAAAAAAAAAAAAAAAAAAACTCAACCTGTGAAGGTCAGAATGTAGAAGGCTTGTTTTCTTTTCTACTAGTGTCTGTTCTTTTCAGAGTCATTTTCTTCTAGAATTTTTTTTGTTATGCAGCTAAGATGGGTTCTCCATAGGGAAAATGTGTAAAAAGTACATAGGGCCAAATAGAAGAATCACCCTGAATCCCATTGTTTCAATGTAACTTGTGGTGGTTTGAATGAGAATGGCTCCTACATACTCAGTTATTTGAATGTGTGTTCCCCAGTTAGTAGAACTGTTTGGGAAGGATTAAGAGGTGTGGCCTTGTTGGAGGAGAGGTGTTACTGGGGGTGGGCTCTGAGGTTTCAAAAATGTTTCTCTGCCTGGTGTCTGTGGGTCAGGAGGTAAAGCTCTCAGCCACGTCTCCCATCTCCAGCCTCATAGCTCTGCTTCCCTCCATAAGGATCACAGACTAACCCTCTAAAAGTGTAAGCGAGCCTCCGATTAAGTGCTTTCTTTTGTACGAGCTGCCTTGGTCATGGTGTCCCTTCACAGCAGTGGAACTGTGACTCAGGTGCTGCTATTGGTAATATTTTGTTGCATGTTTTCCAAATATGCACAAAGCATCACAGCTGCTGCTGTGGTTCCCACACCCCACTCTCCTCCTCTTTCCTCCCGTTTTAAAGACAACGTCTCACGTAACTCTCAGACTCTGTATAGCCAAGGGTCGCCTTGAACTTCTGATCACCTTGCCTCATTTTCAATCATGTCTCCTTGGAGCTGGGCTATAGTTTATTGTAGATCCAATGCTGTCTTCTGCCGATGCTGGCTTGGCTCACTGCCTTATAGCTCAGTGCCTTCTCTAGACTACAGACTCTGAGCAGATAGGTTCTGGTTACAGTTATTCTTCAAGATCTCAGCGAGGTCGAAGGAGTAAGTGCCGTTACTGTGAGTGTCCATTGAGGACTATTAAAACGTAAAGAGGGTTTCTGTGGGTGACTCAATGGGACAGTTTCTCAAAGGAGAAGACATGACCACAACTGCAGGTTTTCTGTTTGTTCTTCTCAGTGTAGCTTTTAATGGCCTGCCTGGCTTGATTACTTCAAATGCAGACCCTCACGGAAGCCTTCTTCCTCAAACCTTCCGTGCTTTGGAGATAACCAGTAATCTTACAAAAGGTTTTAAACCCTCATGGGTAGTTCCATTAATGAAGGGAGAGGATGGAACAGTAGGAGGGAAGTGAGGAAGGAAAGGGTTAAATCAGAATGAGTGCAAACTCACAGGCATTTCTGTGTGTGGAAGTCTGTGGCTGTTGAATAGTATGTGTGTCCCAATTCTTAGAGACAGAACAGGGCATTCAGCACCAAGCCTACAAAACACTGATACCTGCTGACAGGAGACTGACTGATGGGTGTACATTAGGGTGTGGTGGTATTGTCAAACCACAGAGGGCACCTTCTACCTTAAGGAGTTGGCCCTCCTCAGCTACAGTGGGGAAAAAAAACCATCAACCTTGTCAACTCCTCTCATTCTTCTGAGGATCAAAGCCAGGATTTTTATGTAAAATGATAATTCCTTAAAAAGTATAGTATAGACAACATTAGTAAACTTGCATGTCTACTGGGCCTCAGGCTCTAGTCCAGCCATGGCATATGTAAAATTTGGTCTCAAGGGAGTTTCAGATTGCTAAGTTTCTTCTTCCACTGAAATATTCTTTGAGATGGGCCACAAAGTTGTCGGGACATCCTTGGAGTTATAACATACCCCCCTAACCTTTCTGCAGCAGCTTGCCCCATTCTCCAGGACTGATGTCTGCCTTTGCCACACTAAGGTTCACACACAGGCTCCCTTCTCTGGATCAACCCAGCAGCTCTGAACATGGGGTCTCTGGTCTAAGCTGCATAGTGTCTTGGGCCACAGAAACTTACCCAACTTACTGAGATCATAAATTATCTGTCCTTTTAAGAAGCCAGGAGGTGATTTATTTTTCAATCAACAACCACAGACCATTACTTTCACCTGTTTATAAACTGATCCTGGGTTTACTTCACACATACAAATGTTCTTCCTTCTAATGGAAGATGATAGTCACTTCTGCCAGATCCTGTTTATTTGAGAGTTCTTCTAGGTTTGTCACCATGGGAAAAACATTTCTTCCTCCAAGGATCTGAGTTCTGAAAGTTCAGGAGCCTGGTAATTCTGTGATATAATATCCAGTAATTTCTCCTGTCATCCTCTAAAACCCATGAAAAAATGATAGATCATAAATATAAGTTATGTATTAAAATGTAAAAGGGTGTTGTGCTATGTAAATATTTTTATTTATGTGCTTATGCTACACGAAATGGATGCAATTTCTATGAAATACTTTAGGAAAATAAGATTTTAAACAAAATCATGCTATTAGAAAGTTGACCACGAGAGGGCAGCATTGTCTACACAAATTTGAATCACAAGTAAATCCGAGGTTGAAAGGCTTAGCCACCATTTGGTTTCAAACACGTGGGGGAAAAAAAAGATATATATATTAGCAGCAGCATTATTTATGCTTACATTTGCATTCTTTTCAATAAAATACTTAGGTCTCCAGGTCTGGCTAGCCATCAGGACAAGTGTAATTCTGTCTAATCATGGCATCTATCTTCCTTCCCAACCATATTTCTTTCTGCTCTCCAGCAAGCCTCTTCCATATTCTACAGTCAATTTCTGTGGCTTTATTATTTGTTTTAAAGAATATGGTCATGCTCTTTTATGATCCAGTCGTGTGTGTGTGTGTGTGTGTGTGTGTGTGTGTTCCTGCATGAGCACTCAGGCACGGGTAAGGGTGTAGGTGTTATGCATTTGGGAGTCAATCTTAGTTGTTGTTTGACATTATCCACATTGGCATTTATTTTTTTATCCATCCATCCATCCATCTATCTATCTATCCATCCATCCGTCCATCTACCTAAGACAAAGTCTTTCACTTGAGATCTTCTATCAGGGTAGGCTGGCTGCTGGCCAGTGAATCCGGGGAGCCATTTTTCTCCTCTTCCCCAGCACTGGGTTTGTAAACAAGGTCCCTGCCTCCCCCACCCAATTTTATTGATTTGTTTATTACTTATTACACCCCATTCACTGCCTCCCTCCCTGTCACCCCTCACACAATCCCCCCTCCTCTGAGTGGAGAGAGGGTCCCCTAGGCATTCCCCCAACCCTAGGCACTTTAAGTCTCCGAGAGGCTAGGTGCTTCCTCTCTCTGAGGCAGCCCAGCTAGAAGAACACATCCCACACACAGGCAATAAACAGCTTTTGGGATATGAACCATCAGACAAAGAACATACAGGGGCTGGACCTACACCTCCCAGCACATAGATAGCAGATGTACAGCTTGGTCTTCATGAAGGTCCCAGCTTTTTACGTGGGTTTCGTGGTTGAAGTCTGGCGTTCTTGCTTGCCTCTCTGGTAAGCCTTGAGCTGTCTTCCCAGGCTAAACCCCTACACAGCCCAGTGCAGTGGGTAGAACACACAGGTGGCTGTCTGCTTTCCGTAGGTAAGGCAGATGTTACTTCACTGCTCCTCATTAGGGAACAGGAAGGAATCCCAGCATTTACTTCATATGGTTTATAGTGGAATTAGAAAAGGGCCTAGAAAGTGCACGGTATAAATATTGCAGAGACGGTGCTTTCTTTCTTTTTTCTTTTTTCCTTTTTTTAATTGAGAGGCAGACATTTAAAAATCTGGAGAACTTATGTAAAAGTCCAACTTATATAAAGGTCCTGTTGCCAGTTTCATTATTCACATTACTTGTCCGGTCCCTAGGACAGTTCCGGGCTCTTCTGCCAAGCTCCTCCCACCCACGGGCTCCTTCGAATCCGCAGCTGAGGACAGGAAAACCCGCATGGCAGCCAGCGAGCACAGCTGTGGGCAGTCCTCTGGACTGTCGCGCTGCAAGCTCGCTCTTGGTCCTAACAATTCTGTAGATTCTTTTATTGGGAGCAACGCGAAGCCCCTGCTACCACATTTTAATCTAATTTGTTTCTTTTGTCAGATTTCATCTTCAGGGAGACGTCTTTGAGGGGCTGGGAGGGGCCGTTCTCCTATGGGGTATTTGGTTTCATTCATTCCTCGGTGGCAGGTTGAAAGGGCAGGGCTGTTAAGCTGTGAGGGACAGCTGCAGCCTTATGGGAGAACAGGGGACGCCACTGGGGACAGTCCCATGGAGATATCTTCCCTCCCTTCCCCCCTCCCCTTTCCTCCCTTGTCTTCCTATCCAGATAAAGGCTTTTCTTATTTTCATTCTCAATCTAGAGAAGAAATCATGATTTCTGAAAAGGGTTCCAAAAGTTATTTCCTCCTCACAGCAGGAATCTAGGGAGAGAGCTTTGTGCCTGAGGGAGTCAGGAAGGCTTCCAGGCTTGGACGGCAGAGGAGGGCTGCGCTTGTTCCAAGTGCTCTCGCGGGGGCAGCAGCCGCTCAGAAAGGCATAGACCCCTCGCTGCCTCTCTGCTCATTGAGAGGCAGCGCACATCGGAGGGCCTCTGCGAGGACACTTTGCAGACTATAAATCGGGGCTGGAGGAGATGCTTAATTAAATCAGTCCTGAGGTCACAGGAAGGAAAAGCCCCCTCCTCCCTCCCAGACCTGACCTGGTTCACGTAGAGCCAGAGAACCTCAAACCGTGTTAGCAGGGGTGATGTAAATGTGCCCAGAGAAACAGGTTCCCAGGCCCATTGATAAGGAGAGAAACCCCATCTAGACTGCAGACAAGGAAGGGTTCTGACCTTCCAATTTAATTCTGTGAACAAAAAAGCAGAAGACAGCCAGAGAGGCCAAATGGCGGTGTCAGCATATGATGTTTTAGTAAGGCTTTAAGACATCTCATTTCTAAAGATTCTTGGTGTTTGAGGGGGTTTGGGGAGGTTTGAGACGATCCTCCACCAGAACTGGGTGCAAAGGGTAAGGCACTTGCAGACAGTCCCAGTTCATGACTGAGACACTCCCCTTCCCATCCCCCACCCCGCCCCCAGCTCTCTCCAAGTGTAAAGATAGGATCAGGTGACAGGAAGAAAGCCCGCAGAACAGAAATATGGAGACACAGTCCCTAGAGGTGCCATCTTGGCTACAGTTGGGACAAGTAAGCGGAAGTAACTATAACTCTGCCTAGCCGGTCTCCACGGGCCTTGAAACTACAGGAGTGGCTCAGCCTAGGGCGCACGGTCCCATGGATGTCACCAGGTGAAAGGAGTCCAAGCCTCCGAATGGCCACCCACCTCCCATATCCATAATTTATGGATCACGCTTACTCCTCATTCATAATTCCCTCTGACTCTTTATCAGGTAATACACCCAGACCAATGCCATTAGTCCTTCACGTCTGTTAGCTAGATCCACTCGTAACTTAGCGGCAGTGTGTATGTGTGTGGGGTGAGTGTGTATGAGTGTATGAGAGTGTGAGTGCTTGTGAATGTATGTGTGAGTGTGAATGATAGTACGTGTGTGAGTGTATGAGTGTGCGATTGTATGTGTATAAGAGTGTGTGTGTGAGTGTGTATACGTGTGTGTGTGTGTGTGTGTGTGTGTGTGTCTGTGCGCGCGCGCTCGCATGCTCATGTGCTGGTGAGCTTTGGGGCAGGCACATTTAACGCCACCCCTTCTGGAACGTTCTGAGTTTTCACTGTTCTCCTGTTTCCTTCCCCTGACTAATCAAAGAGGGCCTGAAGGACTAGGCAGTCAAACATTTAGCTCCTCGGGCTAGGAAGGTAGACCAGGGCAGCAACGGGCTTAGGATATAAAGGAATGAGAGAGGTGGGGGAAAGAGAGGTGAAGGGGACAGAGCGGGGAGGTGAGGAAGGAGGTGGGAGAGGAGAGGGAAAAGTAGGAAGCAGGGGAGAGAGGGCGGGGAGAGGTGGGGATGAGGCAGGGAGGGGAAAAGGAGACAGGGAAGGAGGGATCAAGGGGGTAGGGAGAGGGGGAGAGGGAGAAAGGAGAATCCCCTCTCCCACCAATAAAGACACATTAAGTGAGCATGCGCAGATGACATGCACTCAGTAGAAGTGTCCTAGTTTCATTTCCTGAAGTTCTTTTCTTCCTTAATAAATTCTCTAGGTTTCTATCCCCATCCATGTGTCCCTGGTCCAGTTCCTTTATCCAGGACATGGGAACCTTGGAAGTCCCAGCAGGTGCTGTTTGGACTCCAATATCCGTCTAAGAGCTCCCCGAAGCAGCTACCTTTGTCTCCATGATGCAGCTAGTGAACAGCAAACACAGGAGCAGAGAAAGGTGTGTCCTAGGGACCCAGTGTGGCAGGGGAGTCTCACTGGGGAGTGGGTGAACTTGGTAGGCAATCATCCACCGGCTAAGCCTTGGTTAGCTCCGCTGCAAAAGTCAAATATGAGACTTGTCTTGCACTAAGGCTGACTTCGGGGCACTCTAAACTCACGAACTAAGACATGGCCGTTCACAATTTGAAAATCCGGTAGCATGCTTTTAACGTTAATTTATGTAAACTACACAACAACAGCAACATTCTTCCTGCGATCCATATATTTATACCCCATTACCAATGCCATTATATATGAATAACTTATTAGATCCAATTAAAAAAAGCAGCAAAGGGGCGAATGATGGAGCGGGCAATGATTCTCCCAGGCTCCTTCTGGTAAGACAGCCATTTGTTTCTTTAGGAGTAGGGTTGCCGCTAAGGCTGAGTCCGAGAAACCAGTAAATATTTTTAATGTGACAGAAAAATCAAAGCATTCTGTGCATCACACACCGTTGTTGCTCCCAGGTTTTATTTCCTTTCTTTTAAAAAAATTATTAGCTATAATACTTCAGACTTTATACGATATAAGAATTCTGTGTGATCCCAAACAAGGTGAGTGGCAGGTGGTACCATCTAGACCCTGCCGCATACTTGTGCACCACTAGGCAGTTCCAGGAGTTGGTGTGTTACATTGTTTTAAAGACCTTCATTTTTTCCACATGTTTTCATACATATATTTCAGGTTAATAATGTGCAGGACTTCAAAACTTCATGATGAGATTCAAATACTTTCCTTAAAAGTTTTAAATACAATTATTTTGTGTGTGTGTGTGTGTGTGTGTGTGTGTGTGTAGGTCAGAGCATAATTTAAGGGAGCAATTTGTCCTCATTCCTTCTACTGTGTGGGTTCTAGGACTGAATTAGCCAGTCAGGCTTGGCAACAAGGACCTTAGCTTTCTGAGCCACCTCACTGGCCCCCATATACATTTTTATTTTTAGTGTTTTTTCGTTGTTGTTGTTAATTTTGTGCCTCTAGATTAGCCCACTAGCAAGCTTATTCTCTTCTTTTGAGCATATTAAGTAAAGGAAACACATGAGCGCGCACGCGCACACACACACACACACCAAGCCCATCTGCCATCTTTGTGGAAACCTAATAAAAGTAATGGCAAAGAGAGGCAGGGTTTATTCAATTTGGTTTAGACCTGGGCAACATTAATTTCCTTGTCTCAATACAGCCCATATCTTAGAAGGATTTGATAAAACTCGCAAAGGCAGATAGGAACGGGGCCTGTAAGGGTCACTTAGTGAATCCCACTGGCATAGGGAGAGTTAAATTTAAAAAGAAGAAGAAAAAGAATAGAAAGAAAGAAACGCAATTCTAGCTCATGTTATCCATTAGCCTGGTATATTATTGACCAAACTTATAGTCAGATAATGCAAACAATAACAAAGTTATTGATTTAGGAGATGTCAGGCAAATAGGTACTTATGATGCTGCTGATAAGCCCAGGGTTGCCCGCCACAGCAGCAGCGACAGAGGTTATTGATTTTGCAGTTGGTCATCTGTGGCTTCTGGCGGACATGTGATCTGCAGGCTGATTCTATACACAGGGGCAGAAGTTGAGCTTGCAGGAAGGAGGGGGAAAGAGGACAATGCCAAAAATCACCTTGTGCAATGCCACCGAGCTGTGACGACATTAAGAAGAGAGTTGGCTTTGTCCCTAGGTTGTAGGATGCTCTGGGGGCTGTGCTTCCTCAGGACGCATCTCTTTCCCCCATGCCTGGGTGGTTCATAGAAAACCTGGTCCTTAGGCAGCTGGTACTGCACTCAGAGCTGACCAGTAGGGGTCCAGAAGACAGATGAGACCTACAGACCCTCCCCACTGAAAACCAAATGTACCACTCCTCCACAGCACATCTGCTCCCAAACCTGGGCCTTCCAGTTGGCAGGCAAATCTGGCCAGACGTATTATTATTGCTTCTCTCAGCATGTGATCAGCCTGAGGCATTCATGGTTGATTGTCTAAATTTTAGATGTGAACCGGCAAAACACGCCATCTCTCTTAGCACTTTTAGTATTAGCCAATTATATGGCTGTGAAGAAGATGTAATGATATTCATTATTATTATTATTTTTGATAGCTTAGCAAGAAAAAGATGCTTGCTGTCTGCCAAAAGAGACCCAGTGATTATTTGACATGAGAGAGAGAGAGAGAGAGAGAGAAAAGCTGGTGTCCGGGAGGAGACTGGAGGGTGAGGGTGAGGCGTATTTGTTTTCTACTTTTCCCTTAGATAATCCTGGAGGTCATTTTCTGCTCTCATCTGTGAGGGACCATTATTTGCAGTTCTGCCTCTTTCAGAACAGTATAAGCATGATATTTACATGGGCTGCATGCCACAAAGAAGGACTCTGTCTCTTCATTCATGTGTGGTTATCTTCTGAAGGGTTAGTGCCAGGCACGGTGCACAAAGCAGGTGCAGCCGGAAGTCAGAAGCAGCTCCACTTTGGTTCCCATCTGAGAAGGCTGGAGTGGGGTGAGTGTCATACAAGCACGTGGAAAGCCCAAGTGTTCATTGCTCTGCTTTTAGAGATTTGGGTTGTTTCTTTTTGTTTGTTTGTTTGCTATTGTAAGGAGATCTTTTGGAGGCCGGGGGTTTATTGAGTGGGGGGACCCAGGTTGGTCTAAAAGGCATCTCTTAGAACCCAGGAGTCCACATTACAGATGCTGTTTTTGAGATTTTTTTTCCCCCCTTGGAGTCATCTTTCAACACTTATTTCTCCTATGCTGAGTTTCATTGGGGGTGGATTAAACTTGTCCTTTAGCTATAGTTGAGCATCATGTGGCCTTACATCTGGTGAGCATGGCAGAGATGAACCATCACTGTCATTTTGTTGTTCATGGTAAAAAAGAAAAAAAAAAAGAAAAGAAGAAGAAAAAGTGTGGCTGGAAAGCAGGGAAATTAAACTTTAGAAGAGAAATGTCAGTGTTGCACAAGCCGTGTGACAGTGCCTAAGTGTTCCACGGCGTTTTGCAGCATGGAAGAATCCTTGCTGTAGAAAAGGAGAGTCCAAGTGTGGGGCTCTTGTCCTGGCCTCGGTGGCATCCTTGCTGGGTTGGGTGGTGCTAACTCACTTCTTTGACTCACTGAAAGCATGCAACTGATCATCTGTATAAGAAAGTGAATTTGTTCCCAACCTGGTGATTGTGAGGACCTACCAACAGGAAGTAACCTCCAGGGTCAACCTGAGGCACAGTGCCCGGCACATGAAAGTTATTACTACCAGTCACTCCGGAATATTGATTACATTATAGTTAACCTTTATTACTATTACTCGCACAAGAAGTTTTTTGAAAGGTAGCATTCAAAGGGAATGGTATATTTTCAGAACTATGCCCATAAGCCTGTTTACAAGGTAAACCAAGGCATGCTTTGTCGAGGTTCTGCTTTGCTGGAGAGGCCCCGCTTGCCCTCATGTGCTCTTCACTCTACACTACACCCTGTGTGCTCATGTGCTCTTCGCTCTACACTACACCCTGTGTGCTCATGTGCTCTTCACTCTACACTACACCCTAGTCATTGAATTGCTTACACCTTGGTTCTGGCTTCTAAATAGATCCAGGTACCATGGTACTGACAGATGGTTAGAAGATTGGTTTCATGGAACATTTATTCATACCAACTAGTTTCTACCCCTTCCGTGTGTGTGTGTGAATGTGTGTGTGTGTGAATGTGTGTGTGTGTGTGTGTGTGTGTGTGAATGTGTGTGTGTGAATGTGTGTGTGTGTGTGTGTGTGTGAATGTGTGTGAATGTGTGTGTGTGTGTGAATGTGTGTGAATGTGTGTGTGTGTGTGTGTGTGTGTGTGAGTTTGTGAGTGTGTGTGTGGGTGAATGTGGAGGCCAGAGGCCAATGCTGGATGTTCTTCTCTATCACGCTCCATTTTAATTTTTTAACAACTTGTTTATTTATGAATTTTATGCATATGGGTACTTTGTCTGCATGTACATCTGCATACCAGAAGACAGCATCAAACAGTTGTGAACGGCCTTGTTTGTGCTGGAAATTGAACTCTAGACCTTTGGAAGAGCAGTGCATATACTCTTAACCACTGAGCCATCTTTCTAGGCCCCTCCACTTTAAGATATGGCCTCTAACTGAACCCGGAACTCAATTACTGACTGGTGAACCCCAGGATCTTCCTGTACCTGCCTCCCCAGTTAGTAATTACATGAGTGCTCCTATGCCTGCCTTTTTGTGTGGATGCTGAGGATTGAACTCAGGTCCTCTTGCTTGTGTGGCAGGAGCTTTACCTAGTAATCCATCTTTCCAGCCCACACCTTATTTGTTTTGACTAAAGGGTTCAGTTTTTCCTTCGGGACCATACCTCTCAAGTCCTAACCCCTCTGGGTTTTGTTTGCTTGTTTTTTTTTTTTTTTTTTTTTTTTTTAAATCATGGCTGTCCTTCCTTTCTGCCTTCTCCTCTAGGCAATAAACTGCTCTGCATTGCAAAACCAGGGTCTGTCCCAACCTCTGTTGGTTTCACTAAACTCTGTCCTTACCTGTGGATCTCACCAGTGACCTCGCCTGGGTCCTGGCTCATTGGGTGACATAGAGTCAGGCTTCACATGCTGATCTGATTTTCCAAAGGTTAAAAACCAAAGGAGGTTTGATTGCACTGATGGTATCTGGAAAGAGGGTGTGGTTCTGGAGACTAGGAGCTCCGTGGACCATAACTGCGGAAGTGAGAGCAGTCTTCCGGGGGCATGAATGATGCCTGAAGTCTCTCTTCTCCGGGCAAGTTGTCTCTGTGTTTTCCTTTGCTTCTTTGCTTCCTGTGGTGCTAGGCCCATCTTTGTGTTAAGTGCTTATATTGGCAGAGAAGCACTCAGGCTAAGTAATGCTGTCCAGTGAGTCACAAATGGAATCCATGTCAGCCAGTGTCTTGAAATGGATCTATAACTGGCTTTTTGTCCCTCGATTTAAGATGATCTAATTCAATTTCTGTGATTTATGGCTGAAGAGAATAGTCTTTCTGTCCTCCTTCCCAACTTCCTGCTTGTTTATTATTCCCCCCAATATTAGAGAAATCAAAGGAAATTTATTTCTTATGACCATTGCCACGATCTGTTGATAATTATTACTTTTTTGGTTTTGTTTTGTTTTTTAACCATTGCTGCCTATGCGTGGGACACATAGTTCATAAAACCTAGTTTGGGTTTCTAGTATAAAGATGAGGTTTCTTTTGTAGGAAAATAGATGATTAGGAAGATTGGTTGTTGGAAGGATGAGTGTTCTGCTGGAAGAATTGACTAGTGAGATTGCCGGCATGAACTACTTGCTCATTTAAAGAAGAATCTGGGGTTTGAATGGCTAGTGTGATAGACACTGCCCAGCTTCAAAGCCATCACTGACGCACACCAGTCAGCTGTAGGGAATATCGGGTGCTGGTTCCACCAGCCTTTCTTCCCCTAAAGCTCATTGTAGGCTATCAGCAGCCTCCATGCAGAGTAGGCTGTGGTCACTCTCCCCAGCTTGGAGTGAAGGACTGAAATGAAGGCTACCAAAGGTGGCCCTCCTCATCCAGAGAAGCTTCTCTGTGTCACTCTGGATCCTCTCTTCTCCATCAGCACACTTCCCTCACCTTCTTTCAGTTCCCTACCACTCCATTCTCTGGTATGTCCCCCTAATGAACTGTGTTCTGAATCCGAATCTCAGGCTTTGTTTCGGTGGAGCCTGGCCCTTCCAGCTTGGATACTGTTGAAATGCTGAGTGTGAGGCCGACAAACAGATGCTCCTCTATTTACATGAGGTTGATGGGTCTGCGGTGGATTTTGGGTGTTCTTGGACTAAGCGGATGCCACTGGATGATGCGAATGGTCATTTAAATTCTGACATTTACCACTCGTGAAAAGATGCTGGATATACTGATCTGAAACAGTCTTAGAGTTATGTATCACCCCAAGGTTCTTGGGACACAAGCAATAGCTGTGATTTGTTTTGTGGCGATCACCCTCTTACCCCCAAGCTTTTTCATCCTTGAGCCTGCTGAGCAGTTCCTGTTAATTTTGAGAGTTTGGAAGAAATTGGTGACAACCTGGGAAGTGATCTCTATTCATTTGTGGGGGAATAGTTCTTTTCTTCCACATGGACCGCTCCCACAAAATTCTCTGAGAGAACCTCTACTCTCTGGCAGCTCTAGTCCTCTTTTCGACCCTCTGGTCTTCATCCATTACAGTTCCACAGAGCTGTGTGTGGTCTGTCAGCGCAGCACAAGAAATGAGACTCTTTGGTGCCCTGAGTACTTTGAACTGAAGGAGACCAGGAGGCCTCAAAAGCAAGGCCTTCCAGGCTTCCGGATTTCCGGTCTTACAGGCTTCCGGATTTCTGGCCTTCCAGCCTTCCGGTCTTCCGGCTTTGTGGTCTTCCGGTCTTCTGCCTTCCAACTCTCTAGCTCTTTCTCTCTGCTTGCTGCAGGGTCCTACAAGACAGAATTCATCTTCCTCAAGGTGAGATGGACACTCGAGCCCTTCTACCCACAAAAGCAAGACAGAAAACCTAGAAACATCCTGTTCTCTCTTCTCATCGCCCCTTAAATGCCTTCATTCCAAAGGAATGCTCCAAACAGAGTCTGGGAAGAATATGGACCAGCCTCTCAGTCAGTTAGGATTGTATCATGCTTTTTGCCCAACCACGCTTTTAAATCCCTGTCCATTCATCAACCAGAAGCCTAACAGTAGGTTTTCCAGGGGCTCAGGGAGCCTATATTCCTGAAGGCTCAATGCTGTGTAAAACTTTGATCAAGTTAGTTGCTTTGATTTTTTTCCCCCACTAACCCATCTTGCTAGAATGGTGACTGACCTTTTAGGTGGGGGATTGAAGGAAACACACTCCTCTGCTGGGCCCTGATAGTCTTTCTTTTAATTAAATATTTTGGTTTTGTAGTACAATGTGCATAATGGGCCCACATCTTAGGTGTGCAGGTTGATGAAGTTGCGTTTATATGGTCAGCTGGATCAAGAATTAGAGGTTTCTCCCCCAGTGATCTCTATACACCCTTCAAAACCCTTACCATCTATGTACTTGTAAAAGGAAGCACCATCGTAACTCTAATAGAACAAGCTAGGTGCATGCATTCTTTATCGTACGAATGGAATCATACAACATACATCATTTTAAAAATGCATTTTGTTTTGCCAGCATGATCTCTCCTTATAGCCCTGGCTGTCTTGGAACTTTCTCTGAGGACCAGACCGGCCTCAAATTCAGAAAGCCACCTGGCTCTGTTTCCTAAGTGCCAGACTGAAGGTTTGAGCCACCACGCCTGGCTGACACACATTCCTTTCTATTTTCTGTCCTTCGTTCATTGTGATGCCTGCAAGCTTCGTCCACGAGAGTCGTTCTTATATCTAGATATTTTTGTATTCTGTTTGGGAGAGAGTTTTATTGTTAATGTATTTTCTCAATTATTATGCATATTCTTGTCCTGTCCTTTTTTTACCTTGAATACTTGTTCAGGTCCAGGCTACTGTGTGTTTCACACAGTAACTTATTGTGGCTCTTAAAGTCTGTGTCACAGGTGGGTGCTGATTAGATTGCAGTTCCCACCTAAGGGGAGCTTCAGTCTTCCAGATACGCTATGGATGTATTTTTTTCCTGATAATTAATTAATTATCTTACATATTTACACACCCCACCTTCTGGTCCCCCCTCACAAAGTTCTCTCTCTCCTTTACCTTTGAGAGTGTGCTCCCAGGCTTGTGCTCACTCTGGGGGATCAAGTCTCATCAGGATTAGGCACTTCCCCACTGAGGCCAGACGGGGCAGCTCTCTGCTGCACATGTGCCAAGGAGCCTAGATCAGCCAGAGTAGTATATGCTCTTTAGCTGGTAGCTCAGTCTTTGGGAGCTCCCCAGGGTCCAGGTTAGTTGATACTGTTGGTCTTCCATCAACAAAGCAGCAGTGAGCTCTCAGAATTGCAGAGTTGCACAACAGCACAGGAACATCTTCCTCCACTGGAGTGATCCTTAAGTGCTTCAGTGTTACCATCCACTTTAGTTCCTCCCTTCCTTCCCCCGACTCTCCTTTAAGGGGGTAGATAAACATAACAAAATATAACTACAATATAAACAAAGACATATAAAATATAATACTATAAATGTAAGATATAAAATATCCCTGCAGGTGGCAGCTTGTTTTACCAGCATAACAGCCATAGTAACAGCTATTTAGGGCTTTTATCCTGTGGCTTCTAAGTGACTTTCAGTTTCTAGCTCATCTTTTTATTTTTCTCTTTGTGCTTGGCAGGAGAGGCATCAAAAGCTTAGCCTTGTGCTACTGGGGAAGTGAAGACATTCTGAGGAGAAGCCACTGACCCCCAAGTTCTGGTAACATTGGAGATATACTGTGGTTTTAGCTTGTTTTTTCTCTTGGATCCAATCCCAGACTGGTCTCATCCCTAGGAAGTACTGAAGGCTCACTCCAGTGGAGGAAGATGTGTTAGTTTAGCCCCAGGTATTAGGAGGGTGGAAAGTTTGGGACTCCCAGAATGTGAATCCTTCCTGTGCTGTTGTGGGGTTCTGAGTGTGGAGGTTTGTGTGTATGGTTGGGCCGAGGGCTCACTGTTGCATGCATCTTATTGTCTGGCTTTTATGAAACTTTCTGCGGTGTAACTTTTAAGTAGGAGGTTGTGCATATCGGGACATGATGAGCAGCGTACTAGAGAATGCCTTCCCACAGGACGAGCCTGTGACAGCTGGGGTTCCACACTGGGACAGCAACGCTAGAAAGGTTACAGTGCCATTTTATTTTATTTTTCTGTATTTTATAAGGTCTTAGTTTGGCTTTCTATGTGAGGACATTTCTGATATGTAATGGAAATGCATGGCAAAACAGGATTAACTTGATTTAAAAAGAAAACAAGGTTAAACTTGTTCAGATAATATTTGGTCTTCTAGGACATATAAATATACAGATGTTTTTTATTTAATTTTTTGTTTTGAAATTTATTATATTTTACTGATTACTTATTATTATTAGGTGTGTGTGTGTGTGTGTGTGTGTGTGTGTGTGAGTGTGTGTTTAGCCACACACATCAGAGGACAACTTGCTAGACCTGGTTCCCTATTCTACCATGGGAGACTTGAACTCAGGTTGTTAGTATTGTCTCAAGTAGCCTTTACTCTCCCTAACCCTTCACTTAATTCTCTTTATTTTTAAATTTGTATTTTATTATTTTGTGTATATGGGTGTTTTGCCCATTTCTATGACTGTCCACCTCATGCAGACAGTGTCCTTTGAAGCCCAAAGAAGACACTGGACACCTTGTACTGGAGTCACAAACCATTGTGAGCCACTATGTGGGTACTAGGATCTCTTATAGAAGAGCAGCTAGTGCTCTTAACTGTTGAGCTGTTGATCCAGCTATTCATCTGATTATTAAACACATGTATTTAGAAGCATTCTGTGTAAACAGTCAGTAGGTACATGTACTGGATGGTTTTGTGTGTCAACTTGACACAAGCTGGAGTTACCACAGAGAAAGGAGCCTCAGTTGAGGAAATATCTCCATGAGATCCAGCTGTAAGGCATTTTCTCAATTAGTGATCAAGAGGGGAGGGCCCTTTGTGGTTGATGCCCTCCCTGGACTGGTAGTCTTGGGTTCTATAAGAAAGTAAGCTGAGCAAGCCAGGGGGAGCAAGCCAGAAAGGAACATCCATCGATAGCTTCTGCTTCCTGATCTGCTTGAGTTCCAGTCCTTTGGTAATGAACAGCAATGTGGAAGTGTAAGCTGAATAAACCCTTTCCTCCCCAACTTGATTCTTGGACATGATGTTTGTGCAGGAATAGAAACCCTGACTAAGTCAAATGGTACCAGTGTAGTAGAGTATTTCTGTGACAACCTGACCATGTTTTGGGGAGGACTATGGAAGGACTTTGGAACTTTGGACTAGAAGGGCCATTGGGTGTTAAGAACTCTGTTGGGATGTCCTGTCAAAGCTTGGAAGCTAATGTTGAGAACAGTGAAGAAGATGGAGGTCTGGCTTGTGAAATTTCAGAGGGAATATTAAAGACTCAGTACCATTGCAGTTTTGATTATGGAGATTCTGTGGTTTTGGTTAGCTGGGGCTGAAGAATCAGCTGTGGTTAACAAGATGGTAGATATATTAAAGCAAAACTTTTGCATTATTGGGGTAATTGATGCTGGTTAGCTGGAGCTAAGAAATTAGTGGTTAAGAAGAGACCAACATTATTGAGGTGAAATCTTTTGGGACATGTGTTCTGAGAGCACAAAGAAGCTGTATTCCTGAGATAGTCAAGGTTATACCTTATGCTGCAGCTGGATTTGGTAATGTTTAAGAGTCACCCAAGTGGTACTGGTTTTGAAGGCATGAAAGGGTCATGAAGGGCAGTTGGTACTGTGAGAGGCCATGGAAGATTTTTGGTGAATGTGCAGCCTCAGTTGCAATTGATGACCCAGGACTGAAGGGGTCACGCAAAGGAGTTGAGACTTGGCACCATAAAGAGGGCCTATGAGGCTTTTGGTGAAGCCTAGTTGCAGTGGAAGACAGCAGGGTTTTGGAGATGCTAGTTCCATGAGATGATCACCAAGAACAGCAGCAGCAGTGGAGAACAGGCAGCTGGAGCCTAGAAGACAAGGTGTGTGCTACAAAGGGCAGAGCTGGAGAAGTGACCCAAGCTCTTGGAGGAGCCCAGAAGATCGTGAGTGGATTCCAGACTTAGATTAGAGTTTGATTTTGCTTTTGATTGTGACTGTGCCCTGATATTTTTCCCTCTTGAAGTAAAGAAATATTTAGTGGAGGCCACAGTTAAGAGACGTTGAATTGTAAAAAGACTTTGAATTTTAAAGAGATTGGATATTTGAAAGGGATTGAAATTCTAATATGTAAAGACTATGGGACTTTTAAAATTATTTAGATCTTGTGGATGAGTAAGAAAGTAAGGGTTGAGGCTTAATAGTGATGTGTTTGTGTGTCAAGTTGACAAGGAGTCAATTTTACTGGCTGGTTTTCACAAAGAAAGGAGCCTCGCTTGAGGAAATGCCTTCATGAGATCCAGCTGTAAGGCATTTTCTCAACTAAGAGTGGGAGGGCCCATTGTGGTTGGTGCCATCCCTGGGCTGGTAGTCTTGGGTTCTATAAGAAAGTAACCTGAGCAAGCCAGTGGAAACAGGCCAGAAAGGAACATCCCTCCATAGCTTCTGCTTCCTGACCTGTTTGAGTTCCATTCCTGACTTCCTTTGGTGATGAACAGCAATGTGGAAGTGTAAGCTGAATAAACCTCCCCCCCCCCCCAACTTGCCTCTTGGTCATGGTGTTTGTGCAGGAATAGAAACCCTGACTCAGACAGTACATGAAGATGTTGAGACATGGCCACTAAACAAGAATATGAACACATTGTGGCGTAATTTGTCAAACAACTCAACATTACCTTGTTTGCTCCAAGTTTGAGTTTTCAGTTTCTTTGATCTGTACTTGGTGTAGTGAACAGGGTTAGTATTATCAACACCCCATTGCTTTCTTACACTTGGAGTGACATAAATACAATTTGCTTCTTCTTATTGCTGTTGTTAAAATAGTTTCCTTGAATTATGATTCACATGTTATACAGTTCACCTTCTCTGAAGGCCTAAGCCCAGGACTTCCTGTTTGCTCAGAGCTGTGTCCCTCCTCACTGTTAGGATGTTTTCATTACCCCAGAAGTGTTACACACATCAGTGGCTTCTACCTTTCCTTCCCAGACCACCTACACTCTTCCCCACCATGCTTTCTACATTCTGTCTTCTAGATATTTTACAGGGTATTTATTCTTCTACCCAGCTGTAATTATGAATCCTTCAACCAGTCTTCCCCCTATCCTCCCTCCTAGTACCACCATTCTATTCTTTACTTCCATGAGATCAAATTGTGTAGATTCCACATGGGAGTGAGATTAGATTATCCCTATCCTTCTGTACTTGGTTTATTTCACTTAAACTGATAATCAGTAGAACATTCAGATGTATCCATAAATGCCAGGATTTTGTTCTTTGCATATCTAAATAGTGAGCTCTATTGATATGTAAAGTATACATTTGCATGGTGTGCATAGAAATATATATATATATATATATATATATATATATATATATATATATATATACATACATATATGGTATATATGTCTATTTAGCCTATAAATATATGTACACATGCAGAATCATGGTATAGTGGTAAATATTACATGTACCCACCACATTTCCTTCCTTCCTTTATTCATTGATGAATGCATGTCTTGTTTATGTAAGTGGTACTATAGTGAATACAAGCAAGAATGCAGATATCACTTCGATACACTAGTGACATTTCCCCTGGATATATACACAGTAGTGGGATTATTTGGCATATGATAGCTTTATCTTAATATTTTCATTTTGTGTGTTTAATAGTTGTTTGTACCAGCTCATATTTTCGATAACATTGGGTAAAGGTTCCCCTTCCCCACTTCCTGGTCTAGATTTTTTATCAACTGACTTTTTGATGATAAACTTTCTAATAAATAGGAGGGGATATTTTAATAAGGTTTTGACTTACGTTTCTCTGGTGGTTGGTGATGTTATATATATTATTGACTATTTGTATATCTTCTTTTGAGGAATGACATTTCCATGATTTTTGTCTTCTTTTTGATAGTGTTATTTCATCCCCAGCTATTGAGTTGTTTGCATTCCTTATAAATTAGGGAAATTAGACCTTTATCAGATTTGTAGCTTGCAGATAGCTTTGCTTATCTGCAGGTCATCTCTTTACTCTGCTGGTTGTTTCTAGTTGTTTCTCTTGTGTAGAAACGTCTTAGTTTAATGTGACCCCATTTGTCTGTTTTTGCCTCTGTTGCCTTGGCTTTTGAGGTCATACAAAGACAACAAGTTTTTTCTTTCACCATCTTCCTTGTGCTAAAGCAGGTTTCTCCAAGGGTATGTTTTGATTTCTTGGTTGTTTTTTTTTCTTTTCCTTTTAGCACATCAATTATGGGCTTTTGCTTTGTGGTTACCCCGAGGCTTACAAATTACATCCTATAGTTATAACGGATTATTTAAAGCTGATAATTACTTAACTTAAATTGTAACAACACAACACAACACTCTAACATTGAACTTCAGTCTTCCACATTTTGAATGTCTAGGCCATGATTTAGTTCCCTATTCTGTTTGTTTCGTTTTGTCTTTTAATGTTTATGCTAAAGATATAACACTGGCTCTCTTGAGTAGCTCTTGTATAGCAGGTCTGGCAGGAAGGAGGTTCTGGGCTTTTGTTTCTGGGAATGCCCTCTTCATGCTGAGGGGCAGCTCTGTTGAGTGTGGTCCCCTCTGTTGGGAGTTGTTTCTTCAGCTCTCTTATGATGTGTGGGTTTCTGTTAGAAGTCTACCGGTATACATACTGAAGTTCCGTTACATGGGAGCTTCTCTCTTCCCCTCTTGCTTTTCTTTCTTGGTCTCTCATGTTTGATTGTTTACAGTATGTGTGTGGTAGCCTATATAGACCCTCCCTGAGTCTATTCTTGCTGGTGTCCTTCTTCTCCCTGTGTCTTGGATATTTATATCTTTCTCCAGGTTTGGCAAACCATCTCCTATTATTTCTAAAATCCTTGTTTTTTTTAACCTCTACTTCCTGTTGTGACATATATCTACTCTCTTAGCATCATCCTTGGGTTCCTGCAAGCTTTCTTCATTACCTCTGACCCATCACACTTTCGTGCACATATATCTTAAGTAGCCTGTCTTAAAGTTCGCAGAGTCTTCTGCTTGACCAGTTCTGTTGTCAATGTTCTGTATTACAATTCACATTGGTCCATTATAATTTTCAGTTCCACAATCCCTACATGTGTTTTAAATATCATTTCAATTTCACTGTTAAATTTCTCTGATGAGTGTCTAAATATTTCTGGGTGAAGCTTGCCGAGCTTTCCAGAATAACTGTCTTTAATTCTCTGAAAACTTAATATAAGTTCATACCCTTAGCTGCCATCACTGGTGTTTTGATTTGTCTTCAGCAGTAACATGTTCCATTCTTTGTATACTGATGGCCATGCATCAGTGTCTGTGTTACAAAGAAGTACTTTGCTGTCTGGTTTTATTTGTGAATGTATTCTGGCAGTAAGCCTGTCTAGAAATTCAAAATGCCCTGACAAAGGCAACTTACAGGGGAAAGGACTTACTGTGGCTCATAGTTGGAAGATAAAGTCCATCATGGGAGAGAAGTCTGGGTGGTGGGCCTGGGGGAAACAGCTGCTCACATTGCATTTGGATGTAGGAGGCAGTGTCTGGCGAGTGCCTGTGTCTAGCTCTCCTCTTCCCTTTTATGTAGTCTAGAATCCCATTCCAAGGAATGATAACACATACGTGGCATTCCCATTTTAATTCACCAATCTAGATGATCCCACACAGGCATGTCCTGGGACCTGTGTCCCAGGTAATTCTAAAGCTCATTAAGCTGATAATTGTGATGAGCCATTACAACATCTGTTGTGGTCCGGGGGCCTTTGATCACTGCAGTTGTTACAGAGTTAGGGGGTGTCTTAAGCCTGAAACCACCATGGTAGAAACTTCACTAGTCTAGAATCCTTCTCCTCCTTCTTCCTCTTCTTCTTATCAATTATTTAAAATTTGATGTTATAATATAATCTCAGTGTAATTAATAATATAATCAAAATATAATCTCCCTTCTCCCTTCTCTTTCCCCTGTCCAAACCTTCCCATATCCCTCCTTCCTCTCCTTTAAATTTATGGCTTCTTTTTAAAAATTATTGTTCCATGCATATATACATGTATATCTCTAAATACAGCCTGCTCGTGTGTAAAGTGGTTTGTATGTATATTTTCAGAGCTGACCACTGGTGTGCTTTTGTAGGAACAACTATTTCTTTAGCTCTGGCCACTCCTGTAGCTGTGCAGGGCTGAGACCTCACAGTCTTTTCCTGTCCACTTTTGCCAAGGACCAGCTTCAGCTTGAGGAAGTTCTTTAGCTTGTGACTGAAAGGACTGGAAGTCACAACATTGGTACAAGTTGAGAGTCTGTGTTCTGCTCCAGAAGCATTCTAAAGATCACCAGACAGCTCAGCTCTTGCAGACCAAAGCCCAGTCTTTTATTTACATATCAATTTAATCATCACCCCAGGTTCCCTCGATTATCCCACTAATAAACATTTTTTGACCTTAACCCCTTGACTCTGAGGAAAAGACAGCAAGCACATTTTTCTTAACACTGCAGATGAATTCAGAGATCTGCCTGCCTTTGTAAGCTCGGACAGTAAACTAGCTGGGTGGGATCCAGCTCTAAGATCACTGCTCCCACCATGCCTGAACCTAAATTTGTTTTGTCCCAGTCTGACCTTGAACTCAGGAATCTTCCTGTCTTTGTATCTTCCTGACAAACTGGCTCATAGTAAAGGAGCCTTTGTTCTTTTTAGGTCCCTGAAGCCCCTCATATAATTCATACTATATCCTTACATTGCGCATTGTTGAGAATTATGTATTTTTGAACTCAGGTTTTCAGAGTTTTATCCCACATCCTTAAGGACCATTTTTGCTAAGGACATAGACACACCCTCGCCTCTTGGACTCATGCTGTCACTGATTGTGATAAAGTCATTAACCTTGGCAGGAAGGATATTCCCTAATAACCTTAGCAGGGAGAATATTTCCAAAGGAGGAGCATTGTTTATATATATATATATATGTCACAAACCAGCCTCATGCCCACAGTTGTCAACATCTGTGGAGCCTGTGCTCTGCTTGCCCTGTTCCAGGGGTAGGATCCATGTAGTTCTATCCCTTCCATGACCTTGCAGGACTGGGTAGATTTTGGCATGACTGTTGCCTTGGCTCAGCTCATGTTTAGATAATCACCTTCTGAGGCTTCATGGGTGTTAGGCTGCAATCATTTCAGCCAGTAGGGCTGGCACTATGTTGTGTTGAATGCAAGCCCCTGTCTGCTGAGTTCTTCCTGTCCTTGTAGGTTATGTGGCGTCCCGCTTACCTGTTGTTGAGCTGCAGTGGGTTGAGGCTCCTTTTTCTGGGTACCAGTTTGCCTTTGCTACACATGAAGGCTCAGCTGTCAACCCACCAACACTATTGAGCTTTACTGTGGAGTACAAGTCCCAAGACTGGGTCTCAAGTCCAAGTTTTGTGTTTATTTTCTTCTCTCCAGGTAGGTGGTATCTTTTCCTTTACCCAGAGGAAAAGCATGCTTGTCTGCAAAGCTGGGGTGATTTTGAGAGTAATGAATATGGTTTTTAATGAAAGTTTTCACACTTGCTATTCTTAGTTCATGCTTTATGGGCCAATTATATTTTTTAATTACCTTTATTAGTAAATTTAGACATTAAAAATGTTTTTTGAATAAAGTTTGGTGTTACACAAGACTTGGTAAATGAATTTGTGTGCCCCTCCCCCCCCACTTAGTTAATCTATCAACCTACCATGAGGGGCCCCATCTGGAGAACCTAAGGCGCATAGAGGGCAAGATTTTTTTTTTCCCCTACGATAAATATTTTAAAAATCCAAAAATAAAAACCAGGTTGTTGTATTCTTTTTCTATTTGGGGAAATAAACAAACCAAATCAAATTAAAAAAAAAAAAATCCAAAACAAAAGTAAAATCATCTTATAACTAGAAAAGATTTTGCAGTCAGCTTTGGGAGAACGTGTGTGTGTGTGACATGTCAGAGTAAACAAACCCCTGTTCTTGGAGAATATTACATATGAAGTAGGCAGCACAGTTTCATGTTTCAGAATGGATGGAGTTGTCATTCCTGAGGATTTTGACCTCAGAGGAGTCCAGATGTGCAGACGAGGGCCCCAGTCAGGGTGATTTTGATGGCCTTCCTGGTGATGTGTTATTGCAGTGTGAAGAGTAGACATTTGAAAGGCCACCCAAAAAAGAGGAAAAAAGAAGTAAAGGTTCCTCGAGTAAGCAGCGGAAGTGGCTTTAGGTGATTAAGGCAATCTATCGGATTAGTTATCTTTCTTAGAATCACCTTTGCTTCCTCTTTATTGATGAACCGCTTTACTCCCTGGCTTGCGCTATCTGTTTTAGTTATTGCCTGATCTTGGTTTTTAAATGCAAATCAGTTTTTAAAAATCTTTTTAAATGTAAATTTGATAGCCTGTACCAGCAATCACTCTGCTTTGTGGTGGCTCCTCCCTCTGAACTGTCTCTGTTTTATGTTTCATTTTCCTAATTGTCCAAATTTGAATAAACCTGGAGAGCAGCGGTGGAGATCGTTACTTGTTTTAAAAATTTACAAAAAAGGTTTAAGCAGTCCCTCCTGAACCTCTCCTTAATTCTTTACATGGTTAATTATGATCTGGAAGATTGGAAAACCTTGTTATTGTCCCTGGAGCTGTTACTCAGAATTACAGGTTTGTTTATTTTTGTTTTCCTGCTTTATATCAGATGGTGCCTTCTTGTGAACGAGATAAAAAGCTCATCAGAGAGAATTTGTTAAGTTTGCTTTGAGTCAATTGCAGGGGTTCAGCCAGTGGGTATTTAGGTGAAGGTCTATGTGAAGTAGTTTATAGCTTGGAGCCAGTGATTCTAATCCAGAGAAATGCATGATTTTCACCCATCCCAGTACTTAGCTACTTGTGGAGGGCTGGGACCAAATGATATGTCAGTTACATCAGTATCTTCTGATTCAATAAATAGAGTTTATTTCATATTTGTCTGAATTTTGAAGTTGACTCTGTCTAAGCTTTAGTTTGGGGCAAAGGAACCAGGCTCAGAAGAGAAGCAGACGGCTGTAGAGGGCAGACGGCTGTAGAGGGCAAACGGCTGTAGAGGGCAAGGTTCATCCATCCGTATCCACTTCTGTCTAACATGTCTGTCTTGTCCCCCCACCCATCCTCCCAGCCCCATCACCATGCCAAGAAGCCAGCATTTCCACTCAGCAGCTGGAGACACTCAAATGAATAAGGATGCCCGTTCCTCTCTGATCAGTCTCACATGCCGAGTTTAGGATGCTCAAGTAGCAGTGAGAAGAATCCTTCACAGAACATATGAAGTCACATATCGATACAAAGATAGCACACTTGACAAATGTTGCGGTCAGATCTGCTTAGGATGGCTGAAGGGAGACCTTGGGGTGACCTTAGGCTAGGCACTGGAACCCTGTGGGACTAGTTCTCAGGGGTGCAGTCTGAGGAGGACGAGTGTCCCTGCTTTCAAGAGGACCCATTATCATACACAAGGTCAGATCAAATGGAAATGGAATGTTCTCTCTGAGCATCTGTGAGTGTCAGCAAGTGAATCCCAATCAGGTTTTGTATTCACAGACAGGAAACGTCTATCCAGGAGGAATGAATAATAGATAACTACTTTCTTTGCTTTGCACCTAGCTATAATTCTACAACTAACATAATATTAAATGAGTTTCCCTTCCTTCTGATGTTTCAGATTCTGGTTACATGCGCTAACCTCAAAATTCGGTGGCGTGAAAAGCCAAACAGCTGAGGAAAATGGATCTTTATTTTCCCACCAATTTACCACCCCCTGCCCTCTTGTTCCAAATCATGTGGTCAGTTCTCAGACAAATGGCATATTTTTAAGTCCCTGTACCCTCATGAAGATGGTGGACCTCGGCCAATCATAGCTTGTTTTCAATTTTTATTTGTTATGTTTTAGAGTGGAGGCTTACTCTCACAGTGAAGTGTTAAGTACCCCCATTTGCTGTGTCACACCTCAAATAATTTAACCAAATTGTTTTTGAAATTGCATATAGTGTTCATTTTCGGTGTTTACACAGCTCTTCAGTAGTAATTTACATGAATAAGCAGGGATAATAAAAACAGTGGGTTCATAAGAATTGCTAGCTACGTCATCATACATAATATATCACCGGCGAGAAGAGAGCAAGCCAGTGTGGAAGGATGACATGACAGGGCCTTAGATGAAATGGCAGGCATAATTCTATCGGCTGTTCACTGAAGAAGAGGGGAAAACAGTTCCGCGGAACGCTGTGACTTGTTCAAGGTCACACAGCTGGTCTGCTCCAGAGTTGGCCCAGCATCTCACGGTTTCTGGCATCTGGTCCAGCAAATTTTCCATCTCAACATGTAGCCTCTGAGCTTGTTGGTTTTGGGTCAGAAACATAATCAGCATAGGGCAGAGAGCTGAGATTATGAGAATGTCGAAAGGGAATCTAATGGCAAGCAAGCTTTTGTGGAAGTCCTGGGCACTTGGCCTGCTCTGTAATGTAGCCATGGTGTCCAGCCCAGACCTGAATGTGATGAGTTCCCCGTTCCTCACTGACCTCTTGGTTCTCTTCCTCAACTGGTGATTTAAGGAGTTGTGGAGGAGAAACACATCCTACCGGAGTGATCAAAGCGACACGGCATTAATAATGGACAGAAAAGGTAAGAAGTATAATTCCGAGAATCCCGATGTCAGTCAGTGGAACAGTGGATGCAGGAAGGCAGCTATTTCAGAAAGAAGGCCGGGTGGCATGTGTCCGGAGATATTATGAAACTATGGTGACTCAAACAACCCAGTGAACACATGAATAGTATGCAGTGCACTGAGCCCACACAAATCCCATTTAATATGTGCACATGGATAGTGTGTGTGTGTGTGTGTGTGTGTGTGAATAGATGTTTATAGGTATGGTTCCCATTTCACAGTATTCAAGTTTTTTTTTCTAAGATCTATTTTATTCTTAATGATATTATGTGTGTCTGTTGATGGGTTTGTGTGATTCCCGGGGAAGCCAGAGGAGGGCACCATATCTCCCAGAGTTAGAATTTCTGGTGGTTGTAAACTGCCTGACATGGGTGTTGGCATCCAAACTCAGGTCCTCTGGTAGAGCAGCAACAGCAGGCACTCTTCACTGCTGGGCCATCTATCTCTCTTCACTTATGAGCCATTTCTCCAGCCCCACCATGTTAGAGCCTTTAGGTATCCGGTAATATCCATAATTAAAGAATGCCTCTGGAAATTGTTTGAGATGCTGATGAATCTCATAAACAGTTGCAAGTCAAGGTGCTGAGAGGCAGGATGGCTTATTCCTCTCTGGCTCACTTTCCCTCTCTTTGTGCCTGCCTATTAACTACTGCTATCCTCTCACAAGATATATGTGCATATATATGCATATGTATACAAGACTTTAATGTATACCTATGCTAATATAAATTTAATTTGTTAGTTAATTTCTCTGATTTGACGGACTGTTGGCTGCCCACCGAAAGCACATGCAGTATTGAGAAGTGTGTCCTTTAGGAGACGATTAGAAAATCCTGCCCTCATGAATGGGTCTTATTAAGCAGTCGTTGGTACTAGCTGGCTTCTTCTCCCCGCCTTTGCCCTTCTGGCTGTGCCATGGAAGGTGTAGTAAGAAGACACTCACCAGACAACAATGGTCAGACTGGGACTTTCAAGCCTCTTTAAAATTAAGAATACTTGAGAACTACATGTCACATTAGGTGCATGAATGTGCCAGCATGACTTTGTGTGCACCACATGTGTGCAGGTGCCTGTTGAAGCCAGAAGGTGTTGGAGCCCTTGGGACTGGAGTCACTGGTGGTTATAAAGCTGTCTGATGTGGGTGCTGGGAACTGACCCTGTAGAACTGTAAATGTTCTTAACCTCAGAGCCATATTAGAATATTAACCAGACCCTATTTAGAATATTTCAAAGATTGTACTGATCTATTTTTTTTTTAAATATTTATTTTATGTATAAATCTCATTACAGATGGTTGTGAGCCACCATGTGGTTGCTGGGAATTGAACTCAGGACCTCTGGAAGAGCAGCCAGTGCTTTTAACCGCTGAGCCATCTCTCCAGCCCTGTACTGATCTATTAGTTGCAATCTCTTTTTGATATTAGGCTATACAAGAGGATCCAAATTCTGTTTGGTAAGCAAAGAGTTAAAAAAAAAAAAACCTATTTGGGATGAAGTTATGTAAACTATAGAAAAGCCTAATAAAATATTCCACAGCTTAATAGGTTGCTCTAACGACCAAGATGCTGGTGTTCCAAAATTCAGTGCTTTTTAAAACCATGACCAGCATGAGTTGTATTGGAACAGAGACAGTGACAGGGTAGGAGCAAGGCTCGAAAGCTGTCTGTAGGGACAGGCTGGTGTCCCCAGACTGCTCAAGTGCTGACCCCTAGAACCTGTGAACTTGTGACTTTGCAGGAAATGCAACATTGGGTGGCAGATTGCATTATCCAGTCAAGATTAAGCTAAGCATACACATTCTTCAAAACTGAGACCTTCCATTACTTGGAGTCAGGGAGATGTAGCTGGACAGGAGGCAGAGAGGGAATCAGAGAAAGCCAGTAGTGAAAAGGGTTTAAAGCAGCTGCTTGGCCACCTGTAAAGTCTAACAAGAGCCCTTTGGGAGTGAAGGGCTTTACTCTGTGGAGAACTATCGAAGACAGGGATGTCAAGGAAGAAGAAGCACAAGCCGGAAGCTCTGCCAACAGCCTTCATGGTTCCGCCAACAGCTTTGATTTGGTATTTGGGGACCTGGAGCAGTTGAGCCAGGCTCCGTTCCTACTCTCGACCCATGGATGAGACAAAGCGGTAAGTGGCTGCGGAAGTAGACTATGAAGACACAGTCTTTGTAGGTTTGTGTTTAACCTAAGAGAAAATTCAAACGAGAAAAATGCACCTTTGTCATGCATCTCTCTCTGTGCCACACAGAATTCAAAGGACAAGAATGCTAAGCTAGGTCATCCGACACCACCTGCTGTCTGTAGGGTGTAAGGAAAGTAAACATCTGGCTTTTTGCATAATTTTGATCAGAGCAGCGTAGTATGCTATGCACACATTTGGAGGAATCTCGGCGGCATTAGGGTTTTCATCAGGGAAGAACTGTCCAGGTGTCAGAGATCTAGGGCATGGAGCTGCTCCTTAGGTTATGGTGGCGGTGGAGGCAGTGAGCAGCCTTGTTGACACTCTGGGTGACAGAGCAGCAAGGAAAGAGATGGCTTTTTAAAAAGTCTATTGAGGCTTAGCACTCACCCGTCCTCAACTGCTGGCTGCTGCCAGGGCAGAGTTTACGCAGTGTTGACTCCTACATATGTTAGTTTATTTTTACGTTGTGAGAGTTCTTTTCTCATGCCTGGGACAGTAAAATATACATATGTGTCATATCTCAATGTACAGAACAGTGTATAAAATATGAACAAGATTATAGGTACTTAGGAAGAAAGTTTTTTCTTCGTACTTTTTTTTGAGTTTGCTGTCTTGGCTGGTCTGGAACTCCTGAGCACAATCAACCCACCTCATTTCATCCATCCAAGCACCTAGGACTAAAGGTGTGCACTACCATGTCCAGCTTAGGGAATTTTTTTCTCCTCATGTAAGGAAAATCCATATATTCAATTATTATAAATTTTATGTGACATAAGAGCCTTCAGAATGGAGGACCAAAGAATGGGACATTTGTATGTTTTATGCTGTTGGATGAATTAGTGGCTAGTGTTGGGGAAGTGTGATTGGAAAGCAGCTGGGCTTAGATTGGCACATTTGCTTGGTTTCTGTGATCTGGTGTCTTCTAAGATAAGAGTGCTGCATTCCTCAGGGGGTGGATGCTCTGTCCAGGGAAAGGATAGCTAGATTTTATGACCAGCTGTAGGAAGAACAGGTTTAAGAGTCTGTTTTTTTCTGTTGTTTTCCTCAGATGCCAAGATACCGTATTTTGGCATCCAGTGGCCTAAACCCCGCTGTCAGGGATAGTCGACAGAAAATACAATTCATTGCTTCTAAGGGTTCATGTGATTAGATTAGGTCCACCTGGATAATCTAATTCCATCACCTTAATTGCATCTGCAGTGTGCATTCTGACATGCAAGGTGACATCCTCACAGGTTCCCCGGATAAAGGCTTGGACATCTTTGAGGGCCAGTTGGCCCATCACAAAGAGCCCATCAATCTCATTTCTCATTGCTGTCTCTGCCCCAGAGACACACATGGTTTGGGTGTTAAAAGGATACTGATGTTGGGGACTCTAGGATCTGGGTATTGGATACCCAGATCTCTTCAGTTGGGAGATGTTTTGAGGGAGTTTTCTAAGGCTTACATAAAACATCCTCCCAAAGAAATTTTTACTCTCTGATCACCAACCAGCATCCTGATTAAAGTTTAGTTCTTAGGTATGTGAGGATGGCTCAGTAGGTAAGGTGGCTGCTACTACCCGAAGCCCAAGGATCTGAGCTCTATCCCTGGAAGCTATACAGTGGGAGGACAGAACTGACTCTCACAAGTTGTCCTCTGACCTCCACATGTGTATTAAGGTGTACACACACACATGCACACACACACACACACACACACATGAATAACTCATGATAAGAGATACAAATAATTGGGCTGATTGAAACTTAAAAATTTCAATGTAATTTAACATGAAACAAAACTATATAATGTATAAATCTGTTCTAACTATAATCTGTAGTGAAGTCAGTGGCCTAACTTGCTGACATTTTAGATTTCCTTCTCATTGGTTCATGCATCCATTAATTTCCCGAACTTTATTCTAGTTCATTCTTGGTTAGATCTAGTGGTTGGTCACTTCATTAAAATATTCAGTCAAAGAAGAAGTTATATGAAAATGATGAATGGCTTCTGTCACATGAATGATAGTCCTTCATCTATCTCCTGATGTAGATCTGAGGCCTCCTCTTTATGCATGGGTCTACCCTGGGAAGTCTGTGTCACCGTTCTTACATGAGTCACATCAATTATAGTCCGGCGTTCATTTTTAGTCTGTTGAAAGTACAATGAGACCTTGCAGACACTTGCAAAGCAATTTGAGGGATTTTATTTACTCTGCCTAATTCTTCACATTATCGTATTCACATCGTGTTGATATCATTTCTCCCAATAACTCACTGTTAAGTCTTTGCAAGGATTCAACCAAATTTTAATTAAAAAATTACTCTTCATGATGGTTTATATACCTTTGGGTTTTTTTTTTTTTTTTTTTTTTTTTTTTTTTTTTTTTTTTAAGAACTCAATTTATGGGAAGAGAATCACAGAGGATCTTGGGTACTTACTGATGCAAGGTTATTCATTCATTCATGCATGCACACATTCATTATTTATTTAGTGACTACTATATGCCAGGCACTGTTTGGGACCTGGGTACATAAAGATGCACAAGAGTGACAAAAACCTTTGTCCTTCTGGAGCTTCCATCTGGTCCTGGTGCAGTCAGCGCTGGGACACTGGCTAGCACATATTGCAGAAGGAATAACACCATCAGTTACTGAAATGAGACGGTTACTTCAAAGAATTCTTTCTCCCATTCCCCATCTTAAAACGCCCCTGCTTGCCTGATACCTTATGAAGTGTTTTCTCCCTGGTGTTTTACGTCCCAGGTGTGGCTTGCTTCTCGGATCTTCTTAGGAATATCTCTTGGCAAATTATAATAAAGAGTTACCATGTGGATCTTTATCTCCAAATATTTTGCTGTTTTTCAGTGCATCTTATGCGCTGGCGCCAGACATAGCCAACAGGAAGAGTTTCCTCCAGCATACTCTGAGAGAGAGCAGAGCGGATCCCGTGAGCATCCGGCTTGTGCATTTCCACTGGACCCCGTGTTCAGAACTGACCCTATGTTTCCCCGATCACGGTCTTAAAACTGTTAATAATTTAAAAAGACCCCCCCTTGTTTGTTGCTCCATGGTTCCTGCCAATCATCCTGTTGTACCTCTTAAAGAGCTTCCAGTAGGTCATCAAATCTAAACTTCTCTGCCAGGCTACTCAGGTGGATGCCTGGCTCCCTGTCTCAAATAGCCTCTTCCTTTAATCTCTCCTTGACGAAGTCACTACTTCTGCTACAGGGTTGTGGCTTCAGTACCTCTCCCTGGCGGCCATGAGTCCTCTGCTGCTTTGCTTTTAGCCTCACCCCGAAGACCTTTACAACTGAACTCAGAACTGAGCTCTCCAGAACTTGAGTGTCTTCCTTCTCAGTATGTATGTGATTGTAGGTAAATTCCCTAGGAAGGCTGTAACAGCCGTTCTTTATTTACTAGCTACCACAGGCCTCCTTGCTATGAAACCAAGTGCTTTACATGTGTAATCTCATCTCTGGGCACAAGCCTGTGTGTTCTACTCCGTTTGGGGCATTATTTAATGTAGTCTGACTTTTCTTGTAGACTTCAGATTTTCTGAACCCACGGGTCATGTCTTTTTCACTAATTTGTGCTCTCTTGGCACCAGGCGCATGGTGTTTGGTCTTCTGCCAGGCCTCTGACTGTGGCCAAATTGACTGACAAAATATTAATAAAAGATGAATGCGTAAAGTATATACTCATTTTGTGTACTAATTTTTGTAGCTAGCAGTATCCCAGGAAGAATTTGCTGTCCTGAGGACTTTTAAAAACTGGTCTGTACCAAAACTTGAACTAATTGTTCTTGTGACTGAAGCTAACAACTATGTAATGGCTGCTAGGCATCATGCCAAGGCATGATTTGACTTCTGCTTATATATACAGCTAAGTTGATTTGGCAAAGTATACTCACATACACTAGGCAGTACAAGTTCCCACCCAGACTCTATGGATTCTCAAAAGACACTTGTCCTTGCAGTGGGCATGTTTTGCTTGTTGGAATACGTACCCTTGTATGCGGAAGGCTGGGGCTTCCAAAACTAATTACAGAAACATTGCTGTTGATAATGCTTCTAGCAAACGTAAAATGCCATATTCAGATGCCTTTAGGACATCCATTAAAGCATCTAGAAAAGAGGCCATGGTATTTACCAAGTCAGGGAGACTCATGCCTAATAACAATGAGTTCTTTTATGCCATTAAGAAATGAACAGACCTGTCAGGAGAATGTTCAGCATAAGGTAACATCAAACTTGCTGGAATAACTTACTCACTGCGGGATTCCCATCTGTGAAGTCACCGGGGAGGTGGCTGCCTCCGTGTGATTTCCCCAGATTTGTCAGTTAAATTAGATGCCCAAAGGCAAAACTGACTGACAGGGGCATTATGGGACAGTTCTGGAGGATTCAGAATCCATAATCTTCCAAGGAGGTCCATTCACAGTTTCATTCATGCTGACGCTAAGGGTCATATCACATTGGAAAGAAAGTGATAAGAAAGAAAGCCAGCAGCTCAGCCCCTCCGAGACTCACAGTAGCAACCTGCCTAGAGACTTCTTTGGTGAATCAAGGTAGGATTGTGTCTGTCTGAGATGCTGATGAAATTGAGCTTGTTTCCTCATGACATACAGGTTTGGAAATTGAGTAAGTAGCAAAGATCCAGCAAACCTTTGTTTTGGCCTTCTTGGTGTTTCTCAGAAGCACTTACTGAATTTATCCTGATTGATTATTTCTGTCCCTCACCCCTGCCATTCTATACTAGAGACATTTCAGAAGATCCCTGGTGTGGCCTGAAGATGTCTTGTGTAAGATCATGTGGAAGACAAACTAAAGTATCACTGAGCATTTCCCCTCAACATTTTCTTTTCTCCTATGAATACCAGTCTGAAGTCCTTGGTCCAAGTTGGAAGGTTTCCCTTTCTTCTTCTCTTATAGTAAGTGCCATTTGATGAAGGTCTTTGAAGTTTAGTGAATCAAGACTTTTGGTACTTCCATGTCATTGGCCCCTAAACCTAACTGCAAACACGCTGGAACACAGTATGGATGAGAAGTTGGATGGCCTCAAGGGTTAAGGCCAAGTTACAGTGAAGATTAAAGGTTGACTGAACTATTTTTCCCCCCTAGGCTCCTCAGAAGCAGATGCTGGGATAAGGGGCAAGGCAGGGGGTGAGGGGTAAAATAGAAGTTTCGTATTTGGGAGGTGACAAGAAATCCTCATAATGGAATTGGGAAATGAGATAAGGAAGAAAAAAAGCCAAAGATTGCATTGCCCACATGTTATTTATTCTGTTTAGAATCTCTGGGAGAGAGGGTAAAATGCAGATCAGGAGCTGGAGCGGTGGCTAAGTGTTCAAGACCACTGGCTGTACCTCTAGAGGCCCTAGGTTCAATTTCTAGCACCCACATGGCAACACACAATTACCAGTAACTCTAGTTCCAGGGGATCCATGGTACCGGACATGTACATGGTAATACATGAACACACATGCAGGCAAAATACCTACGCCCATAAAATAAAACAAATAAATCTTTAAAAATCCAAAACAAAACCCATACATAGCTCAGGCTTATCCCAAGTCAGAGATGATAAAGAAAAAAAAATGTCTTTTTTTTCTTTTTTGAGACAGAGTCTGTCTGTTTCTGAGGCTGACCTAAGACTCATGTAATTAGGCTCATGCGGTCCAGGCTGACCTTGAAGATCTTCTTGCTTCAGCATCCTGAGTGCTGTGAATATAGGTGTGTGTCACACATCTGGCTGAGCTGGGCTCTTTGGCTGCCCAATCCCTATGCCAGCTGCAGAACTTCCTTTCACCCCGGAGGAAGTGGGCTCTCGTAGCCAGAGAAGCAGCAAAGCCAAGAACCACAGGTATTCACTGTTAGCGTGCTTTCTTGCTTAAAGAGGAGTGGGTGGGGAGGTGATACTGCCCCAATCTGCTACAGTGGGAGAGTGGGAAGTGGAGAAGACAGTCAGATGTGCAGAGAAGCCATCTTTTAGGGTTTCCTTCTTAGTGTGTTAATGAAAAATATCTCCACGCAAAAGTAAACAGTGGGAAGTTAGCAACTGGGAACTTTAGAACAGCCAGTGTTTATAGAAATTCTGTAAAGTAACTGGTAGCTACCTGCCCTTGTGTGGTTTGAGGAGATTTATTTATTTATTTATTTATTTATTTATTTATTTATTTATTTATTTATTTTGCAAGAGCAGAGAAACCTGATCGACAGATAGCCTCAAAGAAATCTGATTGCGCAATACACTTTGAAATTATCCATTGTGGACTTAATCTTTTTGTGCAAACCCAAGAGTCCTTTAGCTAATTCTTTTCCCAGTGAAGGAGCCAATCAATGTTCTTTCAGTGGAGAAAATTACTAGAGAGCCTAGTATGTGTTTTGATGCCCTAATGAGGCACTATGAATTATCCAACCCAAACCAATTAAGTCTCAGCCTAGCTAGAAGGCTACAGAGGAGATGAGGAGACAGCATGCATTTAGGGCAGAATTAACGGCTTCCATAGCCTGGAAACGGGGGGGAAGCCAGACCTTGGAGGGGCTTTGCTGTCCTGAGAGTTGGCCCCCAAAATGTATTCTAGCCCAACATGACTGCTGACACATTTGCTTCTTTGGCCTTAAATTTTTTTAAAATGTCTGTAAAACATAAAATATGTTTTGAACATTACATAAGACTGTTAAGAAGAGAGCAGATCGTGAGAACATGGTATGTCAGAGACAATAAAATAAGTGAAATGAACTGCTACCGACTAGAGACTTGACCTTGGGCCAGTTGCTCAGTCCTTTCATGTCAATCAAACAGGAAATTATAGCTCAATAATGTGGTTTTCGATTGCAGCTCAATAAGCAAGCTCTAATCTCTTGGTTATGCTGTACTGTACCACGGGAAACCAAGCACTTATTTTCATTTTAATGGGATCTCTTCCAGTGGGCTGTGACTTTCTGAAGCATGCAGCACAATGCTTGGCTTGGCGTAGGAACTCATGAACATTGTATAAATTCAGATACTATGAGCCCAGAGGTGTCTGAATAAGCATACTACCAGCCCAAATAACTACCTAAATGGAATGAATCCTATTGACTTTTTATATAGTATATATAAAAAATATATAGAAAGGGCAGGGAGTCGGCTCAGTCAGCAAACTTTGCTGTGAGAGCTTATGGGCCATTTTGGATCATCAGGACTCAGTGTAAGAAAGGCCAGGTACACAAGTGTACAGCTAGAATCCCAGCATGGGAGGAAAAGACAGTCCCTGAGGCCTGCTGACCAGCCAGTCCAGATGGGTCAGCAAGCTCCAAGTTCAGAGAGACCTTGTCTCAAAATATAAAGCAGAGTGTGATCACTGATGTTGATGATGTTCATATGTACAAAGATACATAAAGTGATAGGTATAGATTACGGAGAAAGAACAGCAGAGTTGAACTGGTGAGGTCTGCGTGCGGTGAAGACCACAACACGGGCTCCGGAGTCAGATCGTCCAAGGCTGTATGTAGTCTTGGCTGTGCTCTCTGTTGGGGAACTATGTACTAAGTTACTTCCCTTTTCTGGTCTCCAGCTTCTTTTGGGTTTTGTAATTTGCAACAAGGACCATACAACCCTGAGACCTCTAAGAAGCTCTGAGAAATAGTGTGAGTATAGCAGCCTAAGCTGGCCGCTAGCATCTCAAAGTCTAGAGTGATGTGCAAAAGTCCTCCACCAAGTTCTCTTTAGGTCTCTTATACCAGCTGTTAATGACCATCTAAGCAACATTTTATTTCACATACTCTTTCCCTGCCTCTCTGATCCACCCCTCTGTGTCCTAGCTCCATTTTTTTCCCCTACTAGTTTTGTCCAAGGTTGGAGAGCCCATTGCCTGGTCTTCATTTTAGCAGGTGATAATGGTGGGTGGGACATTGGGAAAGATGAAGATTCTGAATCTTCACTCCTCTGTGGCTTAAGCATGAATATTCTAGATTCTTCTAAGTAGAGCATGTATAGGACAAACTTGTTCTTTTTGCTGCTTCTTGTAATAGCATCCCAGGTAACTGAAATGACGTCATTTCCTGGTGAGGTCAGGAAAGCATAAGAGAAATAGAGAGATGGATCATTTACTGCTGCAATATAATATGTGCCATACAGCTTTCTTGTATGCCACACAGTAGGTCCTCAAGTTAGTGCCTGTGTTCAGTCTTCATGCTGTGAAGTGACCTCAGGACATTTCTTATCTCTACTTGCTTTCCTACCTAAAAACATTTTTTTTTTTTTTTTTTTTTTTTTTTTTTTTTTTTTTTTTTGAGAAAGAATCTCTTGCTATGTAGATCTTTCTGGCTTTTAACTCTCCATGTAGACCAAACTGGCCTTGAACCAGAGATCCATTTGCTTCCTGCCTCCTGAGTGCTAGGCTAAAAAAAAAAGTGTGCACCATCCACAGCCTAAATGTAATGTGTAAATAAACAATTCAAAGTTATGAGTTTCTAAGTCTGCTTACAACAGCAAAAATGATGGCAGAAAAAAAAAAAAAAAAAAAAAAAAAAAAAAAAAAAACCTCATCATTTGGGTCCACACAGATTCTTAGACCAAATATCCTTGGCTGGTGGATTGAAGAACCCCTAGGTGGGGTGTGATGCAGTAGCCAACTTCCTGAAATCCAGGCCCATAAAATGGCCATTGATGTCTGAACACTTCCTCCTGGGGAAAGTCCCTCTATTTTTCTTCTCCAATGACCAAGGAAATAATCAATAATTCTGCATCCCAGAAGTCCTGGGAAACTTTCTGCTTTTAGGTCACTTTGAATATGAACTTAGGATGAAAAGCTTCAGCGACACAGATGTTTTGTCTTCCAGCATAAATAATTAGGTATTTGGTTTGCTCTTTGTTTCTCCAGCCCACATCCTGAGTGCACCTGGATGGATTCCTCTTCAAAGATCTTAAGGAAAAGAAAACACAAACTTTAGGTTGCTGTACATATTTCTGCCTTCATAAAGGAATTTCCTAGTATTTCTAGATTCCACGAGGTTTGTCCGGGGTGGGGGACTGTGGGGAGACCTAAAATGATCTCCGCGTAGAATCTTTTACAGACCAATATTTCCAAAGATTCCTAACGTGAAGCAAAAGTCGCAGCCAATACTATGTTGCTGCTTGGTGAGAGAGTGACATAGCATAATGCTTAATATAGCTTATTTTTATTTATTTTGTACACCCATGTAATAGCAAAAAGACACAATGACACGGAGAGTCATAAAGCCAAACAACTCTCCCATTTCATTTTATAGCACGAGGCAGGGGAAAGCACAATTTGGTATCCTGACCATTTTTATAGGGGTTGGGAGACAGGTTAGACATGTCTGAAATATGTCCTTCAATTCTTAGAACTCTTTCAGGCATCCCTGCTGAAGGATGTTCCTCGGAGAAACCCTGCTATAAATACAGGATGTTTTCATTACTGTATGTGGTTGATTCAGCCCGTTGGCTACATGACATTGAGAAGAAGCGCCTGAGAAACGACTTCATATGCACTGCGTTCAAACAGTCCCCGGAGTCCCCCAGATTAGAACGACTCCGGTGGGAGCGCTTGGAAATGAATGTCCATACATCACCGAGGTCTTTAAAAACAGGTTTAAGGTTCTGTAGGCTGTCTCCGTTAGCACAAGGAGGCGATGGGACGAGAGCGTGTATGGTGTATGGAGATTAATTTCCACCTATGAAACTTTTCACTTGTTCTCATTGAAAAAAAACTACAAAAATCAATAATTCAGCAAAAACAAAACAACAATAAAAACCTTTCCCACAAGACACAAAGATCTAGAAGGAGGATATACGTGAGGCCATAGAATAAGTTCGCCTTGTATGTTTCCTATAGGCTGCTAGGTCACATGCTTACAGCATAAGGTGGGTCTTCTAAAATATGTACCTTCTAAAAGAATCATACTCCACATCTACTATCCTTTTTACAATTGACAAATGTTTACATTACGTTCTTCTTCTTCTTTTTTGGTCTTCAAAGTAACCTGGGAATTTGGATGATATTTAATGAAAAATGCCCCACGTTCAGAAAGATAAAACGGGCATGCCCAAGGTCACACAGCTACCACGTCTCCGGATCTTCAGTGTGCTGCTAGCCTCTTCCTCCCACATCGACAAATAAAATATTGCTTTTTCTGTTTCTGTAATATTGCCAGTGTTGTAAAAATATTACAACCCCCACTTGGCTGATCAAAAATTAACGACTCTTTATTGAATAGAGATTTTACGGCCTGAAAGACAGAGGGATGTAGCACTTTTGATGCAGGGTGGGCAAGGAATTGAGTGAGTGATGTATCATTTACCAAGATGCTGAATTTGTAATGAGACTTGCAAATTCTGTAGTGCTTATTGCAAAAACTATAGAAAATGAAAATAAGGAGCATGTTGGAAAAAAAGCAGGAGTGGGAAAGGAGCAAATTACTTACCAGAGCTGGATTTGTGGGTTGGATAGCGTTTTATGAACAAGGGCAATCTTTGCCTGCCAATAGAAAGGTAATACAATCTTGTGTGAAGAACAAAAACTAATTACAGCAGGAAGGATTTTTTTCCCTCTGTCTCTTAGCTTGTTATTGCCCTGTCTATCTGTCCATTATAGAAATATCTGGTTTGTTTGTTTTTTTCCTTCAACAGACTAAATGATTTAGAACTCATCATCAGAAAGGTTTAAGAAACACAGATGTGAAGGAAGTTTTGGAATGCTTTTCTAGCCTGGTGTATGGAAATCTGACCATCTACAAACATGTCTGATTTGTTGTTGTTGCTGTTGTTGATGATGGTGGTGATTAGCCTGAGAGTCAATTAGTAGCCTAGGCTAGCCTAGAACTCTATATGTAGATCCGGCTGGACTGGAAATCAGGATGATCAGCTTGCCTCTGAAGTGGTAGGATTAATGTTCATTTTAAAGACTTATTTTTAATGCATATGGATATTTTGCCTGCATGTATGTGTACCTGCAGAGGGTATAAGATCCATGGGTCTTCTGGAACCGTGGGATCCCTGGAGCTGTAGTTACAGAGAATTGTGATCTACCATGTGGGGTTGGCAACTGAACATGGTCCTCTGCAAGACCAACAAGTGCTCTTAACTGCCGAGCCACCTCTTCAGCTCCCAAGTCTGCTGCTATTTTGTTAAGAGGATGTATATAAGACTGGGTTGAAGGCTTATTCTTGGTGGTTATTTCACAGACAGTACAAAGGCTCGTGTCTGATATTCAGATGAAGAGTATTGCAATACCCTATGACGAACAGTTCAGAGGCTCGCCCACAGTTGCCTTTATGTAGCTCATTCAACCATGGTTTCCATGACTCCTTCTCTGGACTACGATCTAGTTTTCCTTCACTTCCCCATAAGCAGCACCACGGGGTTTGGTACACCTTAGTATCACCGACCAACATTTCCTCTTTATGTTCATTCTTCCTTTTCTAATTTTCAAGAGGTAAATGATGTGCAGAGAAACAGACTTCCAACAACATCTGCCTTCTCTCTATGAAGAAGGAGCACTAACATTAATTTTAAACCCTAGTTTATTTGAATTTGTTTCCATCTCAAGAGCTTTCTGGGATCAGAATGACCAGTTCAGAGGTGGATTTGTAGAACACAAAGAGAAATCACTAGTTTGGGTTGAGTTGTAGAAAGGACTGAGGTAGTGAAAAGTCTAAATTATGCTACACTTTTTAAAGAACTACAGATGTGACATTTAATTGCTTCCAGAAATATAACTAGAATAAAGTCAGCAAGATTTTCTTAATAAAGTTGTTTTAAAAATCAAATGGAAAAGAATATTTTTTGATGTGTCTGCTAGCTGCTTTTAAGTAAATGGATTCAGAAGGATTCGGAGTACAGTCCTTTGAAACTGCAAGCCTTTGATAAATAATTATTGAATGGAAGAATATGGTGTGGCAGCCCTGCAGTAGGCCTAAGACATAAAAATGAGTAACTTCAGAGCTCACTGTGGAAGACACAGGATGGGTGGCTACCATAGGACTTGGAGAGTAAACTGTGTAAGAGGACACGGATCCTGAAAACTCATAAATGGGTTTCTTCAAACTATGTTTACAGTATTCACTTATGTGATAGTTTATCTCAGAGAATGTCCCACCATGGTTGTAAATTTTCAACATGCAGACTGTGACTTAATGGTGCTGTTGTATGTTATAAGGGTGTGTCTGTCCAGTTTCAGGAACAAATTTGTTGAGGAGAATCCCACTCCATTTTAAATGCTGTTTAGTAAGTATGAGATAGTACTGATACATCATGATAAAGGGGTGGGGTAAACTAGTCATGATGACTCACAGCAGTTGCTCCACACGCAGAAAGCTGAGACATAAGCCCAGACTGTGGTATAGTGAGATCTGGTCTCAAGAAAGGGAGAAAAAGGAGGTAGGGTATTTGGGTTTTAATAATAGAAAGATCATGGACTGTATATTTCTATTAAAAATCCTTTAAATTGTGAAATTAAAATTCCCCCATCAAGAACTGCAAATCATGGCCCCAGGCCATGTAGAACACCCTTTACCTTTGTCCTTTCCATGAGAAAGTAGGATTCTCTGTTGCAGTTTGGATACCACAGTCAGGCTACAGTTTTAGGGGAGAGCCTCTGCTCCAGTTGTGGGGGGACCCACATGGAAACTGAGTTGCACATATGTGCCAAGGGTCTTGGTCCAACCTTGCATATGCTCCTTGATTGGTGGCTCAGTCTTGGAGAGCTCCCAGGGGTCCAGGTTAGCTGACTCTATTGGTCTCCTTCTGGATTTCCTTTCCCCTCAGGGTCTTCGATCCTTCTCCCAACTCTTACATAAGAGACCCCAATGTTGGACTATGGAACCTGCATCTGTTTCAGTCAGCTGCTGGGTAGAGCCTCTCAGAGGACATTTATGCTAGGCCCCTGTCTGCAACCATAACAGAGTATCATTAATAGTGTCAGCGATTGGTGCTTGCCCATGGGATAGGTCTCAAGTTGGGCTGGGTACAGGTTGGCCATTCCTTCAGTCTCTGTTCTATCTTTTTCCCTGCATTTCTTTTAGATGGGACAAATTTTGGGTCAAACATTTTATGGGTCAATTGGTGTCCTTATCCCTCCACTGGGATCCTTGCCTGGCTACAGGAGGTGGCCTCTTCAGGTTCCATGTCCCCACTATTAGGCGTCTTCACTAAGGTCACCTGCATTAACTCCTGAGAGCTTCCTACATCCCAGGTCTTTGGTACTTAGTAGAGATTCCCCCAACCCTCCAGCCCTGGCAACTACAGATTTTCATTCATTTTACTGACCATCTGGTCCTCGTCCCTGTCTCTCCCCACACCTGATCCTGCCCCCACCCATTCCCTGTACTTCCCATCTCCCACCCAGTGCCCTCCTTCCCTCTCACTACTATGACTATTTTATTCCCCTTTCTAAGATTCAGGCATCCTCGCTTAGGTTAGCTTCTTTGGGTCTGTGGTATGTATGTGGGTATTCTGTGTACTTCATGGCTAATATCCACTTACTATTAGCTTATAGTACTCCATTGTGTAAATGTACCACTGTCTCTACCCATTCTTCAGCAAGCTCACTGCCGTGTCCTTAAAGCTCTGTTTCACGGCTGCCATCTACTCCCCTGTCTCTTAAAATACACCGGTCTTTCTACCAACCTTCAAACACAGCTATTGTCATCTTCGTCTCATACACAATTGAAACTAAGGCCCAGAGCTGGTAAGCACCTCACTTGAAGTCACTGTGAGTAAGAGAACGACATCTTTGGAGTAAACCCCTCATTTCTTTAATTACGAGACTCCTCTTACTGCCTTCTCCCTGGATTTGTGTAATGGTCTCATTTAATTTGCAACTCTGGATGACATTTACATTTTTGATAGTTTATTTTATCTTTTAAGAAAGAGGCCCAGAGAAGTTAAATCACTTACTTAATGCATCTGGCTATTAAATATCAAATCCTTAAGTCCGCAGTTCACACTTTCTGATGCACTCTGAGCTATGCTCCTGCCGCACTACACTAACATTATCTGAGGTATACCAGATGCCCAGAAGAATGTTCTCAGGGTTACTCAGATACATGACGTGCTTTCTGCTCTGTCAGAAAATATCTTGAAGGTAGAATTAATAAGCAGAGTTTTAAAAAAATCCTTCTGTTAGATTTAAAATTCAGCTTTTACCCCAACATAGCTTTATTGAGATACAATTCACACATCCTGTAATTTATGTATTGAGAACCTACAACCTTTCAGATTTTTATAATCATTACCATCATCAATCTTAGAATTTTGTGATCACCCTAACAAAAACCCCATACTTATTTCCTTCTAGAAAATTCCATAGTCATAGGCAGCCACAGCTCGCTTGCGCTCTCTCTCTTGTGAGCTCTCTTTCCCTCTCTCTCTTTCTCTCTCTCTCTCTCTTGTGAGCTCTCTTTTGCTCTTTCTCTTGTTCCCTCTCTTTCTCTTATTCTCTCTTTCTTGCTCTCTCTTTTTTCTCTCTCCCTCTCTCTCTTTCTTCCCCCCCCTTGCGTGCTCTCTCTCTCTATTTCGTGCTTTCTCTCTATTGCTCTCCCTCCCTCCTCCACCCATCTCTCTTCATTTATCAGTTTGGATATTTCATGTCAATGGAATATTCTAGATGTGGTCTTGTGTAACTGTCCATAAATGTGTTTTCAAGGTTTATCAGAATCCTCCAATGTGTCAGCCCCTCATTTCTGCCCAGAGGAGCAATTCTTCATGGGCTGGCTGTAGCATATTTTATTAATCCCTTCATCAGTCAATGGATGTTTTCCCATTTTAAGTATTATTCATAGGGAATATGTAGACATTCATATGCAAGTTCTGTGTGACATACTTCTTTTGTGTTTGCACGTAAGGGTGAAATTGCCGGCACATATTTCAACTGTTGTCACTCCTTCTGAGGAGTGGCTGGGGTCTTTTTATTAATATTTTAATTAATTGACTAATTAATTAATTTTACATTTTGACTGCAGTTTTCACTCCCTCTTCTGTTCCCAGTTCTCCTCTACCTCCCCTCCCCCATCCACTTCTCCCTCTCTCCTAGGAAAAGAGAGGGGGGATGTCTTATGTGCATACATACAACTACATCAAAAACACACAGCTAAATTTTTTTTAGATGTAAAGTCTAAAATCACAGCAAAACTAATACCCATATGACATGTTTTTTTCCAAATTAATAATTCTTGAAATCTACTTTATAATTTTCTTTAGCATCTTCTCCTCTCTCCTCTCCTTCCAGTCCCTCCTCCCATTCTCCTGTCTGTCTTCCCCTTCTCCTCAGAAAAGACCTTGGTGGATATCAACCCACCTTGGCATATCAAGTTGCAACAGGGCTAGGCAGTATCTTCTCTCCTACTGTGTCTAGGCAAGGCAACCCAGCCTAGGGAAAGGGACCCAAAGGCAGACAACCATTAGAGACAGCCCCTGCTCCTGCTGTTAGGAGTTTCCTATGAAGCCCAAGCTGCACATCTGTGCCTGGGGTCTTTTCCAAGGCAGCTGTAATTTTATATTTCTATCTGCATGGTATATGTTGTCTACGTTCTCCATGTCCTGCTTGACGCTCTTGATTCTTGCATTCCTGGTGGGAAAGAAGTGATATCTCTTTATACTTTTGATTTACACTCAACCTGGTAGTGTGGTAGTGTTGGAGACCTTTTCATAAGGTTTTTTATTTAACCATTTGCATATATTTTTGGAAAAATGCCTCCTTAAACCCTTTGCCCATTGCTGAATTGGGCCAGTTTGTCCTTCCAATACTGAGTAGTATGCGCTGTTTCTATATGCAAATCTATGTACAAATCTCTCACTGAAACAAGTTGTTTTGAAAAACTCTTTGGAAAAACAAAGAATTCTTTCATGATTGAGTGAACTCTTTTACATATTCTCTAAATATCCCTTATCGAATATTGTGTCCTGTTTTGTGGGCTGTCTTTGTGGTGCCCTCTGAGGTTCAATTTTTGGAGAACAACTTTTCTCTCCTAGAAATCATTTTGTGTTTTATTTATGTGTCTATGTATGTCCCAGTGTGGATAGCATATGAGTTATGAACAGGTGTTTGAGGAAGCCAGATGACGGTGTCAGAATCTCCGGAGCTGACGTTACAGGGACTTGTGAGTTTTGGAACCTGCACTTGTATATTCTGCGAGAGTACTAGGTACTCAACCATGCAGCCATTTCTCTAGCTCTCTCCTTTTGAATATTTAATGACCCCCAGTTTATTATTTTGTTGTGTTCCTTGAAGGTCTTACCTAAGAAGTCATTTTTGCATACAAGCTTTTTGAAGATGTACATGGTACTTTCTCCTAAGCATTTTACGATTTCAGATCTTACATCAGGACCTTTACTCCTTTTTGAATTAGCTTCTGTGTATGGTATGAAGTGGGGATCTTACTTTACTCTTCTGCACATGGCTCTAGAAGTATCTTGGCACCATTTGCTGAAAAGCCTATTCTTTCCCCATTGAATGGTCTTGGCACTCTTGTTCAAGATTAATTGGCTAAGAACTGTAGCTTTGCTTCTGTCCTCTGATTTTATTTATCTGTATATTTTTTCTATATTGTCTTGTGTATTGTAGCTTTGTAGTAAGTCTGATTAGAAAGCGTGACTTCTTTTCTGTTTGTTTCAAAATCACTTTGTGCTATTCTTTTTTGATTTCTCTGCATAATTTGGACTAGATTATCAAATTTTTTAAAGTAAATCAGCTGAAATTTGAGAAGCCAAGTTTTGAAAATTTATTGAAGATACTTTATTATCTTAATTTATTATCATTATTAATATAATTATGATTATCATTGTTTTATGTATGTGTAAATGCACTTGCATAGGCATGTGTATGTTAAGTTAGGAGGATAACTTTATGTTGTTATCCTCAGGAATGCCATTCACTGGTTAGAATAAACTAGTTATCCTGAGAACCCCAGAAATACTCCTGTCTCTGTCTTTCCACTGCTGGGATTTCTGATTTGTTATCATGTCTGCCATTTTAATTTGGCCTTTGAGGATCAAAATCAGGTCTTTATGACTTCAAGGAAAGTATTTTATCAACTGAGCTATCCCTTAGATGACTTAGGAAATATGTCCAGTGGTTCTATAGCACCATAGGCACTCCTTCATTCACTTAAAAACTTTGGAAAATGGACATAAGGTTGAGAACATATCCTCTTTTTCTCATTAGAGGTGCATCTAGAAAAGTCACTGGGTTTCTCTGTTGATCTGTTACAATGTGAAAGCCGAGGAAAGCTACAAGAGTTGAAAGTCAAGTTAGAGAGAGACCAAAAAAAAAAAAAAAAAAAACTGCAGAAAATATCTCTGACAATGAATTTGTATTAAGGTTCATAAAATAAGTCATAAGAAATCAATAACACAAATGCAGGCCAAGGAAAGCCAACAGTCCCTAGGGCCCAGAAGAGTCAAGGGATGGATTTGTTTTTACACCTTACGAGATGAACACATCTCTGCTAACCTCTGAATTCTGGTACCAAGAACCATGAGGAATGAATTTCTGTTGTCAGAGCAACCAGATTAGAGGAAATAAATCACCTCGATTAACCATTGGGGACAAGCAAATTAAGGCAATGGTGGGATCTCTCTACCTACTTCAGAATGCTAAAACGAGAACAGTAATGATTATGAAGACGTGGAACTGAATCTAAATATTGCTGCTGATGCTTTGTTTGGTAAAAATCTTTAAACTGTGTATTTACTTATCCTTTTTAAACCCTTCCAGTTATAGAGGACATACACAAAGGAAGTATGTAATTTCTTCTCATATCACAAACATATAGATTCATGATAAGTGTTCATTTGGCTCCAGCTTAGAAAGAGCCCAGTGTCCATCAAAAGTAGGATAAGTAACTATGATGGTGTGCAAGTGTTATTGAATACTATGCAGCAAGATGAGAAAGTGTAGCATCAAATAGCAGCGTGTGCTAATCTTACAAGAATAACGGTATTGAGAAGCCTTACGTAAGAGTATACATCCCATGACTCCATTGATAGGCAACTTCAGGAACAGATAAAACTAATTAATAATATTGCAAGAAGTCAGGTTATTTGTTGTCTTTTTTTTTTTAAAGGTCATGACGGAAAGGACCTAAGAAGTTAGTCTTCATTCAATTAAAAAAACAGGTAACAGAGATAATAAAGCTAAGACAGCATTATGTTCTGTGTATTTATTTAGCACATAATTGTTAAGTATCCCTGCCCCCCCCCCAGGCAGAATCTCACCACTTAGCCCAAGTTGGCTTTAAACTCATGGTGTGGCCCAGACTCAGCCCTCTGAGTGTAGGGATGACATGCAGGCACCACTATGTACAGTGAGATTCTGTTATTCACCAGCAACTCTTGCTCATAGGGTGATAGCAGGAGGATTACCACAAGTTTGAGGGTAACCTGTGAGTTCTAGGTCAGCCGGGTAACAGAGCAAGATCCCATGTCAAAAACCTAAACCAGAGAGTTGGGAAATGACTGTTAGTAACATGCTTGCTGTCCATGCCTAAGGATGTGACTTTGATTCCCAGCACAATGTTGGACATTTGTAATCCCTGTGCTGGGTGGGTTTGGTTGAAGAGATGGGGATAAGCTCACTGGCTAGAAAGAGTAGCCTAATTATGGAGACTCTCTTAACAGTGAGAGGTCCTGTCTCTATAAACAAAGTGGGTGGCTACTGAAAAACAACACTGGAAGTTTATCTCTGGCCTACAAACACAAGAGCACGCACATGAACACTTACCATCCCCAACAACAAAACCAAAAGCAACAAAAAAATAACCCCATCTAACAAATTGAAACTCCCCAAGAGCAGCAGCAGTAGCAGCAGCCACAACAAAAACCACCACCTCCAATAACCACCGAAGACACACTTAGAGGAAAAAAAAAGTATTTCCTCACACATCCATAGCCTTGCGGCACATTCTACTGGTATGGTCCTTGTTGCACATTAACCTTTTTTATTTATTTAACACTGATCTGGACTCTGCTTCTGCAGTACTGAATAATCCACGAGGTTATCTGAGACAGATGATAGTCTCTACTTTGATAATGAAGGAAGCCACCAACAAAGAGCTTTATTAGTGTGAAAAGTCACACGCCCAGAGTTTTCTATCCCATTAGGAGTAAAAACCCCAACATTTGTCATGTCATGTTAATAAATACTACATGTGCAGGCTGGGCTCCACATTAACAGTGAACTCCCCAAAGGAAAAATTGATTTGCTTTTAAATTTTAACCTACTTCTTCATTTCTTCTATAGGTTCTCATTAGTTCTCCATCGTTTCTCTTCCATGAAAAAAAATGTTAATTTCTGTGAGAAATATATTATTTTCTAAACCAAACAGCAAAAAGAGAAACAGAATGCAGGAAAGAAGGAGTAAAGAGAAATAAAAGGGGGAAATAATAAATTGGCCATTAAACTGAAAAAGGATGCGCAAGACACAAGAGAGAGAAGCTGAACTGCGCATGTGCTGCGAGGGGCTGAGGTGCAGATGTAAGTATAAAATGCTCCACAAGAGTTGTAATTGAGAAAATCTATCAAATGTCCTGACAGCTGCTCGGGCATTTCCAGAAGCGATAAAACTGGAATTTATTTCACTCCTAGAAAAAGGGGCAGTATCACCTTCTGGCGGCTTTAATGAAATGCCATAAAATTCGAGGAAAAACTGTGTTGTTAAGTCATAAAAAGGCAGTCGGAAGTGAATGGCTGGAGATGCTGCAGGCGGGGTGGGTGTATCTGAAGAGTGACCGTTGGGGATCAGGGTCTTTTATGGAGGTCACTAGCAATGCCTGTGGGTTTCTGACCCTGTGGTGCGCTTGTTCATCCACCCACCTGTATAATGTGGCTCAGGACTTCCTGGATCCCCGAGTCTTCACAAGCCACACCCAGATCTAGGAGCCCCCCCCCCCCCCATTATGTGTGTGAATGTGTAAAAGTACATACACAGCAACAGATACTCAGTCTTGGATGTCCTGCAAATTTCAAGTGTCAGCAATTACACTCATTGATTTTTCCATGTTGATTTCTGTTTGTTGGTTTTGTTGTTGCTGTTGATGTTTGATATTGTGATTTAATTACAGTGTTTCTTCCTTCCCTTTTGCCTCTAAGTCCTCCCACATACCCCTCCCTGCTTTCCTTAACACACACACACACACACACACACACACACACGTATATATTCCTAAATATAACCTGTTGATTCCATATAATAATGCTTGTATGTATGTTTTCAGGGCTGATCATTTGTCACTGGACAGCCAATGTGTATGTTTTTCCATGGAGGGGACCAGTTCTCTTGCTTCCAGCTTTACTCAGTTGCTTTGTGGTTCTCTGTATAGGATTGAGTCCTCGTGGGCTTTTCTTCATTCAGTTTGGTCGGTTTGTTGATGCACCTTTGTTTAGCTCGTGTTTGGGCAGTCACATTGGTCAGATTTGATGGGAGTAGTTGGTAGGGAATGCAACTTGAGAACTCCCTGAGCCTCTGGCTCTTCACCCACCCCCCACTTCTGCAATGGTCCCTGAGCCTTTAGAACATTTTGTAGACTTAGGAGGAGCTCTTTTGCAATTTGTAGGAGTGGCCTGCACTTCCAGGGAGGATTAATATGGTAAATAGGGATGGATGGTCCTGATCCAGCAGCTCATTATTTCTTTAGGCCTCTGTGGGAAGCATCTCCAGCTATGGGTTCTGGGGCCAGTAACTGTAGCAGTCATACTCCCAACACAATCTTCTATATTACAGTCTGATTCCTTAGAGTTTGCCTCCCTCTTAGCCTCTGTCTTAGTTCGGGACTCTATCCCTGCACAAACATCATGACCAAGAAGCAAGTTTGGGAGGAAAGGGTTTATTCAGCTTACACTTCTACATTGCTGCTCATCATCAAACGAAGTCAGGACTGGAACTCAAGTAGTTCAGGAGGCAGGAGGTGATGCAGAGGCCATGGAGGAATGCTGCCTACTGGCTTGCTTCCCCTGGCTTGCTTAGCCTGCTTTCTTATAGAACCCAGGTCTACCAGCCTAGGGATGGCACCACCCACAATGGGCTGGGCCCTCCTCCCTTGATCACTAATTGAGAAAATGCCTTACAGCTGAATCTCATGGAAGTATTTCCATACCTGCCTCCCCATTGCTTTCTTTGATTACATTATTGGTGTCAGGCATTTTGGTTCTAACCACAGGAAAAGCTAACTAATACATCAGGGTTTGTCTCTGGGTCCATGTTCAGGATATTGGTACCTTGCCTCATAATTCAAACATGCTAAGAGTCCCTTTTTGTGGATTTATACGGGTTATACATGAAGTACAGACTCCATTGTAGATAATGTTGTTCAAAAGAGATGGAAACAAGTATTAGATGCCAACAGCTATGTGAAAGTGATCATTTAAAAAGGACCTGCATAGATACGACTTTGAGAACAATGACTTGGGGTTGGTGCAGTGATGTGTGAGAGGCTCAGCAACATCAACAAAGACAAAGGGGGCGGATATGAATTAGACCTGAAAATGGCAGCCACTGTTTGTCTTACCCCCTGGATGAACCGACGACCTCGAACCTGCAGCGTAAAGAGAAACTCCCCCACTCAGAACAGGTTTGACCCAAGTCACAGGTCAAAGGAATACGAAGAGCGTCAATCTTTGGAGTCTCGTGAGCGCTATCATTGAGTTATGACTGTTTCCTCAGCAGAGTCTTCAGTGGAATAGGGTATAAATTTCCCCAAGGCAAGAGGGAGTGCTTGGAAGCCAACAAAGTTTAGTGATCATTCTTACATTTTTCTCCTCTCAAGTCCTTTGTCAGCTTCAGAACTGGGAAGACAGCTATTAAATTAGAGATGAAATAACACCAGGCTCCAGCTGTGGCTGCCTCAGACTTCTGACTTTAGGCAGATGTACCCAAACCATCACATTCATCATCATTAGAGCTGAGGTGGTGGCAAAGTGTCCCATGTCACATCCTCAGCGATCCTGCTTCTTGGCTCTTGCACTTAGGGAAATTTGCCCCCTAAGTGAAGTGTCTGCGTCTAGGGAAGAGAGTAATGGGGAAGGCATTTGCAAGGCCTGTAAAAGGAAGCATAATTTCCATTTTTAAATGAAGAATTGACCCAAACGCTAGCTTCCAAGTCATCTTCAGGAAGTCCTTTAAAAAGCTCTTGGCCTTGCCACATTTAGACAGCTGTCCCTAGTCTTATAGCTACCCTGCTCTTAGGGGCCAAGACTTTGCTTGCTTAATGGCCTTCTCTTTGAAGGAAGGGTCACTTGTCACTGCATCTCCATTTGGGTCAGGCATCAACCATCATGAGAACCATGCAGAGGCATGGGGCTTTATTTCTCTGTGAGGTTTCAGAGGCCATTGAGGGGTTAATAAATTGAAGCTCCTGAGGGAGAGCTGCGCGCAGGGCAGCTGGGCTAAAGTCCTGTGACTGTGCAAGGGCTCCTAGGCTCAGCTATCCTGATCTACGCACCAGCTGGTCTCCAGGGTAACACTAAGGTCACAAATGATCACTGTCCCACCAATTTAAATCTTTCAGTCGTTCGTCTTCCCCCGTAGAGATTAGGCTGCAGATAACCAACTTCAGAGAGCCTGGCAGCTGGTGTGTGGCGCTGTGCAAGCGAGGGTGTGCTCACGCTCCCCTCCCACTCCTGCAGCCCCTCAGTCCCCATCACCATAACTGGTTCTGTCAGGTGTCAGTTGAGCCATTGTTAGAACTTGATTGGGAAGGAGTAAGCCGTGTCCTGTGGGTAGTTTAAGAGCCATATTTATCAGGAATGACTTTACTTAAGACCATAAACCATCCTCTGAGGCTCTTTGGCTCAAAGAGCAAATTCTTTGCTGAAGTAAATGATTGTAACTCCTTGGATTGAATGGTCCCTCTTCACCTTAGCTAAAACAAAGTGACAAGGACAACATGGAAGGTCACATGCAGGTCCCTGATGTTTTATACAAACCAAAGATGGCAGCTCACACAGATCACATGCCTTTCTATCAGCTCGAGGACATGGGCTTATTTGTGAGGGATTTTTGGACTATTCTGACATTTCAATAGACAATATGATGGCGACATAGGGGGACACACGGTTCTCTGAAATGTTTTCTGCTCCTCTCCCCCTTGCAGGTGTAGAAGAACTTCATTCTCAGTCCTTTCAAGAGGCAGGGAGGAGGGAAGGAGGGAGGGAGGAGGGAGGGAGGGAAGATCTCAGCCAGAATCACAAACAATTTCAGTTCACTCGGAAGTTGAGACTTACTTGTCAAATGTCGTGTCTTGAATCCAGATTCTTCTAACAGATGCTTTCAATTCCCCAGCTCCTTCCATCTGTAATTCAGCTTCTCTCTAAACGTGAGGCTGGCATCTGTTGAAACGCAGATACATTGTCAAGGACCTGCAATTTCCCTGTCAGGTTCAGTGTCACGTTAAAGACCATGGACTTTGCCAGGTGGAGGAGCAGACACAGCCTCCACAGGGCTGCAGGCAGGAAGAAATTCAGTGTCTCCCTCACCATTCTGATACCTCAGCATCTTTTCTTGTTACACAGAGGCTCTCTTTAAAGGTTTTTGAGGGAACATAAAATGTTTATTTAATAGTGCAATTACTTGTTTAGCTTCATTTCTAGAGTCGTCTCAAATCAGCACATGCTAAGACTTAGCAGGGAAGAAGAGATCCTGTCTTCAGATTCCCTCTGCCAGAGTGGATTAGATAAATTGCCATGTAATTCTCTGAAGCATCTTTTAAAGAACCAACACTGTGTGTTGCATTTAAGGATGCTGGTTGACTTTCCCCTGCATTAGCATAAAAGCAAGAGCACTTAAAGCACAGATTGAGTTGAATCATCTGATCACTAATTAATCCAATAAGATATTTGTTGAGTCTTCTTGACAGTATTATGCTAGGTTCTGGGATAGAAAGGCAATATGATGCCGGACTCATCTTCAGGAAATTTTTGTAATATTTTGTTCTGGGGGAGGAAAGCCTTATGGTGCCTTATCCAGGCTCCAGGAATGAAGAAAAAGTTTTACACTCAGGAAGAATGTACAAATTCTGTTAGGAATGGAGGCCCACTGCTGGATTTGAAGTTCTCGGCTGTTTCACGTCAAAGAGAGCACCTTGACTTTATACTGGTCAAACGTGAGGCTGGTGGGGGGAAGAGCATTGAAGATTCCTTCTGTCCCTTTCTGTGCCTCTGGCTGTAGGTTACCTGCTGACGCCTGACGATCAGGTCTGATTATCCCCCTTTTGTTTTCGCTTGTTTCTGGGGTTGAAGGGAGGCACATGCACACTAGGCTAGTACTCTGTGACTCAGCCCTATCCCAGATCACCACACTGAGTCCTCAAATAGCTTCGATCCAGCTCTGATAGAATCATGAGATCTCTCGGACTTTTGAAAAGGTTTGGTATGATTGGATATATTTCTAGATGATCATTGTAGTTTCACACAGTATTATCGGTTATGTTGCTAATTGACTTAGACATCAGTCTGGCTATGAATGCTACTCTAGCTGTGACAAGAAGTAGAGACCAGGTTTGTGGACTTTGGTCACCAGGCTGGTAGAAGGTGGGTTATGTGATCTGAATGTATGTCTCCTCCAAGTCTCACATTGGAAAATTGATCGCTATTTTGGTAATTATTGATCGCTGGGAACTTTAAGAGATGGTCAGGAAATGGAGGCTGTACCCCTCTTGTGTTTTCTCTTGCTTGCCGTGTGGCCTTGTGGTTCCTCCTGCCCCATCTTAATAGAGCAAGAAGGCTGCCACTAGATAACACCTCTACGGTGTCAAACTTCTGCTTCCGGGTGAGCCAACTAATATTTCTTTGATGCAAATTACCTTGGCATCAACACATCTTCTGCCACAGTAGCACGAAACAGATCTGCATGGTGGGACCAGTGCAATGGTTGGATAAAAGAGACGTTGGGTTACTCATGATGTCTCAGAAAGAGACCAAGAATAGCCGGTCCCTGGGTGACCTGCTTTAACTATATGCCATACTGGGTCTGATTTAATTAAAGCTTTTATTTGAGCTTAAAAATTCATTCTTTGAGAATTTGTCAGCATATAAAGGGTGAGGAATTCACATTTTACAAGTCCATAGTGTGTTTAAAACTTGGAATGTCTAACCACATGTCACTGCTAAATGAAGACAGAGAGTAGGAGCTGAGTCTCTTATGTCCTACAATGGGACACACATTTTTCATATAAGAGCAGTTCACAGGACTCGAAAATGTCTCACAACCAGCATGCACCATTTTTTAGTCACCTGCTTAGCTCCTAGTCTACACCTCAGTTAGCCAGAAATGTTTTAAAGTACGTCAGTTGCTGAAAAAGAAAACCAGATCACCGCCCCATCTCTGTGAACGTGCTTAGATGCACAGAAAGAAGCAAAAGTATTTTTAGGAGAGGAAGAAGAGGATGGGGAAGAAGAGGGAGGAAGAGACTTTCAATAAGCACAGAGCTTTTCTGGAAGGAAACAGAAACCAACCCAAGAATTCAGAAACAAGAATGCTGCTGGCATTTTCAGTCATTAGATTTCTGAAGTTTACTAGTTCTGTGTTTTAGGAAAAAAAGTAAAAACAACAGTTTTGGGAAAGGGCATTCTTAGGGGGCTGAGAAAAGAAGGACTTAACATGTCTAAGTGTAGAAGGCGTTGTATTCTGGTCATATTTCCAAGACAATCTTTTTAAAAATAATTTACTTGTTTTTATTTTATGTGCATTGGTCTTTGAGGGTGTCAGAGTCCCTGAAGCTAGAGCTGCAGAAAGTTGTGAGCCATCATGTGGTGCTGGAAATTAGACTCAGGACCTCTGGAAGAACAGCCAGTGCTCTAACCACTGAGCCATCTCTGCAGCCCCCTCTCAGAATTTTTCCCCCAATTTTATTGAATATATTTTATTTACATTTCAAATGTTATCACCTTTCCTGGATTTCCCTCCATATTCCCTATCCCCTCCTGCCTCCCCCTGCTTCTATGAGGGTGTTCACTCACCCACCCACCCCCTCTACCTCCCCACCCTGACCTTCCCCTACACTGGGGCATCGAGTCTTAGCAGAACCAAGAGCTTCTCTTCCCATTGATGCCCAACAAGGCCATCCTCTGCTACATGTGCAGCTGGAGCCATGTGTACTCTTTGGATGGTGGTTTAGTCCCTGGGAGCTCTGGTTGGTTGGTATTGTTTTTATGGGGTTGCGAACCCCTTCAGCTCCTTCAAGTCTTTCTCTAACAAGACAATCTTTTTGTTATGCAGACTAGCCCCAATCCCTGGCAACAGACATCAGTCACCCTTGGGAGACTGTAGAGAGATGATACTGAGGAGCCCGGAGATCTGGAGGGAGAATTGACAGTATTAGGTCCTAGGCTGCAGCTCTTTAGGGGCCTATGCAAAAAATTTCATGTGTGAAGATGAAATTTTGAAAAAGACATGGGCAGCGTCTTAAAATTCCGAGTTTAATGTAATATCGACTCTGGCTAGACTGGTGGTCTGGGTTTACTTTATGAGCCACAGGCTGACATGGGAAGTGGGAAAGGTCAGGTTCCTGTTGGCTTTAGATAAAGAAGCATTGGCTGCTCTGGCCAGGAGCAAACTTGTTACTGCACCACTTCACTTGGTTGGTTCTGGAAACAAGAACCAGTCTCCACAGCTGGACAGAGCTACCACCGATGGCTGGGAGACTGTAGTGGCTCCTGTGAATCAGCCACATGAATGGGTATGCATTGGGGGCCCTGCTTCTATTAACAAAAGCTGGTTGCTAAAGGCTTTGAATGGCTGGGAAGAATCAGCCAGGGAAGTATCAGCCTCGTTTGACCCTTTGTGATGGCTTAGACACTCTGGTAAGTGCTTTATCTGTTCCGTTTAGTTCTTATAGCATCCATCTAAGGTGATTTCAAGTAAGATGCTCCTTTGTAGGGAAAAAAAAATGAGACAGAGATGGTAAGCAACGTATCAAGTTCACGAGCCAGGAGGAGGCTCATGCAAGCCGAATCTATATGGCCTGATGCCAAATTCTAGACTGTTAACCACCAGGGTACACACATGTTCAGTGCTCCTTGACCTACTGTGCGCATCATCAGCCTTCAACCCTTTTCTTTCCTCTTAGGAGCAGGAGTTTTAAGTAATCAGGAGTCTCTGCTGGCTTGCGGAAAGTCTTCAGTACTGAGCATAAGACCGACCCCAGATGTCCTCTTCGCTCCTGTTCTTAAACTCTTACGAGGCTCAAGATCAGCTCAAACCGGACCACTGCAAAGACAAGCATCCAAGGCCCAGAAAAGATCCTCAGAGCTGCAGGGTGGTGCTTGCAGCTCTTAGGAAAGAGTCCATGACTGTAGCTGTGCTACACACGGCAAGCTTTAAGCTCATCCTCTGGCTCCAGCCTCCCATGACCCGGGCTTTGGCATTTGGCGAATGGCTTGTCTTTTGCTGAGAAAATGTGAACACAAGCAGCCCCCCTCTCCTTTATTCCTAGACTGACTTTGTGTGCCGTCCTCAGCCTTATTCTTACCCTCAGATCTTAAGGGAAACACAAACCCCAGTCTTTCCTTAAGCTAACACCACACCCAGACTTAGTAGCTTCTTCCTCCTTTAGGCTCCCAACTACTTCCGGTGTCACCTGTACCTGGAATCTCTTTCCTTTCCACATATCCCTGAGGGAGGCTGGAGAGAGTTGTGCCCCAGCTAGGAGCTCAGTGTCTGGATCAGCCTGCCAAACCATGTGCACATTTAATGAAGGCAGCCACTTGTGCACTGTGAACTTGGGCACTTTCCTTAGCTTCCTCAACACTCTAATGCATAGGGCTAGGTGACATAATCCTGGGTAAGTGACATAAGTGACACTCACTCTCTCAATCTCTCTACTTTCTTGTGATGCCAACTTTCTCCATCCTCTTCCCTTAATCAGCTTAACTCATGACCCTCACTCCATCTGCTCTCTAGCCAATGGCATGACTTCCTGTCCAGTGTTTGTTTTTTAAAGAGCCATTTCCTCCCATACCTGGAAGTAAACGGCTAGATCACCGCTAGGAAATATTTGTTCCATCTATCCCCACTTCTGCTTACTGAATCGTTATCATAGACTTCCTTCCTTCAGGCTTCCGAGAGGAAGGCTCTTCCGAGGTTCTGTGCAAGAAAAATGTAACTTCCTTGTAAATTCTTGCTAGGTCCTTATTTTTCCTTAAGTAGAAGAAACTTCTCTAATTTCAAAGTGTTTGTTGAGCTAGTAAAGTGATTCTGGAATCAGATAAACTTGGGTTAAAACTCAGCGTTGCCTCTTGCTGTCTGTATGAACCTGAGCAAAGCTTTTACTCTCTTGCCATAGGGTTGAAATGAGTAATTTATCATGAGAAGAGTACCTAGAAGAGAGCTGGGGAGATTACTCAGTTGGTGAAGTACTTAGAGATGTGGGCCTGGGTTTGATCCCCAGAAGCCACGTGAAATGCTGGGTATCGGGTATCGTGGTCTGTGCTTACAGTCCTAGTGCTGGGACATGTGCTTCCCTGGAGCTCACTGGATATCTAGTTTAAGCTAATTGGTGGGTTTTAGGCCAATGAAAAAATGTGTCTTAAAGGAGGTGGATACCATAGAGATGGTCCTGGGATAGCACCAGAGGTGGTCCTGGGGATAGCACTAGAGGTGGTCCTGGGGATAGCACCAGAGGTGGTCCTGGGGATAGCACCAGAGGTGGTCCTTTAGCTTCCATATTTATAAGCATAAACATTAAAGGGCACAGTTATATACATGCACCCCACAACCACATGCTCACTTATAATGTATACTGACTGTCTCTGTCTCTCTGTGTCTTTGTCTCTGTCTGTCTGTCTGTGTGTGTGTGTGTCTGTCTGTCTGTCTGTCTGTTTGTCTATCTGTCTCTCTCTCAACAAAGTCTAAGAATTCATCTTGGTTGGATTCAAAGTCCTTGGGCCATCCTTGATTGGCTCCATGATAACTCTGATTAAGGTAAATTGACTCCAAAAAGAGTTGGGAGCACAGACCCACAGAGTGGGCTGATGCTTAAAGGCCAGTTTCCGCAGGTGAGGAGTCTGCCGTGAGCTGTTGCCACATCATTCTAGAGTCCCCCAGAGCTCAACATCCAGGTGGTAAGAGGCCATGGTTCTGAAAGATGCACTGCCTGTTGACTTATTCCGTGCATTTCCGGTGTGGCTCTTGTGCCTTTCATGCAAGTTACTGACTCAGCTTAACCCTGCTTAGCTTGCAAGACCTTTCAGGGAAATCAGAGCACGAGATGCAGTCACTGCAAGTTGTCACACATGATTAAGTAGCCGGGGGAAGTGATTTATGTGGAAAGATTAAAATCCCTAAATATGTATGGCCATGTGCTACTCTGATTGAGTAGGGCTTCGGGTATTTGGAAACTGCCCTCTGGGAAGTCTGAAGATTTCAACAGGGTTGGGGGGTGGTGTGACTTTCAAGGGCTGACAGGCCATGTGGGTGGCAGGAACGTGACGGTATGAAAACAGGGTGCTGCTTGCTGTTAGAGCAGAGCGGCTCACATTTAAACAGGAAATTCTTCTCTGGTATTATTTTCGTCAGGCCACTGGGTGACTCTGGGATGCTCCATTCGTGCTATCAGCTCTCAGCTCTGACATCCCTGCTCTGTGGGCGGGGCTCCCTCTTCTTCCTACTGTCCCCCATGAACCCCATTCCCCACGTGGTTTCTTCCGGCTTGGTTACTAGCCTTCTTCCGCCAGATCAGCCAAACAGACTACAAAGAGCCCTGATTTTAAGTTAGGCCTGGAATCAGAGTTCAATAAATTTGCTATTTTCTAATCAAAATCTTCCAGGTTATTCAGGATGCCACTGCCCAAGCCATAAGTAACTGCCGAGACTTTTTATCACTGTGTGTTCAGAAGAAAAAGATACAGCGGCCTGGGCTCTGACTCTGTTCGAGCCATACCTGTTGTTACCATGGCTAAGCACGGATAGAGAACTCTAAGAAGGCAATGATGCTGAAACCACAGATGGAAGGAAGAGCCTGAGAAACTGTGTTAAGACTAACAGGAGTGAACGGGAAAAAAACACTTTAGTAGTTGAGCACTGCTGCAACAAACCACTGGAGGAGATTAGGCTTAAACAGCAGGAACCATTTCTCCAGTTCTGGAGTCTGAACATCTCAGATCAGCTGCTGTCTGATTCGGTTTCTGCCTTACCTTCTCCATATATGATCACACGGCAGAAGAGGAAGCTTTGGTGTCTCTTCTCATTTGTGTACATCTGCACGTGTGAGTGTGTGTGTGTCTGTGTGCATCTGTGTGTGCATCTGTGTGTGTGCATCTGTGTGTGTGTGTTTCTGGAAAACTTCAGGTGTTGCTTCTGTATCATCTTCTACCTTTAGAGACGATGTCTCTGATTGGTCAGGAACTTGGCCATGGCTAAGTTAGCTGGCCAGAGGCTTCAGGAATCTGCTTCTCTCTGTCCCCCATAGCTGGGGATTCAAGTGCTACAAGAACTTTTTATGTGGGTTCTGGGTTATCTGACCTAAGATCCTTAGAGAGGCCAGGTAAGTAAGTACTAACCAAGCCATCTTCTTAGCCCTTTCTCTTTTTATCAGAGCCTTATTCTCACACTGGAGTCTCATATATCCCTGACTTCATCTAGACATAATTAGCTACCAGATTCTATCCCATTGGGAGGTAAGGCTTTAGTATGTGGATCTGAAGCTGCTAGTGGTGGTGGGGGCAGACAGAGAGACACAGTTTTTAGTCTATGATGGAATACCCAACTTCATGTCATGGTTTAAACAACCTGGTTACTTTATCACCAACATACTGAACACAAAGATGTTTTCCTAGCACAGTTTTCTCTGAAGAATGAGCCAAAGGTAATCTATCTGTGTCTCTTCCATGCGTCAGTGGGCTTACTGAAGCATACTAAACCTTGTGCATTCTTACGTTTATCCCTTGATGGGCCCTGTGCTCCAGCCTAGTGGTTCCCATACCATACTATACCCTACGTCTTCAGCGGCCCTTTTTGTCTTCCTGCTTACTAAGATTGTCTGCCACACTTTGCATTTCTGATCTACCTTAAAAGTCATCTCCTCTAGGAGGCCCTCTGGGATTGTGCTAAAAGCACCAAAGGGCCTTTGCATATTTATAGGCTTGTGACATGTAATGTTTGTTTGACTTTCTGCTGTTTCTTCCAGCCTAAAAGCTTTGGCCTATTGCTTTGGGTACATGAGGCCTAGTGTACTGTTGACCACAGGTAGATGATGTTCAGTAAATTCAAATGTTTGTTGAGTGAATGGTGGTGGCCCACGTGAGTATTCTAACATGTTAGCACATATGTATGAACATCCATGACATAAGAATGCATGGGAAACTCAATGGTGGGGCATTTTGAAATTTCTATTTTGTTGGACAACTAAAAACATGCATATATTAAATCATTTAGCCACAGTCATATAGTCTTTTTTTTTTTAAACAGGTAAATTGCAAGAGTTTTTTTTTTTTTTTTTTCTTTAAAATTATTTTCCTTAAATGTAATAAGATATATATTTTGGTTCCTTTCTTTTATGCTATTTTATTGTTTTGAAATATCTGATTTAGATCACTTGCAATTCTTAAATGATATTTGCAGAGGTCATTTGGATAATGGCACCGTCTATTAATAGATTGCTTCAGGAATGAAGGTACCTGTAGTGTGCACAGATTGGAAAACGTGGTCTGGTGAATCGTATCCCCACAAACCCAGAAGTCGTACTGACTGCGCTTCCCGTCACTGTAATCATCTCCTGAAATTTTTATTGTGAGCATTGATTGCCTCTTGCTCACTCATTCGTCTGGAGAAAGTGGAATGGTGAACGGGTGCCAGCAGCGGGGCAGGGTCCGTGCAGGTCCTGTGTGTGGTTTCAAAGGGAACTGTTTGCATTCCACAGGACAACTGTCTGACATTTCTGGGTTCAATACAAACACTACATTTAGGATTTCTTTCAATTACCAAGGATTTCATTGAAGATACATGACAGATGGCGATTTCTTAAGAGAAAAAAAGGGGGGGATGATGATTTGTATTTGAAGAGCATTAGATAAAATGTCTGCCCCACCCCCACCCTGGGTGTATTATTCATGTTCTCTTGGGAAGAGAAGGACACATTCTGTTTCTTAGCTACTGAATCCTTCTCTGTCTTCTATTGCCACTGATAAGTAAGTAAATTAGACCATGGCGTATCTTTGCTGGATACTTCAACTGCCTCAAAATAGGTCTGCCTGCTAGTAACTACCGTTCCCCAAACCCTTTCCCTCTCCTCTACTGAATGGATCTTTTAAACAATTGGTCTGATCATGTCACCTTCCATGTCTAAAGAATTGTTGCTTTCCAAGTTGTTATGGCTAAACATGTGGCCAATGACAAATGGTCCCATAATCTGTCATCGACTTGTCTCAAAATGGCCTTCTTCAGTATTAACATATTTAATGTGCTTACCAATAGGGTTTGGTGATATTTCCATATGTGTCTTGCAGCCTTATTATAGCCACTGTCTTATAAATTCTGGGGAAGCAAAACTGAGCCTGCCCTGTTTGTTCTCGGCATTTAATATGGAGAGGTGACGTGGTTGTGACAGGGAGTCATTCTGTTGTGTGGTTTTGCTGGTTGTTGCGATTAATTCAGGTTAAAGGTGAGCGAGCGTTCACTTGGTCTCCGAGTCTGCTCCTGGCAATTGTTCCACACTTCCCTCTCTAGGTAAAATTTCCTTCTGGAAGATGTCCTCTGGAAGACATTTTAACACACAATATAGCCATTGAGATTGGTGTGTTCTCTTGGGGAGGGGAGAAAGGCTAAGAAAAAGGTTCATTATGTATCCCAGAGTGGTCTTGAACTTGGGGTGAGCCCCCTGCCTCTACTCCTCCAGTGATAGGATAACAGGCAAGTTCTCCTAGGTCTGGCACAAGACTCTGCTTCCCATGAACTGTTCAGTGTAGAGAAAAATCTGAATGTAGATGGAGATATTTATTCTCTTCCCAATAAACAATCACAGATGATCTGAGGCTAAGGAGGCTGACAGAGCAAAATCCTGAAGCATGTGTTTATGTGTGCACTCACACGAGCGTGTCGTCTGCATTCTGGATGCACTGTTCGGGTACCCTGGGAGGGGTTAGCACCGCCACAATTGATGACCGTGACATCTGACGAAGCCCTTGCTGAGCTCGGCTTTCTTTGCCAGAGAATGACCTATGTATGTCATAATGGTATATCTCAGAAAGAGAAAAGTAGTAAATCCTAGAGTACTGCCCCCGAAGTCTGTGTACTACTAGCCCAGACCTTTTTTACTTTTATTTTTTTTGACTGTAAAGATTTTTCAATCTCGTTGGATGTGGCTGTATGCATGCATTTATGTGATTGGCATTGGACCAAACTGACTTAGAAGAATGTAGCTTAGATCAAGCAAGTAAAATTGCAGAGCATGAAAAGGGGCAGCCCAGAAGAGGCAGCTACAGCAGGTTGCAGATACCTGGGATTACTTTGCATTTAGGAAAAAAATCTTTTTTGCATAGCAGATCCATTTTTTTGTTCAGTCTCCCCACATCTTGCTTTGGAGAGATGCTACACTCAAACTTTGCTGGCACCCTTTTGTCTATCTAGACTAAAAGATAACCGTAGAAATGTTCTACTGTTATTGCTTAATGTAGTACAATGCCCAGGGCCTGAAGCAGCCATGGCTCCCTTTGTCTAACAAACAGGTAATGCATTTAAACAAAGGCTAGTGGGTTTCTGCCAGGATGCAGGCAGGCTCAGTAGCTAAGGAAGGATGAAGGATGCTTCTTTCACTTCCTTCCTGGCCTTTAACATTGGCCAAATAGTCAAATGCAGAGGCTTGCAAGCAGTGAACAAGATGGCTGGCAGATAAATTACAAAACCAGTGGAGAGGTCATTTGCATTTTCTCTTGGAAGCTAATCAGGCAATGAGGACCTATCCTGCTACTCTGACAAGAACTTCAGCAACTGTTCAGTCCCTTCAACAGCATCTTCTTTTCTCCATTATCTATTTGGGGCGTTACCTTGTATCTTGTGTCTTTAAATAAAACAGCTGACTTACCTTGCCTGTGACCTCTGGGAATAATTTAATTCTTGCAGTGGGAACTAAATATCCACACAGCAGCAAATGAAAATTCCTCTCTGACCCCCAAACTCCAGACATGTGGGCTCTTCAGTGATCTCCTTGGCTTGGAGATTGGGGAACGTCTGTGCATTGTCTTTTTAATATTCCAGACCATCTTAGAGGTCAAAGCTGTAAATCTCAACAAGATATGGATGTCAAACCTTTGTACAATGAGGGAGGTATGCGAATTTTTATAAGTGGAGGTATACTGTAACAGAGAGAGATAGGGTCATTTAGTGATCTATCCAGTCTGCAGTTTTATGATAGAGCAGGAAGTCTGAAAGGGAAAGAAATTAGCATTAATTCAATGCTCAATTAATGCCAGGCCACTTGAAGTGAATTTACATAGCCAATTCTCACAACAAAGTTGCTATCCATCTATTTTACAGATGAGGAAGGTGAGAATTAGAGAGATTTAATAATGTGCTTAAATTCATACACATGAGGAGAGACAGAAGCACAGCATAGGCTCGTGTCAAACAGCATTCTGAGCACATAATATTAACAAACTCAGGAAGAAAGCACACCTACTCTCTTACCGTGGGCTGTGGCAATACTTTGCCAGTTTGGTACAGTAGTATTTTTCCTCTTGCTCCTTTGCCTGCCCTTTTGAAAATCTTTAGGTAACCCCTCTCTGGAGCTTCAGTGAAGTCTCCCTCACTTCTTCCAGCCTTGCTTCCCAGTGAGTCAGAAGGGGTGGCAGCACGGATGCTTTGCCAGAGCATCAGGAAGGTGAGCTGCTGAGTGGGGGTGGGAGTGAGTTTCAGCTGAACATTCCTCTCCTGTTCATCCAGAGTCAGTTTGTATATTTATATTGAGTCATCAATCATGCATAAATGGTGGTCTTTCCTTGACCACACTGTAAGTGTTACCCATCTGTGCAATGCAGTGTTAGGTGCTGAGTTATGATGCCTTCAAAATGGATACATTAGAGACATAATCTCTAGCTCAGAATGTGACTGTATTGGAGACACTGCCTTGGGGAGGATGGTAACCAAGATAAAACGAGTCTATAAGGGTTGACTTTAATATAACATGTCTGATGTCCTTTACTGAGGAAAGAAGTATTAGGATATGAACATGAGCACACAGAAAAAAGATCATGGGAGGCACAGCAAGAAGATGTCATATATGAGCCAAGTGTGATGATTTGTATATGCTTAGGCCAGGGAGTGGCACTATTAGGAGGTGTAGCCTTGTTGGAGTATCACTGTGTGTCACTGTGGGCCTGGGCTTTAATACCCTTGTCCTAGCTGCCTGAAAGAGTCACTAGCTACATCAGATGAAGATGTAGAACTCTCAGCTCCTCCTGCACCATGCCTGCCTGGATGCTGCCATGCTCCTACCTTAATGATAATGGATGGAACCTCTGAACCTGTGAGCCAGCCCCAATTACATGTTTTTGTTTTAAATAAGACTTGCATTGGTCACCATGTCCCTTCACAGCAGTAAAACCCTAAGACAGAAGTTGGTACCAGGAGTGGGGTATTGTAGTGATAGGCCTGACCATGCTTTTGTTTGGAAGAATGTGGATTTGGGGGACTTTGGCTTTGCAAAGCAGTGGAATGCTTTAAATGGGGCTTCATGGGTTATCCTAGTAGGAATATGGAAGACTTCATTACTGAGAGTGATTTGAATTGTGCAGACCTGGCCCATGGGATTTCAGTGAAGAATTTCAATATGTGGCCTAGAGACTGCTTTTGTGGTATTTTGGTGAAGAATGTGGCTGCCTTTTGCCCTTGTCTGAAGAGTCTGCTCGAGGCTAAGGTTAAAAGACTCAGATTAATTGCATTGATAAAGAAAACCTTAAAAATGCCTAACAGAATTTTTGTTCTCTGATTAAGTCTCATGAAGAGCATTTTAACAAAGCACAGCAAGTTGAGAAAGGAAAAATATAAAATATATGGTTCAAGTATTATAGGGGCACCAGGAAGTAAAATGGAACTAAATGTGTTCAAGGATATTACATTGAATTAGGGGAGTGGTAACCTTGGGGCAAGCTCCTACTCAGTTAAATTTAGATCCAGGAATTTAATCCCAGGAGATAAAGCCTAGCAGATCTCAGAGTTCAAGGCTAGACTGAGACAGAGCAAGTTCTAGGTGAAGAAAAGCTTAAAAACAGACATGGTGGTACACACCTTTAATTTCAGAAGGCAGAAAAAAAATTCAGGCATGCAGATCTTTGAGTTCAAGGTCAATCTACAGAGCAAAATCCAGGACAGCCAAACGTAGGCAGTAAAGGTTTTGGAAAAGAGGGAACTAGTGATAATGTAATAGAACAAGGGGCCATATTCCAGCTCCTGTAAGCAGCAGATCTCAGCAGTTTTGTCCATGTGGCTCTGGCTTTAGAGTGAAAAATAGAAGTGACTACTGGGACAATTGATGCTAGTCAGCTGGAACTAAGAAATTAGCAGTGACTAAGAAGATACCAGCATCACCAAGGAGAAATCTTCTGGGAAATGTTTTCTGAGAGCACAAAGAAGCTATGTTCTGGAGATAGCCAAGGTTGTACCTCGTGCTGCAGCTGGACTTGGTAATGTGAAAGAGTCTCCCAGGTGGTACTGGTTTTGAAGGTGTAAAAAGGTCTTGAAGAGCAGCTGAGGCTTGGGACTGGGAGAGGCCATGGAAGGCCATTGGTGAAGGTGCAGCCTCAATTGTAGTTGATGGCTTAGAACTGAAGGGGTCATGCAAAGGATTTGAAGCTTGGCACCATGAAGAGAGCCTATTGGTGAAGGCTAGTAGCAACAGAAGATCCCAGTGTATTAGAGATGCCAGTACCATGGGATGATCACCAAGAGCAGCAGCAGCAGTGAAGTGGATCAACCTGAGCTTAGAGTGTTACAGAGGTCAGAGCTGGAGAAGTGACGCCAGCCATTTGGAGGAGCCATATGTAGATCCCAGACATTGAAACAAGAAGATGTAACATTGAAGTTGCCTTGGAGACCCCAAGATATTTGAGATGCCAGAGCTGTGGGCTGTCTGCCAAGGAAAATTGCTAACAGGGAGTGGAACCAGCCCAGGAGAAAGAAGTTTGTTGCAGTCAACAAGATGAAAAAGGAGTTGAAGATCTGAAGACTGCTTTGGCTTCAGACATGGAGATGCAGAGTTTGGAGTTTTCCCAGCTTGTTTTCTGTCTTGCTTTGGGGATTACAGTTAAGTAATTGGATGAATCTCAAAAGAGGTTTTGAACTTTGGACTTTTAACACTGTTGAGACTGCTATAGACTACTGGGACCCTGGGAGTTGAACTAAATGTATTTTGCTTTATGCTATGCTTAGGTATGGCCCCCATAGATATTTGAACAACATATGGGGTCAGGAAGTGGAATGTGATGGATTGTATATGCTTGAGCCAGGGAGTGGCACTATTAGGAGATGTGGCCTTGTGGGAGTAGGCATGTCATTGTGGGTGTGGGCTTTAATATCCTTATCCTAGCTGCCTGAAAGAGTCATCTTCCACTAGCAGCCTTCAGATGAAGATGTAGAACTCTCAGCTTCTCCAGCATCATGCCCACTTGGATGCTGCCATGTTTCTGCCTTAATGATAATGGACTGAACATCTGAACCTGTAAGCCAGCCTCAATTAAATGTTGTCCTTTGTGAGACTTGCCTTGGTCATGGTGTCTGTTCATAGTAGTAAACCCCTAACTAAGACACCAAGAAACCTCAGGAAAAAAAAGTGAGCACTAAACCTTCTGTCCTGGACTATTGGTCTCTAGAACTGTTATAAAACACACCACTGTGCTTAGAATACCAAATTTGGTATCCTAATAGGAAATCCAATACATATGGAAAGACTCTATTACAGTGATTCTCAAAACTGGGACGCGACCCCTTTCACGGTGGTTGAGTATCAGATGTCCTGAATATCATATATCTATAGTGCAATTCATAATAGTAGCAAAATTACAATTTGAAGTAGAAAATTGTTTTATGGTTGGGGTCACCACAAAATGAGGAACTATATTAAAGGATTGAAACACTAGGAAAGTTGTAAACCACTGTTGTCATGTGTGAGACTCTATGATCAATTTAGCTATCTAGTTGGAGAGATTAGATAAGGCGCATGTCTGTCTCTGTCCTCTATAGGCTTTTTATATTGCATGTGTAGCATTCACTGTAAGATTAGAACTTCCAGAACTTTGTTCTTCAGGGCTCCAAATACCTCCTAGTAAGAAAGCAGATAAATAATTACCACTATTAGCTTTACCCAAGTAAGCTGGATCATCAGAGGTTAACAAGGCCTATTTACAGTGTTTTAAGGGAGCAATCATAGAACCAACTTTGTGTAGATTCTGTAATTTATTTCCATTGTGAGTAAATTTGGCATTGATATTGAGGCTTTTGAGGCTAGGAGTGCTGTGGTCTCAGGGTTAGTTCTTATTAGGCATTCTCTAGTCTATTGTGGCTTTATTTCAGGTGTTGTCTGCGATCCACACAATGTGTTGTGTCAGCATCAGAAATGTTGAATGATAATATGAATGATTACATATAGAACAAGATGGAATTAAGTTTCAATTCTTTTCAACTTGATATTTGACCTCTCCGACTCAGGTTGCCATCTTGAAGATGATTTTGATAAGTACCTCATCATCTCTGAAGACTGGACACAATCAGGCTTGAAAGGAATTTAAGTCTTTGAATAAATGTGTTTCAGTGCAAATTGCTACTTATATCTCTCTACAACTCTCATAGGTTCGTATCTTTAATAGGAAGGAAACTTTGATAGATTGACAGACTACAAAGTAGACATTAAGCAAGAAAGACAGGAAGAACCAGGCACGGCAATACACACTTGTAATCCAAGAACTTAGGAGACTGAGGCAGGAAGACCATGATTTGTAGGCCAGCCTAGGCTACATTGTGTGATCTTGTCTCCAAAAAAAAAAAAAAAAAAAAAAAAATTGTTTTCTTCTAGAAAGCGGGAAGGTTTGACTCTCTATCACTCTCTGCCTGCTTCCCTGAATTAGAACCTTTGGCTTTCACAGAAACTTAGGCTTGAAAGGCAAGCTATATATCCTACTCCTGAAACACAGCCTATCCTAACATACTGGCTGTTCCCTCCTCACTGTCTCCTTCCCACAGTTCTAATTCTGTTTTCAATGGAGATTCCAAGAGAAACTGAGCAAGTCATTCAGCAAGGAGGGTTTTTCAACACTGACTAGACTCTGCTTTCATAAGCTAGCTTAGTGGTGCATGTTTTTAGTCCCAGGATCTGAAGGTAGAGTCAGGCAGATCTGTATGAGTTCGGCAGCAATTTGGTCTAAATAGTGAATTCCAAGACAGCCAGATCTACCTAATAAGACCTTGTTTAAAAACAAACAAACAAATCAACAACAGCAACATAAAACAAGTCAAACAAAAAAAAAAAATCAAAAAGGAGGGCTCAGGGAGATAGCTCAGTTGGCAAACCACTTGCTATCTAAGTGGGAGGACTTGGGTTCAATCTCCAGGACCCACATAAAAAATGGTATGCTGCATTTACAATACCACTGTTGAGGAAGCAGAGATGGGAAGAGCCTGGAGCTTGCTCTCCAGTAAGCCTTGTCTACTTGGCAAATTTCAGGTCAGTAAGAGATCCTGTTTCATAGAATTTGAAGAAAAGAAGAAAAAAAAAAAAAACAAGGTTGATCTCCCCTGAGGAACAAAATCTGAGGTTGTCATCTGGCCTCTCCAAATGCACATACATGCATGCATGCACACATGCTCAGAGGTTCATCTACTGAAATGTATGGAAATAAACCATAGCATCTGATGTTTATTGAAGTAAGGGACCGATCCTAAGAGAATTATAAAATTCTATTTAGTTTTTGGCCTTTCAGATTATAGTCTGTTGGGCAGAAAGACCACGGTAAGACTTTATCTTTTGTCAGGCACCACATCACCTTCCATCACCAGAGTAGAGAGACTGGATGAGAAGCCTTAGTATCTAGGAAATGATGCAGGTAGGAGAGGGACACCTTGCCTTAGGGAGCGTAGCCAGAACTGGAGCAATCTCTCCAAGAACCACATGTGGTGGTAAGGACCAGTGTGCTAGATATTTGTTGTTGTTCAATTCATAGCCACATTCAGGACCACAAATGAGCCCCCAAGGCTTAAGAGTCTGATCTCATCTGCTCCCACGAAAGTCTCCTTCTCATATCCCGCATCTTCTCACAGATAGTTATTTATATTTATTGATTTATATTTATTTATATTTCATAGTTTTGCCAACCTATATAGAATCGAACTAAGGCCTTCTATACACCAGGCATGTACTCTACCACTGAGCCACAACCCTAACACTGTACAGATCTTTCAAATAGCCAATTTATGACACTCTTGTTCTGGAACAAATGTAACCACCTTCTTATTCTTCAGAGAATGATGACTTCAAGTCGTCTGTACTGTCACATCTTTTGTTAAGAGAAGAAAAAAGAAGGAAAACCGAAGCACAAGAGCAGTCAATTATTAAGCAAAGAAATATATGTTAAGTTGCAACAAAATGGCAGGCATTTGTACACTTCATTCTAGATAATATCCACAGTAAAACTCATACAGTTCTTCATGGTGTATTGAACAGGAAGGAGTGATGCGCACAGGAGTCAAGCACCGTGCTCAAATTTAGACATCCAACAGGAGCCAAATAGCATCTACGGTTTTGTTTTCTAAGGCAATCCTCCTGACATGTTTTCTGTGAGTTGAAGCATTATGGATGCAGACTCATGGGTGAAGTGATTGGAACTTGGTCTTGGCTGACTTATAAGCTTTGGCTACACAACGAGTGCAGAAGAGGCTATCCCAGGACTGTAGGAGCTAGAGTGACTGAAACTACAGGTAGGAAGAGTACAAGGAGCATGCGAGAGGTGGCTGACTTCAGACTGATGGGTTGGAGAGGAGGGCTCATTCATGTGATGAAATGACAGACAGCCAAAGGGAGGGGACAATGGAGACTGCTTCTGCCCTTATGATTTGGTAGTTTCAGGCACCTCTGTTAAATGGGAACAAACAGCGCTGACCTTCCCCCAGAGGCAGGGCTGGGGGTTCTGAATCATCAGTGACTGGGAAGTGGCAAGCTCCATTATGTAGGGCAGGATATTATACCCACCAGCCATTCTGTGCAGTTGGATTTTTGTTCCACTGAAAGAGGCTCTCAGTGTGAGCTCAATAACTAGGGGCGTGCTGGTAGTTTGTCTGCGTTGCCAGCAACTAGGTCTGAATTTCTTCCAGTGCCTCCCGCTCTGAAGCACCTCTTATGATTAATTAACCTTTTGTGGAATAACTAGGACATCTGTGTGGGATGAGATGTACTTTGGTCAGACTTCAGCTTTGAGTTGTTCAGCAAGAGGATAATTAATTATAAAGAACAGTATCCGAGCAGAAGAGAGTTGGAGGAAGTCCAAATGAAGCAAACATCTAATTATCAATGAGCAGGAGGACTTTTATTTTGTAGTCATTGTTGTTGTAGGAAGGAAGAAAATACTTAATGCAATGTAAATAAGAGGTAGTAATCACGAGATGTTTGCGTTGACTGAATGCTAAAAAAAAAAAATCTTAATATTTATTTATTTTGCGATAAGGTAATGAACTAACTGTAACCAGACACTGGAAATGGAGGCCAAGCTAGTTTCTCAGATGAGTATGCATTCCCTTTGAGATAATTATTCTGTTGACTTTTAACAAGGGCACATCCAGAATCATCTGCCATCATTATTACCCGTAAGAGGCAATAAATAACCACCTCTTATCTGGAGAAGAAGGTTGGGTGGAGATACAAAGCAAGTGATAATATACAAGAAGCTAAAAACTGCAAAATCAATTTCTTTAACAGAAATGGCTATTGTGGTAGAGATAGTTGCCCAACACCTTACTCTTTGAGGTGAGCCTCTGCAACATTTAGCTTTGTCTGTAGAATACAAATCTTTCACAAAACCCATTTGCCTGGCATGGCCTGAGTCTGACTTGACTTCCATGGTCATAGTGATAGGGTACGTTAGTGGGTAGTTGGAGAAATTCCCAACCTCAAAATAATATCGCATTCTCTAATTCAGCTATTAATTAACACTGTGCAACCTTTTCTAAGTGCGAATATGCTTTTCTATATGGGTTTAGAAAAACTACTAGGCTTCTGCTGCCATGGTGCCTTTCTTTGCTCATTCTTCCCACTGCTATAAAATAGTTGTCACACATCCTCTGCTTCCCTCTACCTCATGATTTCTATTGCTTCCAGTTAGTATTTAGTGAGCATCAGACGCATCTCTCAGTGTCTATAACTTTCTATTGTCTGCGGTTGTTGGAAGACATTTCTCCTTGGGTATCATGCATTTCTCCATATACAATGATCAGAGTGAATGACAGATATTTGCTCTCAGCAATGGGTATTTGCATTGTGAGCAGGCTTGGAAGATAATGATATCGTCACCCTCCAGAGCGAAGGGCAACCATTTCTATTGTTCTGTATAATAAAGACAATGTCTCTTTGGGGGGCAAATTTTGGAGCAATCCTTTAAACAAAGTGTAGGTCAAGTTTTCACTTATTTATTAAGGCATAGTTCACCTCTTTAGGGGAAGTGGGGCTTTGTCAGAAGAAGTTAGTCCCTTGGTGAATGTTATCTGCCCTTTGATTTTTTTAGGGGTGGGGATGAGGTTCTGTTTTTACTCATTACATGATTCCCACCATGCCTTGCTTCAAACACATAACATCCAAGTCAGCCAGTTGTAGATGGAACCTTTGAGGTCTTTAGATCCTTCCTCTCTAAAGCCACTCATGCCAAGTGTGTCAGCAGATGAAGTCTAGCAAATGCACCAGTGACTCCCGTGATGGGTCAGTGTCACCCTTAGCAGCATGGTGTAATAGGAAACTAGGGGACACATGTGCTGGAAGCTTGTGTTTGCTATGTCATAAGTCATTTGTCTCTATCCTGGGGACTTTGTGGCACTCACATCTCATTAAGCTGTGTCAGGAAATTTGTTAGTTTACAACAAAGATTAGATCTATTCACCATTCTTGATGTATGCCTTATATTCGGACTGCCAAAATTAAAATAAAATAAAAATAAAAATAAAGGTTAGACAGGGTTAACTAGACATTACTCAGGATGGAGGGCACTTTCAGTGCTGCGTGTCATCTTAGACCACAGCACAGGTCAGGCAGTGCATTGCAGGTTTTAGGACACAACTCTCCTTCTTGGGCTATTCACATGGGCAAGCTTTCAACGTTGCTTTATTAAATTATTGGGACCTGCAAATGAAGAATCTGATCAACAGGGACCGTAGTAGAACCCTCACCTTCCCCATGTGCCCTGGGAAATGTTGTTGAGAAGTGGTTGTTACCTTCGCTGTTTCTGTATTCTACTATATTTGTGAGCAATGAGAAGTAGATGCCGTCTGCAGTTCACTGCTCCGCCTAGAAATGAAGAGTTATGTGAAGCTTGCATTTCTACATTGGATAGCCGAGCTGAGCGCTTGAGTCTGGGCTGTGGCTCTCCTTCAGTGTTTACTCCTTCATTCGAAGAGTAGTCAGAAGGCGGCTGGGTTACCTTACTGCTAGGTGCATGGACCCTGACTGGCTTCAGCCCCTCAGTGAAATCCCTTTTGCCCCTGGGACTTCGGGTCATGTCTTTGCTGTGTGTGCATGCATAGTTTGCTATAAGAATGTGAACCCTATGGGATAGCTTTCATCTTTCAGTAACGGGGAAGCCAGCCTGAAAATCAAACCAGCTTTTTGTAAAAGGAAGATTCCAGAGAAGAGCACAAACTAGAGCCAGAGTCCTAACCAAACTTTCCCTAAAGTCTACTTCATTTTTTTTTGCCTTCAATTACATAAACCAATTAATTCAACTTATTATTAATGGTAGTTTGAATCTGGCTTTCTATTACCTAGTGCCCAAGTCATTCTATGTGATCCATTGATCCGGTTTCTGTATTATTGGAGGTCACTCAAGGGTTAATGTCTTGAGATTATATGGGTAGCACTGGTGTCATTCTGGAGCTGGGTCAGTGCACTTCAGTCTCAGAGACACTGGAGTCCCCTGTCCAGTTGGTTTAACTCAGGTGTAACTCAATCCTGCTCTCAACACATGCCACATGAAGTGTGGTCTTAAACACCTCTGCCATGAAGCAGTGATGGCTGTTCTCCCAGAAGCTGTCTGTCGCTGGCTGACTTTGGTCATATCTCCTTGATTGCCTTGATTTGGCTTCAGGTGGGAAACTTGGAGGATGAGGTCAGTCGATAAAGAGTTACATCAAAAGATAAAATAAAAAGTACTGTCTACAAACAATGGCTGTCACCATGGGTTCCACGTGCCTCCGGGGTCAGGCTTTTGCACTGGAGATGCAGCATCTGGGCCATGATGCTTAATCAGAAGTTATAATTTTGGCTTAAACTGTTTGTCCATTACAATCTAAAGTTTTCATCTTGTGGTGAAAGAAGAGAGTAATTTTGCTGAGGCGCGCAGCATTATTTGTGTCAGATGGAGGACGGTGATTCGTGTCTCAACCCCGTCTCCTTCACACGAGAAACAGGACAAAGCTTTTAATATTTCTAGATTAAACAAACCAACAGTCATACAATCATACAATGTCAGAGTCAGTCTTACCGCCGCTATGGGCATCTTGTACATCTCTCGTGAGTGGAAGGGATAATAGAATCTCAGCCTGAAACAAGAGAATCGTGCAGCTTTGCCAACCACAGAGAAGGCCATGTTAAAACGATGAAGAATCCTGGTGGGACCACAGGTTACTACTCCCAGCCTGCCAGACCACATGCTTGCTGAGCTCAGGATTTTCTTGGGCATGTGGAAAACAGTGAGATTGGAATATCTGGGTCAGCACATCTTAATGTGCACTTACTGACAAAGCTCTGACCTGAACGGCCTTCCCTAGGCCTTTGCTCAGAATGTTTTCTTCTCTTTCAAGTGCTTCAGACACTCAGTGTTCCCTCTCCACAGGCAGCAACCAGCAGGCAGATGGGTTATTAGTTACATCTGGGAACAGGCAGACAGTCTTAGAACCGTGCCATTCACACCACGAAACTCATTCGTGCCCCCCGATCAAGTGACTGACTTAATCAGTAGATGGAAAACCAAAGTCATGTGCTGCTCTAGAGAGCAGAGGACCTAGTGAAGTTCTGAGACACAAGGGAGCTCTCTGTCTTGGTCAGGTTTGTGTTCAAAGAAGTCCTTCACCTGGCTAAAGAACTGGTCTCCATTTGTTGCCTCTCAGTCTGTATTTCCTGGACGTAGCTTTAGGCATGCTGATTACCTGGGAGCCCAGGCCATCTCCATTGACTCCCCTGAAACATCCTGGTGAGATGTGACACTCATCTCGGTTTCCTTTCCTGGTCAGGACACAAAGGATGCTATGAGTCGTTTCCCATGGAATACTTTCCAGGAATAATGTTCTCGGGAAGAATATACTAAACCATGTCTGAGATACTTGAGCATTCCCCATGAAACTACTAACCGGTGCTGTGGAGTGGAAGTCTCCACTGGTGGCTGTGAATCATCTCTATTCAAGCTTTGTCAGCCATATGAGAAAAGCTCTTTCCAAAGCCTTTGCCTTTGCCATCGTACGAATCCTCCTCCTTTGCCTGTACTTTGTGCGTGTTTCTGCACAAGACTATATCCCTGCACCCTCATGACAACACTTCCTTATACTTCTGGTGCCCCATTATTCTTTTCTCATGTTTACTTTTAAGCACAGATTTATTTTATCCAGATGGTTCTAGGAATAGGAAGCATATCGCCTAATTCGTCTTATGGCTTTACACACCACTTAACACATTGAAGACACCTAGTAAATAGGTTTTCCTTGTAACATCAGCCTCCTGGTCCTGGCTAGGCTTCATTTGGATTAGTTCCCTGTCCCTTAAAATTCTTCAATTTTATTTTTGATAATTAATATGTAAGTTGTTTAGAAACCATTCTCAGGCATCTTAGAAGCTCACAGATATACTGGATGTAGATTTGGATAGAAAAGAATCTTAGATGTGTGGGCTCTGACCTTGCAAAATTCTTTATGATGAACTCAGCATTTTGGCAGATTTTCCGTTATTTCAACTCTAGGTCATTTATTAAGGTACTAGACTTGGAAGAGGTTAACTAAGAAGTCATCTTCATTTGTCTTCCACATCTGTTCTGCATAATACTTGATGAGATTTTTCATCCTCGCTTGGTTGATGACAACTTTGGTAGACATCAAATCCTTTCAAGTGACTTCAAAATATTAGCCAAAGGTTCATTTTCAAGAATTAAATAAACCGGCAGGAACCAGTCTCATATAAAACTTCAATCTCCCACCTAGTTGAAAATTCTTCGCTGACAAGCTCCTCAGCTGATTTTGTAAACAGGACCCTTGGGACATAGGGAGGCCTGGTCTAGTTTCTGCCTGGTTTTCTTCACCGTCCTTTCACCCTGCTGATCAGCCTCTGGACTCTTATAGAGGATGGGTAGATGGAAGTAGACCTAACTCGGCTCATATAATTGACTGTCATGGATCTTTGGGTGAAAGATGCTGAAATGCTGGGTTTCTCACTTTTCAGGTGATGGTGGGCCTTCCCTGCACCACCCTGTCCCATACTCAGGGAACTCCATTCTGTGCTGAGTAATGTGTTTCCTGGTTACTCTCATTGTCTTACTTACTTTACTATTGCTGCGAAGAGACACTAAGACCAAGGCCCTATTGAGGAATGAAGAGGGGTCAGCATAGGCAGGCCTCGTGGCCTCACGGCTGGCTTACCAGCCACTCTTCCCTCTCAGGGAGAATTTGTTGCACTAGAGTTGGGGCATCTTTATTTCAGGATGTCTTACTCCATTTATCTTCTTTACTGTCTCCGGTGTGAAAATTCGAAGCCTTTGGTATAGTTGCCTTGAAAAAAGCTCCCAGGATGCAGTTTCAGAAGATTATTTTACTCTACCAACAGGCAGTATTTGAACATAGAAAAAAATTCTTTCAAAGCCCTGAGCCCTGAGTTTGAATATTTTTGTCTGCCATTTAATAATCCTGTGACCATGAGCCAGTTATTATATTTTCTTTTCTTTTGCTTCTTATTCTGTTAAAAAGAAAGTAATATCTTTATCACAGGGCTTTTGTAAAGACTAAATATGACAACTTAGCCTAAATCCAACACTAACAGCACTCAAAGGATGCTGGATTTTCTTCCTTTATGCCAAATAAGTATTTTCCTATTCAATTCAGTTAAAGAAATTCTTTAGAAGTAAAAGCCCAGTGGGTCAATAGTTAAAAAATTATGGAATACTTTCATACAAAATTTTTTATCTGTACTCGGGGGTCAAATTAAAAAAGTTGAGGTCTTCTCTGTCTTTCTTTCTCTTTCATTTAATCAGCACAGCCATGCTGAGTCTATTGAGTTACACTTGGAGGCTGCCTGGTCTCCTCTGGACAGCTCGACTGTTCCTTTCTCCCCAGGGTTCCTTCCAACCTGCCCTTTAGTTTTCTTTTACATCTATGCTCTTCCCAGTGTCGGTGTTTGGTTTCCAAAATTCAGAAACATCACAGAGCAGCCATCCTCTGTATTTTTACCTGCAGGTTCTACATCTGTGTATCCAACAACCCATCCACCCACACACAGATGTCTCTGCCATGTGTCCTGAAAGGCTGTCCCCTGGGTGTGGCATGGTCATTGTCTTGAATTCTTGGCAGCTTTGGTCACCCACAAGAGACCTACACTGGTTTTGGCACACCAATGATCAGTCATCGAAGGGTAGGAACATACTCCGGATGCCTTTTCCTAGGATATATATAGACAGTGAGTGCTTTCTAAGGAGGAGGGATTTCCGGAGCGCCATCTCTCCTTGAGGCTATAAGCTGTTATAGTTGTTGGGAACTATTTTTTTCAGTGTAGCTACTCATTCAGTTGTTCCTGTGAACAGTCTCTCACCCACGCTCCTGTAAGTAGCCCGAGTCACACTTGTTGATTCAGGAAGTTAGACTTGGATGCAATGATTTCTTTGGTTTACCATTGATTCCCTGTCTGGAGTGAATAGGTGGTTTATTCATCTCACAGGAGAAAGTTCACACAACACTGAATGGAAGCTTAAAAAGTTACATAGCATTAGATCCTATTAAGCATTGTAATTAATCTACATATCATTTAAAGTATATGGGAGGATGTATATCAGTTTTTAATATACCATCTATGATAATGAGTATAAGTAAATGTGGGCATCTGGTGGAGATTTTGTTAGCAGTAAATGACTGACTATATCTGCCAGCAATAAATTCCTTCCTGTGCCTCAGAGCCTCCAATTGCTCAAAGGTTAGAATTTGTCTATGCAAATTCTTAGCGCGGCTTATCTCTAAGCAATCCCATTTGCTACTGTTTCTTCCTGTCTACTCGGTACACCTTGCATTCTTATTACATTGGCAATTTTATCCTCCTTCAGTCTTCTGTAAGTCTTCACACCTTGAAAAGTCATTTTCTATATCTAGAAAAATCCGTCTCTCTTCTCTGCTTGTGATCTTATCTTTAAGGACATGGCCACTTCTTTAGATTAGGTAGATATTGGCAAGACTTCAATGCCATGTTTGTTGTTGGAGTACAGTTGTGCCTGGTGCTTTCTAAGTCTGAGAAGATGGATTCTTCTGCTGTCAGCTCAGTGATAACACACGCATATTCTGTGAAATGCCCAACACTATTCATTGCCTTTATATTATACCAACAAGGCAATTTTTGTATTATTGGTAATCTAAACGTAGCATTCAAACCAGATTGTAACCGTTGTAACTGATGCTAGGAGAAACCACAGTGTATAAGAAGAGGTCTACAGATTCAGTGGAAGAAAAAGTACCATAAACTAACTTAATTAACAAGGTACTAAACATAACATTTGATCAAAAAATGCATTAAAATCAGATACTGCTCTGTGTGCAAATTATAAAGGATATAAAATTTCAGCCTGCAGGGAAGACTTCCGGTATGGTATGGAGATAAAGAATAATGCTTAGTTTGATGATTGATTCTTCACTTCCTAGTAATGAGAAGACAGCATCTTTTACAAATGCTGTTGGGTTAAACTTGTTAGCCATCTCTGATCTACATATGAAGAATGTTGACTCCCCCTTTGTTAGTATATTGGCCAAAATTCAGTGATCAGACCAGACCAGAACATATCACAGCATCCTGTGCCAGATACTATAGGATTATAAAGAAGTATAAAAAGGTGCTTTTATTCTTTCCTGTTTTCAAGAGCCTTCCAGTGAGTCTCCAGCTCAGCTTTGATTCATGTCTGATTCTCCCCTGGCCTTCTTTTGACATAGCCATCTATACCCACACAACCATGAGTTTTTCTTTTCAAATTTGCTCCTCTAGTCCAGCCTTTCAGTTAGGGCTCCCTAGGTCTTGTGCCCTTCCAAAAGGGGCATATTTACTGGTAAAGGAAACTGTATTTTGCCCCAAAGGTACTGCCATTGTTTATAGCCTTGGGATTCTAAACATGTGTCCATTCACATTCCGTCTTCACTTGAAACATCCTCAGTTCTTAAAGTCATCTTTAATTCTCAGTGAGAGTCCATCTCCCCACCAACAGGAGACCCCTGAGTAAATTGACTCTGGGTAAGGTTCTGCTATCACTGGGACTCCTGTCCTGGGGGTTTCAATAATGTGTTTTCAAGAGGGAGGGAGGATGAAACTAGGAGTTGGCAGATGGAGCACGTGTTGAAGAAATGGAGCTGTGTGGAGACGGCAGGAGTGAGTCAGAGGGTGGTGTTCACTCCAGCTCACAGCTCTCTCTACTCCTCTAGTCAGGGTCTAGCTTCACGAACTTTGCTGTTAGACATTTTTTTCTCTAGTGAATATTTATTACCCCCCACTGTAATCCTTCATTTAACATAATATAAAATTTGTGGAAAGGGAGAGTAATTAGTAATAAATCATCATCTCATCCATTAGCAGTAAATAATGCCACTTCATCAAAGTCACGGCCATCCAGCAGCCGCTAGAGGTGGTTATGTATGCTACCCAACTGGACGCAGTCCAAAAGCAAACCACAGCCCCCCGTTTATTATCCTAATTACGCCCTAATACAGTGCCATCTTTTCCTCCTATAAACTTGATGACAATAAAAGGGCAACAATGAAAATTGGCAGGGTAAGTGAGCAAGGAAGATAGTCTGAGAAACCGCCTAGCGCCACCACCCACCAGCCCAAGTCCTGATGCAGAAGAGGACTAAAAACCCCGAGGTTGTGGAACAAAGAAGGGGACTCTTAGGTGATTGGAAGAATGAGTGCATGGGGCAATATCAAATTAGAATTCAGGGAGGTCTCGCTTGTTATATATACATGCACACATATACATATACATAACTGAATTGTGTGTGTGTCTGTGTGTGTGTGTGTGTATTGTGTGCAGAATTGCACAAAAGAAGGGAAGTTCATGGTTCTGCTATGAGCTGCTCAGTTAATACACGACAATGTAATGCGAGAACAGCATAGCCAGTTGTAAAATAACTCTTTTCCCTCCAGATCATAGTTTGCTTTAGATTCACTGGATTGTTTGGGAGCAACGGAGCTGATGGGTAAATGAATGCAAACAGTGTACCCAGGATGTCCTAAGATATCCTAACCTGTCACCTGGGACGAATGGTGTGCATCTGGGTGGACACATAATCAAGGATGAGAATTCTGAGCTGGACAAGATATGCGGAGAACAGAGTAGGAACTCGGAGGCCTCGAGTCACGATCACAGTTAGGTAGACAGCTAGGCTGAAAGCTAGAGAGCTCCTGTTTGGCTTGGTGATGAATAGTGAAGAGCAGGCTCAGGCAAGTCAAGATATCTGCTCAGAACTGGGTCTGAGGGGAGGGAGTTAGGGAACCTAACTAAGGGCCACTCTGGTGACAGTGATTGCAGGATTGTTCTCAATTCCGGATGCCTCAATGGAGAACTGTCAAGCTTAGGACTGGCCTGTCTGGCAGCCCTCCTGGCCACAATGGCTGGCATCATGGCAGTATTTCTTTTCTTTTGTGTTGAGACAGGGTCTTGTGTTGTCTAGCCTGATCTTGAACTTCTGATCCTCCTGCTTCTGTTTCCAAGTGCTGAGATCACAGGTGTGTACTTTCCTTGGGGTGTACTGAGCATCTAACATTTGGTGTTCAGGTCATACGGATTGTTCCGAGAGAGTATTTCTTTAGCCCAGGCTGGACCTGACTCACTTCCCAGTAAATTTGGAATTGAGAAAGGTCAGGTTCTCATTGCAGAGTGAGGCCCCCTTGTGTGTGGTGAACATTTCTTCTCTGTCATTATGGTGGCTTGAATGGGGTGTTCCCCAAACACCTGTGCATTTGAGTCACCCGTTGGTTAGAGAAGATTAGGAAGTATGGCTTTACTGGAGAAAGCATGTCACTGGGAGGTGGGCTTTGAGGTTTCAAGAGTGTGCTCTTTGCTTCCTGTTTGAGTTTTGAGATGTGATATCTCCTCAGCTCTTCTCTCTATGTTCTGTATGCCTGTAATAAACCCTTCCTTCTACAAGTTGACATGGTCGTGGGGTTTTATTATAGCAATGGAAAAGAAACAAATAGAGTCATATACCCAAAGATGTAAAGCAAAGCTGTTTAGTTTTCCTCTTTTCCCTACAATATGTTGAAGGTAGTAGACATATGATGGCTGTTACCGCATTTTTCCTACTCTCTGCTAGATTCACTCTCTTTTGTGAGGATGACTCACTGTGGTCATGATACATGATGCCAAACTCGACTTTGGGAGATACATTTGTGTTATGTATGCATGCATGTATGTATTGTGTGCACAGATGTATGCATGTAAGGTGCCTGCTCACTCAGATCATCAAGCTTGCATAGCAAGCATCTTTACCTGCTCTTTTGCCTTGCCAGATTATTAAATACTCTTAATGTTTGTTGGGAGTCTACGGATATATAAGAGACACACAAGAACCGAGGAAATCTTGATTGGGAAGGGAAGTAGTCAGAAAAATAAGAGATCCATAGTCATTGTCATTGCAAGGGCTTAGGCTAAAGCAAAGTTGTCAACCTACATATCAGACATTTGTAATTCATAACTGTAGCAAAATTTCAGTTATGGAGTAGTAGCAAAAATAATTTTATAGTTGGGGTCACAACAACAGGAGGAACTATATTGAAAGGTCAAAGCATTAGGAAGGTAGAACACCATTGGTCTAAAGGGAATTGACTTGTGTCCAGAGAATTGTAAAAGCCTCCAGCGCTTAGTAACAGACATTACTATTCCAAGTTTAACCTGCATTAAGAGATGATAAAGTTACTGGTGATGGGCTGGCCTCATCTGCAGATGCAATTCAGTAGAACAAGACCACAGTCACCTCTGATCCTCACACGTAAGCCATTTTCTGTATTATATCACACATGCAAGCAAACCTCCAACTGAGGTTTGAACTCTTTCAGTTCTTGCCATTGAACATGTGGTTACTGTTCCTATGCCTCCTTCTTAGGGTCCCTTGTGCCTTTATGACTCTTCTCATGTTTCCTTCCTGAGCAATCTCCCAAGTCCCTTCTAGGCATGTCTACAGATCATTTTTCTTTATTCCATAATGTTTTCCCCTACTTGCTTATGATTTCCTTATAAACACTATGTTCCTTTAGAGCAGACAGCACATCTTAATCATCTTTATTTCTGCCATGTAAGTATAGTTCTCGAATCATATTATATGTCCAATAAATAGCCCGTTGTTCCAACTTAATGAACCCCTCATGCTAGAATACAGGTGAAATTGGTATATGAAAGAGGTAGACATGGACTACCAAGGAATGTGTTCCTCTGCTGAACAGCAGGTGCAAAACAATAGTAAGTGAATAAGCAGTTTGTCTTGTAAAGAACAATTACTGTCTGCCTGATTTGCACCTTGTTGGAATACAGTCTCTTGGATAAGCCAGAAGAACACAGACTAGAGGAACCATTTAGGAGAGGGCTGGAATCACACAGGGCAGACCAGGACTTTGGCTGATATCCACTGAGCTACATCTGAATCTGAATCTCTGGTCATCATTTCTGAGTATCAAGACGCCCCCCTTTTAACTGCCTTGTCGACATTGCCAACTTGGATGTTTTCATAGCTTCAAACTTGATGTGCACGAAACTAGCGCATCACAGAACCTCTCCGCACCCTCTGTGCAGCCTCAGTAGAGAACCATTTTGTTCAGCATCACACACATTCTAACTGATAACCCAAGACTCCCCATCTCCTCCTAAGCATGTCTTTAATCCATTCTCCATTCCCACTGCCAGCACCATCATCTTCCTTCATTCTTGGACTTCCAATGTCTGCAGGCTTTAATACACATCTTTCTATGACCCATCCTACATGCCATCAAGACTAGATCAGTCTTCCTTTCTCATTACACTGGTCTTCTAATAAAACTATTTAAACAGTTCTTGCATAGTGAGCACCTTACAGAAAGTCTGCAGGTTAATTAAGAATCACAGCCTCATTTCAAATAGGAATTAGCACCATAATATTGAACACATGAATTGCTGTAATGCCTGCACTATTATAGACCAACACATTCTTTTATAGAGTGCTGGATACTTGGCGTTGAAGTAGAAATTTGCTACTTATCACAGGCTGGCTTTGAACTAGCGACGATCCTCCTACTTCCACCTTTGAGTCCTAGATTATATGACTGTGACATGCTTCCCAGCTTTGGTTGGTATCATTTTTTTTTTAATGTAATGTTTCAGGTTAATGTAACCTCATCCCTTCCTGTCTATAGCTTGTCTTCTGGTCTTATCTTTCCTATTGGATTAAGAACTATAGGAGAAATATAAAAGTTCTGACTGTCCAGGAATGACTGGCAGGTTTTGGGGTGGCTATAGTGGCAGCAGAACTGTGCGGTAGGAAGGAAATAGAATATGCTAATTGGCATGGGTAGCTTAATGATCAAGCTGAGTAGAAATGAGGACTATGTGGGTTTATTCTTTACTAACTATCTTGGAAAATGTATCAAACTTGACCTTGGGTTCTCGACGCACTGCAACTGAAATCTGAGTTGGGTCTTGCCTGGATCAGTTTGGGAAGGAGTTTTCTAAACTCCTGCAATTTCACGGCCTTAAGGGCTCAGATGACAGAAGTCGAGATGCATATTATTTTTGTTTGCCCGGCTGTAGTAGTGAGCAGAACACATTTCTATTTGACAATGTTCCCAGGAAAGAATGGAGATGAAGGAAAAAATGAAAAAACAGAAAACGAAACAACCGAAATAAAACACCGGCTCATTCTTCCTGGGACTTGTAATGACAAGAGTGAACAGATTGCTTTTCCAGATTGCTCTTCTGATGGACCAGAGAGCTTGACTAGCCAGGGCAGGTGGCACAGTGGAAGCTTAAAGAGGACTGTGGTTTACAGGGGAATCTTGAGGTACACTTAGGAGATGTGGCTGGGCCCTGAAAATTGTCTGCCATGCCCATGGGACTCCACAAACTACTTGCTGGGCCAATGACTCTCGGGAGTGCGTTTGGGAATGGCACTGAATGGCAGTGTCAGAGGTGAGGAGACCCAGACAGCATTGATTATCCCCGTGAAAATAATTAATTCTATTCAGATTATTTTGTGGGGAAGTGAGTAAAGAAATCTTTCACCCTGTTTACACATGAGAAACAGGATTGATATATTATCGAATTAAGTGTCAGCTACGCAAAAAATTAAGATAAAATTAACGATTAAAAAAAAGTTTAAACTGGATTCAACGTTGCCTGTGTTTATGTTATAATTTCCCGAGACAGTTAGTCTGACTAAGCAGTGGTACTCAGCTGTGGAATTAAATGCTAACCTGCTTGCTACTGTAAAGGGTTTTTGTAGAGGAGGCTTGTTCAGCAGGTCGCTCTGTCTTAGTTTTGTTTCTCATGATTTTAGTTCCGTGCAATCACCTAAAGTCTGACCATGTTCAATAGCAAGTTCCAGAAGTAACTCTCCAGCTGTGACTTGCATGCCATGACACAGTGAGAAGACGCTGCACCAGCCCATCTGTCTTACCACACATCCAAATCACATCTGTGTAAAGATTATCCAATCTCTATACATGAATCGCCTCCTAGTCATTGAAGGAAACCATTGTCATATAACTTTTCTCTCAGGATATTGTTACAGTTGTTCTGATTTATTAGTTGTTATTCTTTCTCTTTTATTGCACATAATTTATAAGTGTTGTATCATAGTTCTGTATTTGTAGGAAAATCATAGCCTATTTAGACTTCTATACTCTGTGTGGTTTCAGGTAGCAGGTATGCACTGTGTGTCTGATGATCCCTGAGAGCTAGCTGGAGAAACCACTGTCTATAATCATTTGACACCTGGTAAAGCAGATGACTATCTATAATACCTGTGAGCTCTAGTTAACCTGTTGGAAGGACTGAAGGGTGAAGCAGGTTTCCTCTTCTCAGGACTTCAGCATCATCTCTCATCCAGGAGTTCTATCATGAAGCAGTCCAGCCCACAGAGTTCATATGGCAATACTCATTGGGCTGTTGACAAGTCTATAGGGCATTTTCTTAATTAGTATCAATATGGAAGGGTCCACCCCATTGTAGGTGGTACCACGTTTGTGCTGGTTGGCTTGGGTTCTATAAGAAAGCAGGTTGAGCAAGCCACAGGAGCAAGCTGATAAGTGTCCTTCCTTCTGCATCAGCTCTTCCTTCCAGGTTCCTGCCTTGTTTGAGTTCCTGTCCTGACTTCCTTCAATGATGAACAGTGATATGGAACCATAAGACAAATAAACTCTCTTAAGTTTCTTTGGTTATGTGTTTCATCACAGCACCAGGAACTCTAACTAAAACTATCATCTATAATATGTATTCACACATATGTGATTTACATATACTTATGTTCATATATGCATATTATGTATATATATAGTTATGTTAGTAACATTCATATACTGGTTGTGTGTCTTACTAGAATACTAACTGACAAACTTTCATTTTATCAGCTTTTCAATAGAAATGTTTGCATAGCTCTAAGGAGTAGACATTTGTTTTTCCAAACATTGCTGAGGAGAAAGACATGGGATCTGTTCTAGCTTTGGTCTGATGAATAGCTTGTCCTTTCTCTTTTTCTACTGATGGAAGGATGATGCTTAGCTTTGTATCTTTAATGTGACTTACCACTGTCTGTGCCAGGTGCCATAGCTAGTCTGAATGGGAAACTCATTTTGTTTGCCACAGCAATTGGTTTGGGGAAGGCCTGAAGCTCAAACTGGGCCAATAAGATTCCCCATAGTTCTTTTGCTTTCTTTATTGGTCAGGAAACTGGTCGGTTAGTATGGAATTTTCCACCTGAAGGAGCAAGGTCAGGACTGGGCAGTGGATGGGGCCATCTCTTCTTGTTAAAGAGCTTGCCTGTCAAGGACTGTAGAGACAGATTTCTGATGCCATTATTTCACTATTCCTGGCAGCTAGCTGTGCCCTGAATTTCTGTCCCACGTCTCGGGAAAATCTCCCCTGACTCTTTTTTAGCTTCTGTGTGTAAGGTGTTTGATGTGTGCTTTCTGATAGCTGCAGCAGAATTCTGACTGTTGGAAATTGAGCAGAAAACCAGAGTAGAGGTGAGGAAGGTCACTGTTGTATAGGGGCCTGGATGCAAGGCATACTGTTGAGACAAGAGACATTAGAAAGACATCTTAGCACGAAACACAGAATACTGAAATAAACCCTCAGCAGGGCAATGGTATTGCACTTGGCCGCAGTGCTCACATAGAAACACTGGCAAAAGCATCTGGCTAGAGCTTCAGCTGAGAGTCCAAAATGTACATGTGGGAACATTCTACCTATAACACAAAAAGACATCAGCATGTATCATACAAATAAATAATTTAACAAGATAATGTAGATTGGTTTTAGGGCCAAACCATGTGACCAACCCTTTAAACTGATTGATTCTATAATTGAGGGTACAGGTTGAACATCTTAGTTTAAAAAAAAATTTAAATCTATCATTGCTCCGAAGCCTGTGCTACGTAAACACTTCAGCACAGACAAAATCCGTTAACCTTGTGTGGTAGACCATGCACACTAAAAATAACGTATAAAGTTATCTTCATGCAGGCTACCTTTATAAATCATACAAGCAACATGGGTAAGCTTCACGTTTAAACTTGGTTCTGTACCTAACACATCTCATTATTTATAGGTAAGTATTCAAAATGAAAAATATAAAACTTGGTACACTCTGGCCCCAATTATTTTGAACAAGGAACACTCAGCTTGTACTGAGAAATATGACTCCTATTCTTGATCGGCTTGGGCACCCTCATTTAAATGCTAGATGTTGCGAATGGACATCCCTTTGACAGTTACATTTGGACTGTGAGAAAAAAAAACGAGCAAGCAAGCAAACAAACAAACAAAACCTCACACTTTTACTGATGTGTGAAAGAAGATGCTCTGAATGAACTCTGGAGAGAGAATTAGCATTTCCTGCTGGACAGCATTGTAGGTACTACTTCAGAGGCGGTGCTGAGAATAAAGGGCAGGTGTATCTAGATGAGAGTCGGGCCTCAGCAAGAAGCCCCGGCAGTAGGTCTGGACTGATGGTGGAGGATAATGTGTTAGGGAGATGTCAAAGGGCTGCAGGCATCGCAGACATCAGGAATATTGAAGTGAGAAATGTCAAGGCAGCTCAGGATGGGGTAAGAGGAGGATGTGGGAAATGAGGGCAGAGAGGAAGGAAGCTGGACCTGCTGGAGACTTCGGAAAGCTCCAGTGTCCAGACTTGGAGCTGACCTTTGTAGGGAGGTATTGAAGGACTTTTGAAAGAGATAGTGGCCACTTAGTTAAGTCTTTCGATACAGTCCCCAGCCCACATTATACATAAAGGCCTAACCATACATAAAATCAGCCACAATTGTATGGAAATTAAGAAAATGACCATGACATTGTGGGGTGTTATGGTGGAAGTCTTAACTATCTATGGGCCCCAATCAGTGGGTATTCCAAGGAGAGGATTGGTTATTGTTTCCAGGGGCTTAAGCAAGGTTTGGAGCAAAAGAGGGAGAAGGAGGCTTTGTACCAGAGGGCAGTTGCTGATTCAAATTAACGTCCATTTAGTTCCAGCTGGGGTCTTAACATTGATCTTCTATTCTCCTGGATCTGAAACAAATTCAGAAACACAGTCCCTTGAAATGAAAGCAAAAATAAGGGTGGGAAAGAGGTGGAATACAAAAAAGAATTAGCCTATTTCATGGAGAATTTCCCAGCAGGGCTTTTTGTTTTTTCTTTTTCTTTTTTTGAGTAGGATGTATTCTCTTCTCTTTCGTTACTTTTGAAAAGGGGGGGCACTGGAAATGACTTATCTGGGTAGCCCAAAGATTCAGATCAGCTAGTCAACTAATGGGAGCCAGGTCACCTTTTCCATGAATGATGCATGAGGAAGATGAGAGATACAAAGAGCTTTGCTAAGTCTGCTGATGTTTAGTGTCTAAGAAATTGACGGGTTTCAGTCAAATGAATAAAGATTCTTCCAGTATAGTGATTTCCTGTGTTTTGGAAAATTAACTACTGCATGCTTTTTGCAACTAATTTATTTTTCTGCTTTGACAAAGAGAAAAATAATAAAGTAAAAGAAAGGTTGTTTCATTCGCATAATAGGAAGATGAGGATCTCTAGAGTGATACCATTTTACTGTCTCTGAATGACCAACCCCTCCCCCTTTATGGAAAAGAGACCTGTGACCTCATTTGCATTTCAAATATTCCTACAGTGGAATGGCGAAGATCAATGAATTGATTGTCAGAGAAACAGCATGAGTGACAAATTCCTTAGGAAAAGAAAAAAAAATACAAAGGAGGCAGACAGTAAAGTCTTCCTGATTCAGGAGTAATTGAACAAAAAAGGTCTCAGCCCTCCTCTCTGTCTTGTTTTGTTTTCTTGTATGTTTTTTTTTTTTAATTAAAATTATCTGAGGATAAGGAAAAGGCTGATCTAAAAGTGTGGTTAAATGTGTCTGTAGTGCATCATGTAACACTTGAATGTCACCCTACATACATTTTCATCATGGGTTCCATTTCCTCATCTCTGGGGATAGTTTGAGAACTAAAGTGATGTAATAGAAATAGGTTATACTTGGCAGCAGAAGACCCATGTTCTTGACACTGGGCCTCAGCCATTCATGAGCAGCCATTCATGAGGGCTTATTTTCAAAGTAGTCAATGACAGAAGATATTCCAGCCTATTGAAAGGGTACAGTCCTGAATCTCCAAGAAATCACTTTATTTCAAGTAGTCATTCAGAATGGGTGTTCTAAATGTTTGCAAGTTCACTGAAGTGCATAGAGTTTGGGAGTGGGTGACTGTTTATTAATCTAGCTGAGTAATGTCTTTATTTGTGAGTGCATTAGAAAAATAAAATAATTGTTCCAAATATAAGTGGTATAGAAGTGTTAATCTTTATCAACCCTTGATGTACTAGAATGTCCTGAATAGCATCCCACCTGACATAAGCTGTAGGTGTGGAGGGTTTGATCTTTTTTCTACCAACAATTCATATCTCCCAGGAATAAGATTCTGGGTCAACCCTGAGGTTCTGGGCAAAGGCAGGAGGGTCTTTGAATGGGATCAGGGATCCATGAATGTCACCTATTGACTTACATTCAGTCTTTAGTATTACAGTATTTTTGGTTGGATGAAACCTATTTTTATAGCTGAAATTTCTTTACCCTTTCTTCTTTTATTATCCCGTGCCCCCTGTTTCTACTAGAAAAATACTTAGTGGGAGGAGTCAGTATTTTGGTTTAGCAACTATAGAGTATCAAGAATAGATTCTGATGGAACAATGCATTCTCAGCGATCTGAGACTTGAAACCTTGGGTCCTTGAGAGCTCCCACCATTTGGGGAAAACAAGGACACCTTATTAATGCTATAAGGGGTTGTTGTATAAGCTATAAATGTTTTTTAAAATGAAACTGCATGTGGGGAAGGCTGCATGTTAATGCTAAACAGTTAACAAGTGGATTGTAGTGGACACTTATCAATAGTTTGGACACTCAGCATATGAAGTCTCTGGCTACAAATGAGATATTTATAACCCTATGAGCCTTGGAAGAAAGGATAGAATCCCAACACTCCCCCAGTCTTCCTGAGGAAGGACACAGGCACATGACTTGGCCTTACCAGACATATCCACTCAGAGCTGGAACCAGACTAGGAGCATGAAGAAACAGGAGACATAAGGACACCCTGTGACAGCAGCTGTCCACTCTTGAGAAGGAGGTTGGCAAAGCACTAGTGTTTGTAGCTTTGGAGATGGAAGCCACAGTGTCTGCAGGCAACCATGTCTTCTGAGGCCCAGCTCCGACGCCTGAGTTCTTGGCTGAGCTACAGCCTGGCTGTTTGGTCCTTCTGGTTATTCTGTGAGTCACCCAAAAATATTAATAAATTATTTTTCTCTTTACATAAGCCCTAGTTGGAGCCCTTGGCTGCTGGAACCTAGTATTACTGTCTCTTATTATCCTTTAAAAATTCATAGTTTTATTTGATAACATCCCAAAGAACTTGGGATGCAAGTAAGCTATAAAATATACTCATCCGCTGAAAGACATTGTGCCCTTTCTTTCTACCCTGTCTGCTTACTCTCCAGGAGATGACTGCTTACACATTTTGAGTTCATTCCTTAATTTTTCCACCTTTAAAAAAAAAAATCAGTTGTTAATCACATTTGTATCAGGCATGTCTGAACATTATTATCCATAGTTTTACGTGCTTTTGAGCTTCATTAAAATAGTGTGAGTTTTAAATGTAGTATTGGGATTGCCAGTTTGTGTGTGTGTGTGCTTATGGGTTTGTGTGTATGTGTGCTTATGTGTGTGTATACATCCATCATTTGGAAGCCAGGGAACAGAATTGGGTCTCGTTCCTCAAGTGTTGTCATTGTTGTCTTTGTAGTCTTCCTCCTCCTCCTCCTTCTCCTCCTCCTCCTCTTTCTCCTCTTCCTCCTCTTCCTCTTCCTCCTCTTCCTTCTCCTCCTCCTCCTCCTCCTCTTCCTCTTCCTCCTCCTCCTCCATTTTGTCTTTTTTTGAAACAGGATCTCTCAGTGACCTAGCACTTTCTAAGTGGGCTAGGTAACTCACCAACAAGTTGTGGGGATCTGCTTGTCCTTCCCTCCCTAGCACTGGGATTGTAAATACACGCCACCTTGACTTTTTAAATTGCAGGTTCTTGAAATCAAAGTCAGGACCTCAGGCTTCTAAAACAAGCATTTTACCAACGCATCTTTCTCTGCAGCCCAAATGCCATTTAAAGAATTATTACATGTGTGTGTGTGTGTGGACATATGAACTGTGTGTAGAGTTTTGATAGAGCAATAGATGCAGTACCTCCATTGACGAGGAAAAAGCATTAAAAAAAAGTGTTTCTTTTGAGTCACACATTTAACTTTCTCTAATACTCTTCAGAAGACGAAAGCAAAATTTGGGCTTTTTAAAATTAGTTTCATGAATTTATTTCCTATGTGCATAGCACATATGCATGTAGTGTATGTACATCCTTGTATGTATGTATGTGCATCCTTGTATGTGAATGGGGTATACATCTGCCATGGTATGCATGCATGTAAAGGTCAGAGACCAACCTTTGGCGTGTCAGTCTTTGCTTTCTCCTTTGCTGGTGGCAGGGTCTCTCTTGCTTGTCTGCTGTGCATGCAAGGCTGGTAGCCGGTGAGTTCCTGTCTCTGCCTTCCATCTCCCCTGATGGGGCATTGGGACAAAAAATACCGATGCTATGAACATTACATGGGTCCCCCAGGGATTCAAAATCAGGTCCCCACATTTCCATGGCAGGTGCTTCTACATGGGCCATCTCTCCCAAGCCTCCAAAGACTTTGTTTTTCAGATTCGCTTTGAACCCACAGGATAATGGGAAGGTGGTTCCCTGTCTCTAGTCTCTGGTTACTGATTCTCTACCATTAACACTTTGTGTGGCGCATTCCTTACCATTAGTGGAGCACTGCGGTGTATTGTTAACATCCAGGAATTCAGACTTTCTCAGTCTCCATTTCAGACCTCCCGTGTATCTGAAGCCTCTGTCCTGGAGACTTGCACGTCTCTGCTGCAGACGCTCTCATAACTCTCATAGCTCAGGTTTCTGCTCGGCTGCGGCGGTTTCTCAGGCTTTCCTTATCTTTTTGTGACTTTGCCAATTTCAAGGGTACTAGTGAGATACTTTGTAGGATAATCTTCCATGGAAATTCAATGGTTTTCTTCTGACTAACCTGGGGCTCTGTGTTTGGAAGAACAGTACAGTACACCATCATCAAGGGTATAGATCAAGGAATTGCTCTTTAAAGCCATTTGTTTCCTAGATAGTTAGTAGTTAGTTGTTGGTCTGAAATGTAACTCTGCCACATTTAGTGTGAGAGGTGAAAGGCAGCAGGGTTTATTCTAATCACAGTGGACATAATGAAAGTACTAGAAATGTTTCTGTTGCCTTTTATGAAAACTGTCTAGAAAGCTTGCTGAGAATCTTCCTTACCAAGCCCTCTCCTTTCCATTCTTTGCATACAGTCTTAATTCCCATAATATATATGTGAATCCCATGATAAACAATGCATTTCTGTTCTCATTTTTAAAGAAACAAATGGTCATAAGTTTAAATAACATGCCTAAGATTACTCAACCAGCAAATGTTGAGGTTAAAGCTTCCCACATGCCTGCCAGGGTTGTCATGATACAACCCACAAAAGAAAATGGCCTAAGCCGCCGAAATCATTCTCTCTGAAGTCTGAAGACCGGAAGTCTCAGATCAAGCCGGCAGCCGGGTTGTTCTTCCTCTGAACGGCATGAAAAGGGCTCTGTGGAAGACCTCGCTCTTGGATTGAGAATTCTTTGGCCCTGGCTGCACGACTCCATCCTCACATGAAGTCTTCCATACTTGCCTCTCTTCCATGTTCCTCCTCATTTTAAAGCTTAGGGCTTTCAGACACAACCTAAGCATTTCACTGGTTTCTCTCAGAGGCCTAGCCCAGGATGCGAGCAACCCTAATTTTGGGATCTCGAGTCCCTGTCTTCTCTGTGCCTAGCGTTCTGCAAAGATTAATCGCTCCGAATTGCTCCGCTGACTGACTTCCTTTAAAATGGCAGAACCATTAACTCGGGTAAATTTGTTCTACTTGGGAAGGGTGGGCTGCAATCAGCAGGAGTAAAAGCCAGGCCGCCTTGTGGTCTGCGAAGGTGTTTAGCAGCTACAGACAAACCCTGGAATAATGGGATCAGCAGTGCTCAGGTCTCCAGATGTAAAGAGGCCATTTTATTCAGCATCCGTTCATGTAATCAACCAGCCATGACTGGTTGGTCCAGCTAGTTCTGAAACTGAGGCTGCTGTCCTTCCTCCTAAGGCTTCCTTTAATAATCATTCTGTTATTGACACATCAGCGACCCGGGCATGACTAATGGTTTAGTATTACCGAGAGACGCGGCTAAAGGCCACCTGGGAGGGGCTGTAAAGGGGATCCTCGCTGACATTTCCACTGTACAGTGGTAAAGCAAATGGAAATTTTAAGGGGGCAGACCCCACTCCATCTTCACCGTAGACGCAAGTGCCATTACAATGCTGTGTAATCAAATTTCCTCCTTTTCTGAAATCTTCGTTCTGCTTATTAATTAACTAAAATGACACAACAGGGCTAGCGAGGGAGGTCGGTGGCCCACTTAGGCACATAGTTAGTGTAGCAGCACAGGCTTGATTATCGTCAGCAGGAGCAGGAGCAGGTAACTTATTGGGTAATAACACAGACCCAGGAGTGTCTTTGTGAGAGTCGAAAGAGAATGTTCAGATAAAGGAGGAAAAAATGTTTTTAATGAAATTTAGAAAATGGGGTCAGAGTATAATTTATGGACGGCGTCTTGCCCTCCAGTGTCTGCGAAGCAGCTATGGCAGCGGAGAGTCCACAGCGCTAGGACTTTCATTAACTAGCGCGCCCCTTTCCCGTCCATCTTTCACCATGTCACGATTGCCTGTTTCTGGGCAAGGTTTCATACCGTTTCCTGAGATACCTTTGTTTTTTCGAGGAGAGTTTGCCGATACAGAACTCCAGTCGGGTCTTTTTCATTACCGTCCCTTTTCTTCTCTGTGAGATGGGAAAGCATGATCTTATTTTAATTTTTTGGTTTAGTGTGTTACTGGGTTTTGCTATTACTGTGATAAAATAGTACGGGTAAGTCAGCTTATAGAAGGCAGGGTTTGTTTGAGGTTTATATTTCCAGGATTAGGAGGTGGGGTGGGAGTCTGTTAGCTTCATGGCAGAGAGCGGGCAGCATGTAAGCGGGCACAAAGCTGGAGCAGCAGCGGAGAGCTCACATCCCACTCCATAAAGTCTTTTGAAACCTCAAAGCCTGCCTTTTTTTTTTTTCTTTTACTAGACAATTAAGCACACTTTTATTGAAGCATATATTGTGGTACCGAAATACATTTCAGCTGATTAAAAGTCCAACACCAACAAAGAAATTATGGCACCAAAACTTCCCTGCCTATAATTGCACTAGATCACTAGTCCACCTACGGTGTCTTTTCTAGGCTTTGTTCCACACAAGCCTGTGCAGTTTCGAGATTAGAATTCTTAACTTTATAAGATGGGGGAATCAGACCTCAAGCCAAAAATCTACTGGGTTACAAAATCCAGCTTAAGTAAGCACTGGTTCTCCAAATAGCAATTCAAAATAAAACCCTGCCTCCAAATGACACACCTCCTCCAACAAGACCCCACCTCCTAATTCTTCCTAAACTGTCCAGTCAGTTGGGCACCAAGTATTCACACATATGAGCCAATAGGGGCCATCCTTACTCAAATAACCACAGCTAACCTATAAAAAAAAATGGACATACATGTAGTTTTTCTTTGCCTTCCTCTTCCCTTATCTTGTTTCTACCCTTCTTGTGTGTCCCCTTCCTTACCTGAAGAATAGTCCTCTCCTCTGCTTTTATCTAACATTTCACATATATTCTGTTATACTTTCTTGTTCCTCCATATGTGTGTGTGTGTGTGTGTGTGTGTATGTATATATATTATGTCTATATGTATGTATTCTGCATATGAGAGAGAACATGGTGTTTATCTTTCTGGGTCTGACATGTACATGAAGATATACATATATACATACATCACTTTCCTGTGAATGTTATAATTTCACTCCTTTTTTCCAGCTATATAAAACCCTTCATGCCTATGTCGCACCTGTTTTTTTATCCATTTACTTGTGTGAGCCCATGTCTTACTGTTGTGAATAGTGAAGCGGCCGACACGGATGTGCAAGAGTCTCTACGGTGTGTGGACCAGAGACTTTGGGTGTATGCCTAGGACTGGGGTAGCTGAATCATATGGTTGTTCCAATTTTAGCTTTGTGTGGGGGACGTCTAGGCAGATCTTGATAGAGGCTGTATCACGTTTACATTCCCACCAGCCATGAACAAGTGTTCTTCCCCCCACAGCCTTATCAGAATCTGCTGTCATTTGTTGCATTGAGGATGGCCATTCTGACTAGGGAGAGACAGAGGTCACGAAACTCTGTGCTGTGATCCTGAAAAGTTGCTGGAACCACACACCAACATCACACCCATTAAAAGCCAACAATAAATGTTTCTTGAATGAATGCATAAACCCAGACAGTTTCCTCTTTGCTCTCTGTGGTGGCCATGGATACACGCTGCCTAACACCGTGCATTGGTTTGCATGTGGCCTTCCCCTCTGGAACCTGTGTTATGTGTCACTGCTGTTATGGTGGTGTTGGGAAGTGGGGCCTTTAAGGGGTGATTTCGTTATTGAGATGAAGTAAAGCTTTGCTTGTGAGAACATGCTATTAAAAAAGAGCAGGTCTCTTGTGGAACTCGAACTGCAACATTTCCAGTTGCTTAGGTATCATGGATTGTGTCCTAACTACAGAAGAGATCCTGGCACAGATGGCCAAGTGTAGCAGAGGGTGCCACTCAGTGATTGCTGAGAGAACACTTGCTGGTGGCTACTACTCTCCTGTGGCATTCATGGGCTGAATTGCAGGTTGCCAGCATCCTATCTCCCCTGCTTTCATCTGGGACCTAATGGCCACAGTTCCCTCAGAACCCAGCTTTCGAATTCTCTCTTTAAGGTTGAAACATGCTGGAACAATCTGTACTGGAAATACAACTGCATTGTGCAGCAGATGCTCCTGGAGAATGAGCACACGAACTCAACTGAGAGAGGTGGTTGGCTACTGTATTTTGAGGAGAACAGTGGAACTATTAAAACATGCAGTAAGGAAGAGAGACTATGTAAACACATATATACACACACACATCAATTGTGACAGTTCTATTTATTTGTTTATTTATTTATTTATTTACTTATCCATTCATTCATTCAGTCATTCATTCATTTATCTCTCTCTTTTTTCTTTTCTCAAAACTAAGAATTTGATGCAGATACCTCCCCCCCCCCCATCCTAGATCTGATTATTTACTCTGGCCTCTGCTGTTGCTCTCACATTAGGGGAGGGGGAAGTAGGAGAAGAAAACTCATGCTCCCCAGAGGCTTTTCTAATTAACTGTTCGAAAGAGACTTTTAAAAAATGCCTAAGTGTGAGGTTATTTGTATGGCTAATTTCGTTTTTATGTCACACTTACTTTTAAGTGTGATTTATCAAGGCTTAACACGTGTATTCTTTCAGGGGCCTCACAAAGAGCACCGCACATTTATTCCAGCCCCTTAAAAGGCTGTGTTTTACTTCCACATGCTCTGAAATGATTATTGAGTGGACTTGGTGCTTTTCCTGTAGTTAAAGTGCGTTTTCTTATTGTACAGAAATGGTAAATAATTGATACCTGTCACGAGCTTCCTCCCTCACCAGGCCCCCCCTCTCTTTCCCTTGTCACTCTCTTCGCTTCTGTCTTCCTATTGGCTGCTCCTCGTCCTGCTCTCCATCCATCCCTCTCCTCTCTGCAGGCTTCCATTGCTTTTTAACACCATTTGCCGGGCCTCTCCATATGCTCCTCTGAGAAGGGGCTTATATGGGTTCTTGAGACCATTGCATTACTCAGCAGGGGTCAAGGCTGATGCTTAGATCAAGAATTCTAAAGGAAAGTGGTCTCAACAAACCCCTTTTCAGAATGATCTTTCTCTTTAGACTGCTGACTGGATAGTAGGTTAATTCTTGCCCATTGTCTCTCCTCATGCTAACTAACAGCAACCCCCAGAACTCTGAAATTAGGGAAATTATGGCTAAAGATCTAAGATCATTCTGAGCGACAGGGCTGCCCAGGCCAGCCAGTCTTAAAGGAGCTCTCAGTTTCAGCCAAGCAAGACAAATAGTGAGTGTAGCAAGGGGACATTTAATGGCTGTTCTGTCTTTGGTAAACTTAGTTTTAGGAAATTTTCACTGCATCATAGATATAGAACTATAGAAATTTAGATTCTTTTGTTTTTAATCTCTAGGAGGCAAAACAAACAAAAACCAAAAGCCATTTCTCTATGGTACAAGGCAGCAAAACTAGAATAGTTTTCTGTTGAGGCATAAAAGTTTAAAATTGATATGGGGATGCAAAAAAATTTCAAATAACCAAAAGAATCTTGAAAAAAGAAACAAAGCTGGAGCACTCACATTTCTCAAACTCAGATTTTCTAGAGAGCAGCAGTAGATGTTAAGATAGAACAGCACTGGATCAAAGATCAGATGGGTGATGGGGGAGGCAGAGATGGGGTCAGGGGAGGGATGCCAGTCTATGGTCGATCGACTTCAGCAAAGGCATTGTGATCGATAAATGAAGAAAGAACAATCTTTTCCATAAACAGAACTGGGTTATGCAAGGAAAGAAATTAGAATCTTCTTTTGTAACATACACAATTATCTCAGCATTGATCAAAATTCTAAACTATGAAGCTCATAGAAGAGAATAGAGAGTTTATCTTTGTGCTTGGATTTGAAAATAAATGCTTAGGTATAAAATCAGAAGCACATATAATGAAAGGATTTAAAAAGGCAGATTAGACTTCTTTAACATAAAACCTTTTGTTTTAAAAAAAAATAAGGAAATGAAATGACCAAATGACAGGAAGTTTTCTCCCAGTCTGATGTCTGATATGGGACTTTTAGATAAAGAACTCTTACAGTGTGATAACAGACAGTCAGATTTTATATTATTTATTTTTTAAACATTTTTATTGGATATTCTCTGTGTTTACATTTCAAATACTCTTCTCTTTCTCTCCTCTCCCATCCCCTCCTCCCCAGACAGTCAGATTTTAAAGCAAATAAAATCATGCTAAGAAACAATCCAAAATAGATGATAACAGTCAACTGAACACAAGAAAAAAAAATACTTGACATCACCGTTTTTAGGACAAAATTATACATAAAATGTTCATAGTATCATTATCTATAATAGCCAAATGGTGAAAACCAACCAAGGGCTTATCAGCTAATGGATGGATAAATGAAATGTGACATGTGCCTTTGGCTATGACAAAGAATGAAGACTGATACATATTATAACATGGGTGCATTCTGAAAACACTGCTAAGAGAAATCAGTCACACATGTTTACCTATTGAACAACTCCAGAATAAGCATAAGGAAGAGAGAGACAAGAAGTAAATTGGGGGTTGTCCAGTGCTGAGAGGAAAGGGAGTAGGAAATTCTGGGTAAGCAGAAAGGGTTTCTTCGAGGTTGACACAGTACCCTCATTGCTTGTGGTGGTGATGGGCGGACACACTATAGATACACTAAAAGCCATTGAATGGTATACTTTAAATGGCAGAACTGTGTGACAGATGAATTGTCTTGAAAGTTAAATGTCTCCCCAGGCTCAGGAATTTGATTCTCAGCTGGTGGTGCCTCTTTGGTGGGGGTGGGGAAAGGTGGAGGATGGGCAGGGAGGGGTTCAAGGACCTTTAAGAGGAAGTGGGCCTGATAGGTGGAAATAGTTCTAGGTGTTTATTCCTCTGAGGGCTCAGGACCTGGCCTGAGCATCCAGTTTCTTGTCTAACACGTGCCCTCATGAGCCCTGCCCTTCCTTGAGAGTCCACAGTATTCTGAAAACATGAGTCGAACTAAAATCTTTCTTCCTGAGTTGCTTTGTCAGGTATTTGGACACAGGAAGGGGGGAAATATTTAATACATGACTTATGTAGTGGTTTAAGTAGGTTTGTCTCCACATTGATTTGAATTCTTGGCTTGTGGGAAGTGGCATTCTTAGGAGGTGTGGCCTTGTTGGAGTAGGTGTGGCCTTGTTGGAGGAAAGGAGTTACTGTAGGGGGTGGGCCTTGGAGGTCTTCTCCTGTGCTTAAGCTCTACCCAGGGAGGAAGAGATCCTCCTGTCTGCCTGCCAAGGAGAGTCTCCTCCAGCCTTCCATTGGATCAAGTATAGAACTCTCAGCTCCTTCTCCAGGACCATGTCTGCCCGAATGCTCATCATGATGATAATGAACCGAACCTCACAAACTTCTAACCAGGTTCAAATGAAGATAGATCTTAGGCCACATTCTTCCTCACATGGAAACATTCATTAAAAACTCATATATGTATACATAGATGCAAAATAGCTCAGAAAAAAAAATCAGCTTTGCAATGATGATATTCCAGGCCTCTTATTTGTGTTTATCTCTGCTTGCATGTGAGGTCTTCTTGGCAAAGATGTCAAGATATTACAGAGTTGGGAGTTTGGCCTATTTCAGTTCAGGCAACCTCAAATTCTACCGGTTCTTCATGGCTGGATCTGGACCTTCCTGAGATCAAGCTTTAAGCATGAACTCACAGAACCACCATACAGGCCCAAGTACGTAGCTCCTGATATCCCAGCCAAGGAAAATGTGGGAGTCTTCAAAATGGTAGCTAATCTATACACCACAAACACAATTTACCAGCAAAGCCTATGGACTTCCGCTTTCACTACTATAAAATGAGATCTGGGGTATGGTATAAATGTGTGATAATCTATGAAATGCCTATTAGAAGCTATGGATTAATTTAATAAGATTATTTTAGTATGTCTAAAATGCAATGCTAATTAGTCAAGCCTTGAGTGTTGGTGGAGATTCAGAAAGCAAAGGACACAAAGCACCCACACTTGCAGCATTGTTTGATAGCACAAAGCAAATTGATGCCCCACCAAGGCATCTGACAGCCCCTGGAGATGCCTAACCCAGCATATTCTGAATATCTGTCATGTGCTTAGATATTTTAATTATGTATTGTATGCTTAAAACCTTGGTCTTGTTAGCAAATGATAAATGTTTTCAGATCAGATAAGAGAAACCAGAATAGGAAGACACAGAAAGAAAATATGGCGAGTAGCCAGAAACAATGACAGGGAAATGGAGGGAGGTAAGGAGGGAGGGAGGGAGAGAGAAGGGGAGAGAGAGGGGGGGATGGGGGGAGAAATTAGACTCAAGTAACAAAGAGAATGACACGTGAGAACCAACCTGGTCATACATCTTCACGTTGTTCAGCTTTCTAATGTTTATGCAGTTTCTTCAAAGACTTCCTCTCCACCTTTCTCTTCCAAGATGTTCCTGATCAGACCAAAGGAACCAACAATAATCAATAGAAATATGGCTCAAGAGAATAAACCGAACCCTGCTGTTTCTGTCCGAGTCTAGCAGGTCCCTGCTGTGCAGTTAGGTACATGGAAAGTGTACTTCACAGGGAAAACTAGGACATCTGCCATTGCAGTCAAGCTGGGCACAGGTCCAGACGTTTCTTTCTTTCATGCCAGTGAGGTGAATGGTTGGCTGTGGGCAAGGATATGAAGAGTCCCAGCACAGTTCTCTTATCTCTCTACTTGTGTTCATTGCCTGGCTTGGCCTTGCTTCCTGGAGTGAGCTAATGCTATATCCACCTAGATTTCAGGATTCTATTTTGATATATGGAGGCTTGATGTTTTAAGTATTGAGAGCTTCCTATAAATACTGCTTTACATTTTGTTTTACCTTTTTCTTACTTTATTTTTGTTTTTGTGGATAGTTTTGTTTCCCAGTAAATTTAATCTGTTAAGGTGCCATATTAAGTTTTTTTTTTTTTTTTTTTTTTTTTTTTTTTTTTTTTTTGAATACCCATGGAAGTGACTTTAACAAAGGAGAAAATCACATTTGGACTTCGGAGATGGACATGTATTTGATAAGTTTTATAAAGTCCATGAAGTTTGCATTTTATCCCAGCCCTTGTTTCACTCTAGTTGAGAATGCAAAATGATGATGATGATGATGAGGTTTACTCTGTTGTTGACACTGTGGCTTTCCTTCCTCTTGACCCCTGACCTCATACTTCTCAGCATAGCTGGCCCCTGCTTGAGTAAGGTAACAAAGGAGCTGTAAAGTGAAGGAAATGAGACTGGTCAAAGGTAACTCTAGCTCTGTCTTGGACGCCTTGGGCCTGGTGTGCACATCCAAGCAGCTTTAAAACTCTGGCAGGAAATTGTGTTGATTTCATTTCTAAAAAGAGGACAAAAGGCAGCAAGAGAAGTGGCTCACGGACTAACTTAGGACTTTTCTGGTGATCTCAGCCTCCCAAGAGTTTAGATTTAGGCTGAAGTCTTATCCAGGTAAGGTTTGTCAAGGACTTCCATTTCCCTTAGAGAACATCTTTGTTCAACCATAGCACTACGAACCAATTGGGGGTTCTGTCTCAGGCCCGAGGTGTCAAAGTCAAAGCGAGAGATATGGTACTTGAGCCCAAGGCATTCTTTTAGGTGATGTAGACAGTGTTTGGGCACTTGGTGTTCTCCAGGACACCTCATTCTAAGGTACAACCATTACTCTAAGAGCCCCAATGAAAGGGCAGCATCTATTCTTCAGCGGACGTTAAATCCAGGGTCTAGCTGTCACTGGCAGGCATGAAGAGGTTAAACATTTCTTGGAAGAGGGTCTTTTTACAGTCCTCTCTTAACAAGCCATCATATGTGGCACAGATTGTCTCCATCATTGCTAACAGATGCCTCCATGGCAAAAGACAATTTTGCAAGCCCAGGCAGAAAAGGACGTGTGCTTTTCTGCAATCTTTCCCCTGGCTCACATTAAAGCTAGCCTGGAGAAGAAACATAGCAAAGTTTATTAGGGACAGCTCTCTGGGGGAGGAGTAATGGGGATAAGGAGACAGATATTTCTAAGGCATCCAGGGGCTTCTGAAGTAAGCAGACTGGCCCAGGGAAATAGCTTTGTGGAGAAATGGCTTTCCTATGTGTAGTTCTGTATGATACATTCTGTTAAGTTGTATCCAGGCACATTTGAAATTTCCTAAAGAGTCTCTGGTCACCTTTCAAAGCATTATCACCAGAAAAAGCCAACAGAATAACAATCAGGACAGCCTTACTGATGGAGATCCGGGTGAGGAAGTAGTTCTCCCTGTGTGTAACATGGCCAGACAAAGTGCTGCTCCTGTTTGGAGCCAGAGAGGACTTCAGGGATAGGAAGAAGGTTCAGATTACCTCTCCAAGCTTGATTCTATTTAAGAAGGAAGAGTGAGACTCATGAGAAGGGTATTGGGGCAACTAATTTAGTATGGGAACTAAATCTATTATAATTTGAATGGAGAAGAGAACACGTGTATGTTTATGAGAGAAAGGAAGAGGGAGAAGGAAGGAGGTATGGAAGGAGGTATGGAGGGAGGGAGAGACAGAGACAGAGATGAGAGAGATATGAGAGAGAGGGGGAGGGATGAGAGAGAAACAGATAGAATCCTTTTTGAGTGATGAATTTGTGGATCTCTGTGTCAACAGTGAGTGGATAAGTTCAGAGGAACTCTTACAATTGCTTCTATCACATGACCTGTGGATACAGCATCTCACTTTTCATCTGGAACATTCCAGTAACCACAGCTGACTGGCATTTGTTAATGCCCAATTCTTTGGAGGTAGATATGTACTTTCTGCGCGATTTGAATGAATATTATTGGACATGTTTATACACCTCTGAACTGAACAGTAGACTGAGCTCAAGGCAAGGTAGAGATCCACACACACCTGGCCCTCAGCATTCACCTTAGTTGTTTTGTGTAATTTTATCCTCTGTGTTTTCTTAACAGGTTCACTTTATACCTTTGCCCCTTCCTCCACCAAATTATCCTTCAGCAAAAGGTTTGACATAACTCGTTATATTTAATGGGGAATTTAAGTACCACATTACTTCTGTTATGTGTCATTTTCCTTATATGGAATGGCATATGTGGCAGCTAAAGTCATCGCTTATGTGGCTTTCACATGGCTCCTATGTCTGTTGCAAGGTGAAGCAACTTTGGTGGAACTGTTGTGGGCTTTGGTTGTTTGTGTGTTGTGCACCACAGTCTCTGCACCAGAAGGAGCTGTCGTGCAAGAATCACACTTTGGTTGAAGGTATCCATCTGTATCATGAGAAGAAATACTTGAAGCAAAGCAAGAAAGACACTTTATGCCAAATTGAATCTAAAAGCAAAGGAGGGAGAATGAGAAAGAAGAAGAGAACAAGGAAGAATTAAACAAAAAGAAAAGAAGAACCTATCTTAGTTCCCTACAAAAACCCAGATGATAGTACAGGGTGCAAGGAGTCTGCTGGTTAGAGCTTGCCATGTAGACAGGTGTCAGAGGGCCCATGAATCTTCACAGTGCCCTTTTCCTTTGTGTTACAAATCTTTGCCTTATGAAAAGACTTCAGAAGAAACTACCTTCTTTCTTATTTTGTTTTTTGACAAAAGATTTTCTTGGTTAAATAACATTCTCTATGGATTTGATCATATACATGAATGCACACATGCACGCACACATAGACACAAACACAAACATACACAGACACACAGAGAAACACAGAGAGAGAGAGAAAACACACACACACACACAGAGAGAGAGAAACAAACACCACACAGAGAAATACACACACACACACAGAGAGAGAGAGAGAGAGAGAGAGAGAGAGAAAACACACACACACACACAGAGACAAACACACACACACACACAGAGAGAAACACACACACACACACAGACACACACAGACTCTGTATAAAACCTTTCTAAGATTTTACACTATTATATCTTTTTCCCCATGCTGCTTTTTTTCTAGAACTTTCTCTTGCTAATTGATTCATTTAAAACTGCTAACAAACAGTTAATGGTCAGTTTATCATTACCTTTAAAAGTGTGTGTTAAAATACAGAACAAAGAATCAACTGAGGATCTAGCTAGGTCTGTGCAGTACCCAGAAATTGTTCCAAATTCTACTTCTAGGACTCAGGACTTAAAAGTTTGCTTTTGAATAGAGATAAAGGTAGAAGGAAAAAAAAAAAAAAAAAAAAAAAAAAAAACACACCATCAAAGCAAGAGAAAGAAGTTTGAAGATGCAAAAAAAAAAAAAAAAAAAAAAAAAAAAAATTATCTAAGCTTTAAAAACACAGATTAAAATAATCCAAATAACCTCTAAAAAAAAGTGGGAACTTTACACAGGGTATGTTGAAAATAATGTATCAGCTTGAAATGTTTTTCTTTGAAAAAAAAAAAAAGCTCTTTTGTACCAATAATGCTAAACTAAAGTTATTTCAATGAGTGGGGAAGTGTAGCTAGAGGTTACTTAATGCCTGGATTATAGGTTAAAATTGAAATTTTTATGACACAGTGGCTTTTTAGTTGGAGGACAGTAGTAGTGGTTCTAATGAGTTCTAACAAAGTTGTCCAAAGAATGGTTTAACTTTTGCTGTGCAACCTCTTTAAGAGAAGAAAAAAATTGAAATTTGTATCTAATAAAATGTGGGTCCCCAGGGTTCTATCTGGTTGTCATTCTCTCCAACTACATTGATGGCGACTTCCTTCTTTCCCCAGTCCTTGAATGTAACCAAAAGAATATAACCATTTCAGTGTGTGCTGATGTGTGCATGCACGTGTGTGTGTGTGTGTGTGTGTGTGTATGTGTGTGTGTATTTAAGAGAGAGAGAGAGAGTTCATGTGTGTGTTCAGATGCATGTGTGTGTGCAGGTGCATGTGGTTTTTCTGTAAACAAGAGATCAAATTTGATTGCTTTTCTTCGAAAGGTGCTTACCTATTTTTTGGAGACAGTATAGCTTTGGGTCTTGGGGTTCAGCAGTTGGCTAGGCTTCTAGTCCGTGAGCCCCATGTATCCTCGTGTCCCCGTTCCTCAGTGCTTCACTTGGGTGCTGGGATGGATCTCAGGTCCTCATATTTGCATGAACACTCTACTGAATGAAGTATTTAGCCAGTCCTAGCCCAGAGAATAGAAAAGGCACACAACTACTCTTTGTTCATGAGAAGATGTAAAAACTGTATAATAAAAGGTATCTGTGGCCCATTTAACTATGTGCCAAGCACTGTACCTAATACTTTGTACCATTTTTCATTATTTATAAACCCCACAAATGACACACATCCTTAACCCCAATGTCAATCTGTGGAAGAGAAAGCTTCCTATTCATGGCCCAGGCTCATCTTTTCCCTATTTGCAGGCTTGCCCCGATGTTAAAGAATACATTCAGTCCCAGACAGGCTTCTAACCGGATGGCAGGAAGGGTGGGGGAGGAAGGTCTATAGCTCCTTTCAAACTTGAGTATTAGAATTCTGAAGAGCAGTGACCAGGCATATTTGGGTCACATGACCAATTCCACACAAGGCAAACTGCCTGCACTAGGTGTTCCTGTCTGAGAGTTGATCCCTTGTCTTCTGCTTAAGCTTTCTGTCTAGAAAGCCAATCGAGAGTGAAGAATTTTTGTCCTCTTACCGGCAACCTTTTTATGAATATTTTTACTTAGTTTTTGTCCAGGGTCCTGTCTGTATCATTGGTCACTGTGAGTCGAACATCCTAGTGCTCTCTATAATGATTAGTCTGGGGTCTGAAGTTAGACGGCTTGATTACTATGAATCATGTGACCTTGAGCACACTGCTTAGCTTTCTCAGAGCCTCTTGTTCAAATTGAAGATTGGTGAATACACGAGAAACATGTTGTGCTTTGCCGAGCACTTGGTAAACCTTCCAGAAAGCAACTTCTAGATTCTTCTGGCCATAAGACCAAGAGTGTGCACGGGGCCTGCGGGATATGGACTACAGGTTATTGGTTTGCTTCCACGCTGGAAGCATGTTTTCACCACTGTATCCTTTGTCTTTTTCTTTCCAATACTATTTAATGTTCTCCTAAGGGACTGGTTATTAGATAACCTGCTTACTTGCAATGGGGCCACATGGCCCTTGTTCCACAGGGTTCCTGTCTCATAGCTGGCGAGAAGAAATGCTAGCACAAAGGCCAAGAAGAATCTGAATCCACAAGCCTTGCTTAGCCTGCTGTGAGTTTTACCACCATCTGTCACACTCCTAACATGTTTCTCTGAAGCTCTCTGCTTCTTTCAGCGGTATAAGCATGAAATCCAGTTTTCCTCAGGTCTCTGAGTCTTCTCCGGCTCCTGTGTTTTATGTAAAGTTCATAATTTATGTTTTAATTAAGAATGACTTTTTATTTTTCATGTATGTGTTGTACAAAAATGTCTGAGTGTAGGTTGGTGCACTCATGTGGGTACACAGAGTTGAAAGGAGAACATGAGGTGTCTTTATCTCTGCCCACCCTACTCCTTTGAAATAAAGTCTCTCACTGAACTGGAGTTAAGCTGGTGGTCAGAAAGCCGAGCAATCCTCCTGACTCACTTCCTCTTACAGCTCTGGGGCTACAGGTGGATATGGTCACGGGTGCCAAATACACTCACTATGTTTTTGTTTTAGAAATACTGGTCATAGCTCCTACAATAAATAGAAATATCTTTTCATCCTTACTGAGGTAAACAAAAAGAGTACTATGTATTCAGAAACGTGACACACATCTCTCTCCTCTCTCCCTGCTCCTTCTTTCATACACACATCTACACACACACACACACACACACACACACACACACACACACACACACACCAAAACAAAACTAAATAAGCTCAACTATATTTTGGTGTCTTTCCTAGTTCTGACAACCTCTGTTCTGATTACTGAATTTGACAGGGCTGATTCTGAGGTCCTGGTACATCTAGAGACATGGCTTCCTCTTGAAAATATGTCAGCGTTTCCTTAGCACTGGTACAGTTAACCGTGGGGCCCATTTCTTTTTTGCTGAGGTAATTTAAACACAGATTTGTAGTCATGGTGGAAGAGTGCTCTCTCAGCCCTCTTTAGGCAGAGGTTGGTCCCTTAGACGTATTTTTTTTCTGTTGAAGATTATTTCTTACCACAGGAAGTCTAGATTTTTGTAAAGAACTTCCAAGTCTGTAGGGACATGCTTAAATTTATATCACGTCCTATTCAGATATCAGTTTGACTTTTCTCTGATTTGCATATCATAATTTATAGATCTTCAGAGGAAACAGGTTGAAGGCTGAGCCATGAGGGGTACACCGTGTGTTATATTTAATGGTAGTGGTATGGTTTTATCTGCTTATGAAGCACCCATTCTCAACATTCATACAATGGTTTAAAATGAGAAATGAAATTTCTGGACTGGAGAGATGACTCTGTGGTTAAGAGCACTGACTGCTCTTCCAGAGGTCCTGAGTTCAAATCCCAGCAACCACATAGTGTCTCATAACCATCTGTAATGAGATCTAATGCCCTCTTCTGGTGTGTCTGAAGACATCTATCGTATACTTATATATAATAAATAAATCTTAAGAAAATAAATTTCTACTAAGTGTATACCTTGTTTTTGTTGAAATCACTGCATAAACACTTTTACAGAGTGCACACTGCTTAGTATATATTGTTGGGTACAAAACCAAAGCTGTTGCTCTGAATCAAACTAAGGATTAAGACTTAGATATTAAAGCTCAAGCTGCCTGCAGACAGTGCTTCATGGCACCACTTCCTGACCGAGAACAGGAGAAAAAGAACTGGCCCAGAGCTTACAGCAGGGACCTTGAAAATGAGCTGCTGTGTTCCTTGTCCTTGACAACTAGGTCTGTCTTGAGCCAGAGCCAGAAACGTTCTTGATTCTGTCAGCAATTCTGTCCTGGACTGTCAGGAAGACAGAAATGCCGAAGATGTTCAGGGGCATTAGTTAGAGTACAGGTTCCTTGTTTTCACTTTTGTTCTACTGCATAACAACCTCTTGGAAGCTGTGTGTAATCAGATGCTACACACCTAGTGTGGCCCTTGAGGGTGTGCCTAAAACTCCAGTCCAGCCTTGAGATTGAGAGGCACACAAACACTTCTTGCTGGGCCAACTGGGCTGAGTAGCTCACCCATGCCTCAACCCTGTAAATTCTTATCAACCCCAAGATGGAGACCCTCAATGGCAGCCCTTTCTTGGGATTGGTCCTACCCTACTAGAGCTCCACTTGCTTCCTTTCTTTTAAACTATCTTCTTCATCTTTAAACTCACCCTTCATCTTTGAAGGTGTCTCTGTTCCCTGTAGGCACTTTCTGTAGCCATGACCAGCCCCATGGTGTTTTTGATGTTGAGGTTGATGACAAGCCCCTGAGTCATGCCTTTCTTGAGCTGTTTGCAGACCAAGTTCCAAAGACAGCAGAAAACTTTCATATGTGGAACACTTTGGTTGGGTTCTTTGGGTGGGTTTTTCTAATTCCCCTCTAAATATGGCAGTATCCCAGAGCATTATTTGTGATTATGAATACAAACTAAAAAATAGGGAAATTCTACCCATTTTGTTGTCCACAAAATCTATCCTTCAAGTTCATGAGACAGAGCTTAGAATCTACTGGCCTAGGGTAGCTTTGGTGGCAGTAGCTTGTCTGGTGGGTGGGTGGGGTTGGGGGAACAGGGATGATAGCCACTTAAGACAGTCTCACTTAAGAACCTCCCTCTCCTATTTCATTGAAATGTCAAATTTCAGAAGGCCTCATAAATGGCAGCTGCTTGGTCCTTGGAGCTGCCTATTTTTGTTTCAACATCTTATTTTCAAATGTTGCATTAATAGATAGATAGATAGATAGATAGATAGATAGATAGATAGATAGATAGATAGATACAGTCTTAGTAGTTAGGGCCTCTGTTGCTGTGAGGAAACACCATGACCAAAAAGCAAGCCAGAGAGGAAAGAGTTTATTTGTCTTATGCTTCCATATTACTGTCATCATTGAAGGAAATCAAGACTGGAGGCTGGAGCTGATGCAGAAGCCATAAAGGAATATGATTTACCAACTTGCTTCTCATGGCTAGTTCAACCTTTTTTTAAATAGAACCCAGGCCTACCAGTCCAGGGCTGGTACCACTCACAAAGGACTTGGGGCCCTCCCCATCAATCACTAAGAAAATGCTCTTACAGGCTGGCCCACAGTCCAGTCTTATATAGGCATTTTTTTTCATTTGAGGTTCCTCCCTCTCAGATGACTCAAGTTTGTGCCAAGTTGACATAAATCTAGTCAGCATAGAGATAGGTAGGTAGATAGATAGACAGAAAGACAGACAAATAAAAGCTGACTGCCTTTACTAGATACAATTGTTTAGCATTTTTGCCACCTTTATGGTCCATTGCCCTGCATCCTCTGAGACCTCCATTATCTCTGTTTTCAATCAGGATTTTTTTGAATTTTCTCTCATGGTAATAGTCATCTTAACATTTCTGGCAAAAGTTGAAATGTTTGAGTATATAACAATTCTCCTCCTCTATTAGAGAATTTGAGTTGAGTGATCTCAGGTAATGTGGTCACAGAACGTGTGTTCAGAGAGTGCGGAGTGGAAGAGAGAAAGAAGAGCCCAGAGAAAGAGTGCCCATCCCCCACAATTTCAAGACAAATGGTGCATTTTAATATTTAAAGATTCTCCTGCTAATGCCTGCATATCGTTAGCTTCCTTTCAAACATTTCCAAGCCCTCCCCCCCCCAAAAAAATCAGCTTTGGCTCCTCATCTACTCTCAACCCAAAACTTGCCTCCCAACAATGTTTTCTCTTTAAAGGAAATAACAAGGCTCAAGGGAGGGAGTCACTAATCTGCCCTGGCATGGTTAAGTCAGTTCAACACTTGGTTTTATTGTAAAGCCATGGTTCTGCCTGTGAAGGGGCAGAGGGAGGGATATTTAGGAAGATCAGGGGTTTAGAAGTTGATATCTTAAGAAACTACATGGGATCCTGTGAGAGGCTGTAGCTAACAGAAGGGTCGAAGTACCTGAAGTCTTCCTTCCACCTTCCTCCTTAAAACAAAGCCAGGAAAGGAAACCACAAGAAAAGCTAATCTACAACTTCGGAATCCTTTCTAGAATTATCAAATTCTAAACCCCTGTCTACCGGAGCATGTTATTTCTGAAGAGAAGATGTCAGAAGGTTGATTTATAGAATACTGCTGTCCCACCATATTCAAGGGCTCGGCTTCTAAAAAATCCAGGCAACTGCTCACTGGTATATGTTTGCAAAAACCGCATCTGTCCCGAAAGCAAGACTTCTGTGCTTGTCATTTCTTCCTAAGCAAAAGAGTAGATCAGCTACTCCACGGCATTTGCATCGCGTTAGATATTACACAAGCCATCTAGGGACAGCCCGTCCTTAGCCCAAGGCTGCCTACAGGTTATATGCAAATACCATCTAGTTACTGAAGAGACTTGAACAGGAGAAGTGATCCTGTAACCAGTCTACAGAGGAGATCAAGGGAGAATGGGGTCCTGAAGCCACTCTCCAAATTTAGTGTGGTTCCAAAGAGAGGCCATGGGCTGTATTTATCAGATGGTTCTCTGCTCAGCAGAGTTCTCTCTGGTTCCGTGGTACAGGCAGCAGAGGAGCAAAGTCCTTACCATGGTGGCCTCACCACAGAGACTTAGTTCCTGACATTTTGTTGTCCTCAGTGACTTCTTGAAGGTCAGGACTGAGTCCACAGAACTAGTGGCTGTGAATAAATTACTCATATAATTTCCAACCCCATCTTCTTCAGCTTCTACCAGCAGGTGCTTCAAACTTAAGAACTAAAAAACCCAACCTCCAGTCAGTGGTTCCTGGCCCATGTTGGTGAGATGTGAGCCACACACCCCCAAGGCAATCCTTATCAGTAACTGAGAAACACCTGCCCCCCCAAAAAAGTCAAGGGCAAAGGTCACCTCGAATTCCAAGAGAACTCTCCAGCAGGGAGCCTTCTAATTGGCTGGTATTGATCTGCAAATTGTGTCCCTGCTGTGATTAATTCCAGGCCCCCCTCAAACTCCCACAGCATGAGGGAGATAGGTCAAGGTTTCAGGCCTCTAAGCATCCTTTACAAATGGTCTTCAGGTCCTTAAAGGTGCTAGTGAAGGATCTTAGCTTGTTAACTCTCTCCCAGTAGCAAGTGCTAACCCAGGAAGCCAGTTTCCCTGTTTCTTGTTATCACTAATAGCAGCTTAATGGGATGCTAATGTGAGGACCAGACATTATCAGATGGCGTGTGCAATTTATGATGGATTTATTGCCACTCCGAGCTCCCTTGATGTTGAGTGCATCTTTCTCCATCCATCCCCTTTATTGGCCGTAGCAAATGGTTTCATAATTAATTAATTTTTTCCTGAAGGGGGTTAAATTATTTGTGCCCTGCTGTTTTCCCTCTGTATTTAATACCCAATGGAGGCTTCTTTTCTGTGAGCCTAACCAAAACCAGAATCTATTTATTCACAGCTGCTTCTTCCACAGGTTCCACCCCTACCTTTCCTACCTGCTCATGCCTACACCTCCTTCTTGATTAGAGGTTCTCAGCCTTGGTTATTCACTGCAGTTGCCTGGGAGAATTCTAAAACATTTATGTCTGAGTCCCGTCTCTGGAGTCTGGTTTAATTGATCCTGGGGTACTCAGTGTCAGGAGCCTAAAAAGCTTTCCTGGTGTCTGCAGTGTGCTATTAGAGTAGAAGAACCTAGACTATGCCATATCAACTTCCCTATGACACTTTTGTTGGTCTTACACTAGACACAGTCTTCATTCCTTGGTCCTATGTAACATTTTATGTGTATACTTGTTACCCATAGAGAACTTTGTCGTATTTCTCTTGGCAGCTGCACTTTAGTTAACTTATCTGCAAACTTGTGTCCTAGCTACAATTTGGGCTGTAGGCTCTTTGTGGGCAAGGACAATGCTAGAGACACAAGAGACAATGCTAGGAAAGTGCCTGGCACACAGCAAGGAGCTCAGTAAAGATTCTCGATCTGCTCTTAGTCTTCTCAGTGACCACCGGTCTCAGGAAATGTGTCCTCAGCCTCAAGCCCTCAGAGGTCCCAGGTAGCTGGAGTAGGTTCTGTTTCAGTTCTGGGAGGACTTTGCCAGCCTGTGTGTCTAGCCCTGTGGCTTCTTACCCGGTGACCATATAGCCTAGTCTGCTGGGAACAACCACTTTCTATGCCTTCCATCCCAGCATCATTACACACAGCACACTTTTCCTGTCAAGATGTCTTGGGTTGGGTGACACATACATACGTCAAGTCAACCTAGAAAGACACACTTCTGCAGGGACCAGACTATGCATACGGTAGCCCGAGTAAGCTTCAGAAAGATCTGTCTGAACCATACTGAATAGCTGGAGAATTCTGTTTCCCCATCTGACTGGGAGACACATAGCTATGTTTATTTCATGAAAATTGCTCGATCTCTAATATTTATCCTTTTTCTGCAAATCATTCATCCATAAAATATTTTGAAGAGAGCCAAATTGCAGTCAGTACAAAAGTTAATACTGCTCCTTGTTGATGAAGGCAGTCCCCGTGGCAGATGAATTCTTGTCACCGGGAGAGCATGTTGTGAGTGCTGCCATCTCTGAACACACATGCAGATTGGTGCTTATCTTGTAGTTGTCTGCTTTTGTTGTTTTATTAGCAAATGCTTGCTGGCAGCCACAAAATACCTTGCTTTCTTGTTTATTGCAATATTCCTCTCATTATCCTATAAACTAAGGAAAATGCTTCTTCAAATTATGAATGGGAAGGTCATCATAAAGCTGAATCTGACCAAATTTTCATAAGGGCTAAACTCACTCACACCATATGTATATGTGTGTGTGTGTGTGTGTGTGTGTGTGTGTGTGTGTAATATATATATGTGTGTGTGTGCATATACATTCATATGTACATACTATGTATACATATCTGCATATATACATATATTCACAGACACAGACACATATACACATAATCAGTGGGGCTTGGCTATCTCAAAGAGGGTCAGATTAAATGTATAGCTAACTTCATTGATTGAGCAGATATCAATCAAGAACACTTAAAACAATTCTAAAGTACAACTAAAAAATAAATAGCCAATGTTGTTGCTTTAAGTAGAAAAGACCAGAATACGAATAGCTGAATAGGAATAAATAGTTTCCAAGTTCCCAGAAAACATCAAATTCCAGATGCCACTGTGGACTCAGGTTGGAATTGAGGAAATTCTGAGGGTTCAGCAGAAATCCTGCCATGTTTGGGGGTTATTCTCCAAGCCCAAGATGGAGGGGTTTACCAGGATGGAGTCATAGCAGAGGATTATTAATGGTGGTCTCTATCTTCTTTGCATCTGGCTCCATTTATGCATGACCAGGAAAGACAAGTCTTTTCTTTTAATCTGTAGCTAATTTGGGAAAACAAAATGAATTATTCTTAATGACTACTGATAACAAATAGATTTTATATCAAAATAAATATTGTATGTAATAATAAAATAAAAATATATATAACTTAAGGCAGGCCAAATTTGGCAAAACAAAACAGAACCAAACCAAAACCAAAGGTATCCAAAGCAAAGAAAAATCTGACAGCTCATTTCTTAAACAAAATATAATAATAATAATAATAAAGTCCTAGGGGCCATATGTGATGTCCTGAAGTGTATTTTAGCCACACATGCTATTTTAACTGTTGACAAAAAAAAAAAAAAAAAAAGTCACTGAGCTTAAAATAAAATAAGTTTGCAGTCTTAGATGACACTCTACAAGATCAAATACTATTAGGCCACTGTCTGCCAACATATGAAGAAATAACTCAGAGCAATATACCAATATGTCAAGAATTTCAACGGGTGGCTGTATGAAAATTAGCTGGATGGTGCTGGGCTCCTTTAAAAGCTCATTTGCCCCCAGCTTAGTCACTGCCCTTTCACCCTTTCAGGTCATATATCCTGTCTCTTGTCAAAGCACTGGGCCGTAGTGCTGGGCCATCCACAGAGATGTGTTAAATGTAGAGATGGCGAAGTTCCCTGTCCAAAGGGAAAACCAGGCAAGTGAAGCCAGCTGAAGTCATGCAGTAGACAGTGCAGCTATGTCATTTAATGACCTGTGTCCCTGAAGTACCCAGTGAACTTTATGCAGGCTTTTCCTCCTCTCTCAATCATATTCTGACACGTGTGGGGGAGGGAAGATATTTCCATCCAATACATAGTCATGCTTAAGCTCAAAGAAATCAAATGAATTGTCCTAGATCACTTTTGATTGGGTTATTTTCTGGTTTCTATAAACAGTAGTAAAACACATACACACATGCACGCATGCACACACTTATGCACTCACGAATGCACAGACACACAACATTACAACACGCTTCCCTCTAGAACTCTGCTGCTCTGTGGGTTAGGAAGAAGTGTGATGGGAGGGAGGAAAGGGCTGTTGTGAGGTGAATGGAAAACTCCACAAGTCCCTGCCATGTGAGAAGCTCCCACAGAATCCCACTCTGGTTCTAAACCGCAAGTGCTTATTCTAGAAGGTTCAACCTGTCCAAAGCGCTTCTTTTCTGCTTGCAGAGGTTTCAGGTTTACAAAGCCCAGATCACAAAGCACGGTCCCAGGATTGTGCAGTTGTGGGATGACTGTGTACGTTCAGACTTTGGAGTCTCAAAAGTACGTATTTCTGATCTGCTGCCTGCCCAGCTGGTGGCTAAGTTGAACAACCTCTGGTTTCTTATCTATGATATTTAGGATCACTTCATGGATTTTTCTAACACAAGAGCCATCAGATTATGTCCTGCCTGCTGCCTGTTTATGGAAATTAAGTTTTATTGGCACACAGCCAAACATATTCATCGAAAACAACCATTCCTGCTCACCGCTAGTTTCTACAGTGTTCTTGTTGAGTGCTTTTCCCAAGTAATAGCCCAGACTTTTTACGGGCTGTCTAGTCCCTGCTGTTTTAGTTTGTATATATGTGCTCTTCCTTACTCTCTGATTCTCCTCTTCTTCCCTGGAAACCAACCGACTAGATATTCCTTCAAGAGGCATTTCTAAAAAGCCTCAAGTTCACTTTAGAATTGCTATGTCTTACTGGTGACCGGATGCTCACCTGGTGTGGATGCAGGGCTAGCGGAGGAGTGAGCAGGGGGTGACCGCAGCTCTTTGATGAGTGAGTAGGCTCGTGGTCCAGTCACAGGCATTAGCTCATTCTCCCGAAGCTGTGCTGTGTATCTTTGCTAGAGTGCGGAGTCTTTAAACAATTACAGGTTTTTTTTTTTTTTTTTTTTTTTTTTTTTTGCTTGTTTATTTAAGTATTTGGAATAAGAGGAAAGTAAAAATCCCTCCCAAATTTCAGCATTAAAAAAAAAAAAAATCCATTCATTGAAAACAATAAAATGGAAAAGTGTAGTTCGGGAAGTCAGAAAAACCAAGATCCGGCTTTTTCTTTCTTTGGTTTTATCACACTCCTGAAGTCACTGACGTTTTGATAAGTTTGTCAGAGAGGATGGAGACGGTGCTGCTTGTCTTGTAGCACGATTCTCCAGGGCACACCGTGAGACGGGGGAAAGATTCGCCAGCCATAGAACCGTCCACGGAGCGTGACACGCATGACTTTCAAGAGAGCGCGCTCTAAGGCACCTGCTGTTTTCCTTTTATTTATGTATTACATTTACATTACGTGCACACTTCCAGTTTTTGTACTGGGTTCTGCTATTTGATAAAAATAAGTCCAACAACTGTTCTTTGGGCTAGTTCTTCTCTCTCATGGCGTCAGCTTCCGTTAGCAAAGAAGCAGCAGGCTCTGCAATAAGTTGAAACTGATTCTAGTGACTTCCAAGGGAAGACTTCTTGGATTATAATTCCAATAATCTAAGAAATCTTTGTCTTTTTATGTTGAATTCTCCCATTTAATTAAAATATAGCCATGCTAATTGTTTAAATTGTACCTCTCAACAAATGTTTTTAATCTTTTAAGACATTTGCCATTAGTTTGTATCTTAGTACTTGATTAGCTCTTTTTGTCATTTTATTACCTACCTGGACTTTGATGTGAAATACAAATTCTAGTTTTTTTTAAACGTATTTTTCTTATTTCAAGCCACTTTATCACTTTGTTAGTAAAATGTTTTAGTTCATAATTTTACTTTTCTCAGAAGTATACTTGTGTGATTTTTTTCAAGTACTTGAGTATTTTTAGTTGCAAAGTTTATTCCCTGTGTTTCTCAACTTTCTGATTCAGACGAGGTATCTAGAGCAAAAAACAGTCCATAAAGACTTCTTGTTAGATTCCCACACTTGAATGGCCATTAAGCCATGTCTTCCTTTTTATCATCTTTATCATAATGAATGGGCATCCTTCAATAACTAGGGAGACATTTCCTATATGGCTAGGGAACAATGTTGATCTCTTCAGGTATTGTCCCTGTGACCATCACAGAGGCCCATGACTGTGGAATCAGCAAATACTTTGTGAACTGTTCTCTCCTAGGAAGTCAGTCTGTGACACCAGTCACTCTAACGCTTCCGGGCCAAGAGCCTGCGCAGAAATAGTTGTAAGAATGGAAGTCCCTTTGGATTTGCAAAGCTTTGAACCATCATTTAAGGTAACGGCAGGTGACATAATGAAAGGATAAAAAATATAGCTTACCCCTCCAAGGACCCCAAGCTAAAGGAGCCTTAACCCCGCGCCTAAGAACCCCTAAATAACTCAAATTCCAGACTCTGTTCTCTGCCAGTAAGCAGATATAAGGTCACACTCCTTGCTGTTCCGGAGCCTGCTTTCTGTATGAAACTGGGTGAAAGGGTGTAGAATAGGCCCTTGGATACTCGAGCCCGGCCTAGTAAGCTAACAGGAGATACGCTGACTAACCGCTTATCTGGCTTTGCAAACTGCACCATAGAAACCCTGCCCTAGTGACTTCTGACCGCCATTGCCACCCTCACCCAGGAGACCACACAAATACAGACCTCTGAGACTATAGGGAAATCATTGGTTTGTGAATCACAGGTTTTGCAATGATTGGTTGTAACTCACAGGCTTTTGCTATGAAATGATTGGTTTGTGATTCGCGGGCTTTGCCATGATTGGCGGGCTAAGTTGTGAGCTATATAAAATCTGTCCCAGCCCTCTACTCCAACGTGGTTGTGGGCCCCAAGTGCACTTGGAATAAAAATCCTCTTGCAGTTTGCATCAAGACCGTTTCTCGTGAGTGATTTGTGGTGTCACCTTTCCTGGGAGGTGCAGAGAACCCGCACTTTGAGGATCCCCGACCCGGGAGTCCTGCCTTTCAATACTAGTTGTTAAAACTATGGATAGAAGACATTGAAGATGGCGGCGTGGTATATAGGTATAAGAAATCAGTGCCTTGCTCTGAAACTGGAAGTCAGAAGGCTCTCAATCCCCGCCTCACCAGTCCCCACTCAGAGCCTGCCCAGAAAGAAACACCTTTGGACCAAAGATTGAGAGTGAAATTTCAGGGTCACGGGACTTGCATCTGAAGATGGCAAACTCAGAAATATCCTGTAAAATGCAGAAGGATGAACTGCTGAGCACCAATGTCTACACCAGGGGCTCACTGCCTTGCAGCTGCCTCTCTGACCTTTCACCAGGGTGTTTAAAAGGGGGGGGGGGGGGGGAAAGGAGCAGCACTTTCCTCTTCCTCAGGCATCTCAGAATAGCTGCTTCCTTTTGTATAAACAAGCCATATCTCTGGGAATTTCTAAAGCTGAATACTGTCTGCTCAGAAGCCATGACTCATGATTCACGCTGTTTCCTGGCAGGCTTCACAAATGCAAAAACACCTCCCAGAGCAAAGAATCCCAGACAAGAGTGGTCATAGAAAGCCACAGAGTCCTTTATTTTAAATACATGAAGGAGGAAACGGGAGTTTAAATACCGAAGTCGAAGGAAACTTGGGAAGCAGGCCTCACCAGGCAGCCAGTTCCCCCACAGGCTCAGCTGGCGTCTGTGGCTCAGGGAGACCCACTTGGAAGCTTGTGCAGGCTTTAAACCCTTCATCATCCTCTGCCCTCTATGTATGGAACTTACCTAGCGTGGCTTCCCTTGATTCTGAGGGTTAAAGGTTGTGTGAGCTGAGACTCCCCAGAGAAATTACCACCAGGTCACAGTGCTGGAGTTTGGGACCTTCTTATTTGCTTTTGGAATTTCTTGCTGCAATTTCTCTTCCTCTAGGTTTCTCCTCCCAGATCTGTCCCATCTGGTCCCCTCTTTAGGGCCACTTACTTTTCTCCTATTTCCAGATAGTCAAGAAACAAAGGGGAGCAATGCTTATTGGTTTCCCTTCCTCCTCCCCTTTCTCCCTCCTTCCCCCTCCCCCCCCCCCCCCGTGTGTGTGTGTGTGTGTGTGTGTGTGTGTGTGTGTGTGTGTGTGTGTGTTTATAATGGTCTGTGTGTGTGGCTTCTCTCTTCATTTCTTTGTTTGTGTTCTCTTTCTCTCTGGTTTCTCTGCATATGCATTTATGTGGTCTATGTGTTTTAGTTTTTTTTTTTTTTCTGTTTATGTGTATGTGTTTATAAGGTTCCCCCACACCTGTGTGTAATTGAGTATATGAACAACAGGGCAAAGTCTCTGCTTTCAAAATGTTGAAAGAAAAAGACTGAAAAGCTATAGGCAAACAAGGACATTGCTTTATATATACCCATCTTTTAGCTTTCTACTGATAAAAGTACAAAAGGCTGGTTTGCATACAGCTCTGTGATTGGATGTGGTTTAACCCCTTGGTCCACAGTGCAGCTGGGAATCAGTTCTGCTCAAATCACAACACTAGCACCAACCATCCTGGACATAATGGGACTCCATACATACAAACAGGGTAAGTGTCCGGCCAGCTGATAAGTATTTCACATACATTTTCCCGGTTGTTACCAGCCTGATAGTTTTCAGCATCAGGTTGCAAGAGTGGAGGACTACAGTCCGTTGTTCAAAACAAAACAGTCACACAAAGCTGCAATTAGGACTGGGATCTGGTTGGAACCAAATCTTGTTTTCTGTCGGCTTGCACCAGAGCACTTACTGGTCTAGGGGAGAAGACCAGGCCACAAAGGGAACAGGAGAGGACAGAGTTTTCGGGGGAGCACTGAGCTTATCGGACTGACAGGATTTACTGGTTTCATTTTGCCCTCAGATCACTATGGTGACCAACTTTTCCAGGCGCACTGGAGACTTTGAGTTCAACACTGAAATTTTTCATTGCAAGTGTTTCATCTGTCCTGAGCAGACCATGACAGTTGGTTATTCCTTTGCTGACTGAGGGGATGTGGGGGTGGTGAGCTCTGTTACAGATTGCTCGGTTTAGAAGACGAAGGCAGCCCCTTTGTGACTTAGAAAAAGCCAGGTTATGTTGAGTACCTGTCACAGGGCTGTCCGTGCATCATGTATAGGGTGTCTGCACACCTCTCACAGAGCCTGTGTAACTGGGATGAATAAACACCATGGAATAGTTGTTGACTTGATTTCTAAAGAGCAAGGATGGGTTACATGTCAGCATCCGGGGGATGGGCATAAATCTCAGATAAGTATGATTTTAGGTAAAATTTATAGCATCTTTTTCTTTTAAATAAAATAAAACCATTTCCTATATAAATGCACAATTTTGCCATATTGCATATTTTACATCATTTTTTTATGTTTGAGTTCAGAATATGCACTTTTTATAACTGTACTCCCTCTATAAAAATAGATTCTTACAAATTATATTTTTGTTTTGATTTTGTTTGTTTGTTTGTTTTCGAGACAGGGTTTCTCTGTGCAGTCTTAACTGTCCTGGACCTGTAGACTAGGCAAACCTCAAACTCACAAAAATCCACCTCCCTAGTGCGGGGATTAAAGACTACCATCACTCATAAATTACATTTTCAAAGCCTTATGGAAGTGAATTCCTTTGTGATGCCAATACAGCTCCTTCATCTGGCTGAGTTTCCAAAAGTTGGTTTAGATACCAGTCAACAGGCAAACAAAGGGAGAAGTGCCCCTGTGGGGGGTAAAAAGAAACATTGTCCCAGAGACAATAGCTTACTAACCCAGGCTGGGGTCTTGTTTCTGTTCAGAACAAGTTCAGTGTTTAACTACAGCAGCTTCCCCTTTTCTCCGGAAGTAGAAAGAACCAACATCCTTTTCCCCTGTGGCTGCTCCATTGTGCCATTCTAAAATACTCCCCAGTTCAGACACCTGCTTCCTCCGAAGCGTTAACTCTGGTGAATTTCGTCTGGCTTTCAGTTTCAGTTACAGCTTTCAAAGAACTTCCAAAGTTGCTTCTAAGGAGCGGAGCTGGAAGCCAGCAACTCTAGGGAGTTTATCCTGCAGTGACGCTTTGGGTCAAGACCAGTTTAGCACCAGGCCCAGCAAACACTGTCCTGTGATCAAAATCTAGCTCCATTAACTTCAGCTCAGCTCAGCTCCCTTTCTCTACCAACTAGATGGGAGTTTGTTTTCTTCATATGAAGTCCATAGACAATCAGTACGATAGAAAAAAAAAAAAAAAAAAAAAAAAGAAATCAATTGAATGAAACAAAAGCAGACAATCCTCCCATCTTGCCAAAGACAAACTGGAGACCTGGTGGATGGTAGGTATTTCCTGGTCTGAAGCATCTAAGGGCTCTTTCAGGAGCCCCCTTTGCCTCCCTGGCAAACTCTGCAATTATTTTCCTTTTTCTTAAAAAAAAAAAGTACATTTATTTAAAAAAATGGTATGCTTGTTCAACAGCAATGATACAATTTAGAATTTTATTTAGGGAAAACCAACAAAACCAAGTTTCTCGGTTTTTCAACTGTCCAGCATGTTACTCCTTGGGATTCCTCAAGGGCTAATAAATCAGTATCCCAGATATCCAGGAAGCTTTGAAAGTGATGATGTTTTAAGAGTACATCTAACAATCTCCACACTCCATAATGGGAATAACTAGAGTTCTTGTTGAAAGACTACAACACTTAAGCGTGGCAGTACTTACAGAGACCTACCGTTGTTTATAAAGTCTCTAGTTTAGGTCAGTTGATCCCCAAATGAGAAAGAGTATCTTTCTTTGTCATCTCTCCTTTAGGTGAAAAATGAGGCTGACATATTTATGGATCTTTGCGACTTTTCAAATAAACGGCTTCCTGGGGTGTGATTCCAGAAAAAGGGTGCTTTAAGAGATAGTGTTTCAGAGAAGGCAGCGAGTGGGTGGCATTATCCCGATGGCAAGGGGCTCTCTACAGTGGGCCGTGGAGTTAGAGGCTGTCAGGGAAGTGTCCTGTTGGTTCTGCTCCACTCCCACGTGCTCCCAGGTTGATAAAATGCCTTTCATGGGCGTTTGCAGAGTCTAAGGATGAAGAAGGCAGGTGCTGGCTTGTTTCAAGTGGATCAAGGAGTGCTGAAAAACACTGAGAGCTTGCCAGAGTTCCTTGAGAATATGAAAATCTTTTGGAGAAGGAATTCCTTCCAGGCTTCCCCAGGGTGCAGGGGATATTGTCTGCCATTGTTCTGCAGAGTGTTCGTGGAGGAAGAAGTCTTCCTGATGTGGTAATAGAATTTCCTTATTTTTGGAAATGAGGAAACAAGGTCCAGAAAGGGGAAGTCTCCCTCCAGTCCACAGTGAGTCTGTGTGCAAGGTCCAGGGCAAAGCTTAGCTTTCCTTTCAGACACCCCAACATCCGTCACCTAGGAACAACCTCAGGAAGAACAAAAGCCCAGGAAACCCTATGCACACACCACTTCTCCCTGTGCAATGCTGGCCTTTGTTCTAGGTCAGGCCTTATTCCTCCTGTTGCCCAGCTGCCTTTTGCTCCTGAGGGAGAGATAGTCATGGCCTCTTGCTTCGAGGGCCCTGTCTCGTTTCTAGCTAGGACTGCATGTATGTAAATCAGTATGTATTCGGTCTCTGTAAGCGATATGAGTTCAATGTCACGTATGCAGGAGTTTACTAAGGCCACGGCATCCCACATTCTCTTCTGTAATGCATGCAGCATGAAACAAAAAAGAGACATACTCTTTTGGGGTTTCTTACTTGCTAGAGACGCTACTGTATGAAACATTAAAAAAAAAAAGAATTAAAATCGGGGTCCTATGAGGTTGATTTTTCCCCTAGTCCTTCTTTGAATTTTGAACTAATGAATTGATTGAATGCAGCATTTTAACTGTTTCTTTGCAGAAATGAAGGGCAGGGTGTTTATGTTTCTTGGGAAAGTACATTGAAGTAGTTCAATAAAAGGTTTTCTATGAGGGAAAGGTTACAGTTATTATTTTGAACTCTGAGAGTGGTTTCATCCCTGCATATTTATGATATTAATCCCATCTTAATAGAAGTCTTAATGTGCAAGTTGCTAAGCTCATTGCTGGGGTGGAAAAATTATACAACCATTACAATGATAAGGCGTTTTTCTTCGACACTTGAGTTTTATCTGTCTTAAATAGAAAGACTTGAAGAAGCTGGAGAAGTTTCAAGAGTGAAATAGTTTAATTTTTGGAATTGATGTTTCAAGCAAAGACCTATATTGGCCTTTACCAAATGTGAAATTAGGTAAGAGGAAAAATTTTCATAATTGTGTGAGATCCGTTATGACCAGAGAAACTGGATGTTGAAATAGACGAGACTGGAAACGGAAGTAGATACCTTTCTCAAAACAGTGTGTGCGGCAGCAAAGGCTTTGAAGTGCTTTAGTGAATTAAACCCAAAGTTGACCTAAACCGATTGTAGTATTAGGCTTCGATATACTTCTGCACTGTAGAACTTGAGTGGATGAGAACCAGCACCGCTCCTAAATTCTGAGAACTACTTACTTTCCCCAGTAGACCATGCGTTGTCAGTTGTTAATAAATAATCTGGGGCCCCGCAGTGTCATTGGATTGAAATCATAGAGGCTGTTTTCAGCTATCCAAATAGATGACCCAATCATGTGGATTGGTCCAGCTAATTATTTCTCATCTACAGCATTCTCTGTTTTTTTTTTTTTTTTTTTTTTTTTTTTTTTTGCCGTTCTTACTCTTATATGTCCCCACCCCCCACCTGTCCCCAAGAGTATTAGGCTTTTTAAGGATCCTCACTTTGAATAATTTCCCATTTGTCTTACAATACTTGCTTTGACAGGGAGAGGTTGAGCTTGATCATCCAGGAGGCTTTTCCATCTTGGTAGCCACGCCCCATTCCGCTTCTCCCCTATCCAATGCCTCCTGCCTTTGTCTAGACCCCACCCTTCTACTCCTTTCCATTTACACACAAGCATCATTTTTACTCATTAATTTTAGCTAATTATCTTTCACTTATTACTCAGCTGATTCAGCTCCATTTTCCTCGTACTCCGTTGATTCCTGGGAAATGCTCTTATCAAGGTCCTTTAAACTCCAAATCCAATTGCCTTTTAGTCCGGCCTCAGTCGAAATGGCAGGTTACACTTCCATCATCCTCGACCCCTCTCTTTCTGGTCCCCTAGAAAATGACGTCATCTCTTTTCCCAAGACAACTAGAGTTTACTTCTGCCCTGCTGCCATCTGGTCTAAGCCCCTGTCTGGATTTTTCACAATGGTCTCATGACGGGTCTCCCTACATCTGCCCTCACTCTCCTCTGCCCTGTTATCAACCTGCAGCCAAAGGTTAGTGCTTCAGCTGCATCGAGCTTTTTCTCTTTCTCAGCACACTCCAAGGGCTTAATCTCATTTAGAGTAAATGCCAGAGTTCTTAGTGGAACCATAAGGCCCTTTGTGGGCTTCTCCTTGCACCTGTCTTAGCTCCCACACTATTCCTGCACCTGCCCAGAGTAAGGAGTAGCCCAAGGCAAGAGAAGCACCCAGAGTGAAAGATAAAAAAAAAAAAAAAAAAAAAAAAAAAAAGAACAGCTCACCCTCTGGGTCAGATGGCACTATTGATTGACAGCTTCTTAAAACCTTGCCCCCCACTGCTCTCAAAGGCAATGTACTTGTACTCCCCCTCCCCCATCTCTCCTGACGCTTCCCTTAATCCTGAACCAGCCCCCCATGCTCAGCAAACAGAGCTAGGTGTGTTCCCAGTTTTGCTGTTGTGTAGTTAGATTGTTTGGGTTCGATTTTTCTCCTTTAAAAGAAATCACGAAGCCATAGACAAGTTACTTCTTAAATCTCGATTTCCTAGTTCAAATCATTAAAAATTAAAAGAGCCCTACGCCACAGTGTAGAAGAAAATAAGCCACCTAAGCATTTAGCACATTGCTTATTATACAACGAGTGTACAATAAGCAGCAATTGCCATTAATAGTGTTGCTAGCATGGCGTGTCTTCCAAAGGTTCATCGCCGTCTTTTAAACCATTGCCTAATAATAATTCCTGGTAGAAAAGTGAACAAGATTCTCCCTAAAAGCAAAGAAGAAAATGGGATACTTCTTCCCGTCTAGGAATATTGTTATAGGGTCACGTGTGTTCTTAAGCAGCTTTAGGAAGCAAGCTAATGAAAACGTTGTCCTTGTGAAAAACCGGAAGTGAAGAGCAGGGCATTAATAAAATTTCTTTACTAACCACATACTGAAGTCACACAAGATCAGTGACAAGGATGACTGAGGAGAAACTGTAACCCCATGTGTGGAGGCTAGTGGGATATTTTCCCTTGCACGTCTGTGGATTGATTGTGAGCAGATGCATCTTACCCACGTGGCTGAAGTGCTCTATGGCCCTAATACTCTGAGAGGGTCTGATCATACTGTGAGATGTGGTAGAGGTGTAGCTCTGAGCTCAGCAAGGGAGTAGGGCGTGGAATTCCTTCTGCATGGAGTCCTCTGCACTCTTAGATTTCATGGCTGTGATTCTCTTCCCATCAGTCTCTAGGTCTCTCTGAACTTCAGTTATTCTTCTAAATGTATCATCTTTCTACTCTGTAGCAAATACCTGAACAATCAGCTTATAAAGAGGAAAAAAAGTTCATTTTGCCTCACGGGAGTGGGTGTCTTGGCCCACTTTGGGCTCCTGTTTTTAACCTGTGAAGGAACACTTCATTGTGGCAGAAAGTGTGTGGCAGAAAGAATGATATCAGCGCCTTAGATTTTACTTGATGTTAACAGCTTCAAGACTAGAGAGGATAGAAGCATCTTCTAAGAACCTCCTCTACTGGACTGTTAGAACTTGCCTATGACTTCCCTGCCTTTTGGCTAAGATCACGTGCAGAACTTGCCTAATGTTTTCCCATTCTGACAGCAGTATTCCAGCCCTAATGACATGGCTGAGGTATAACTTGCTAGGTTTTCCATCATTAATCTGCCCTCCTTGATAAGTGAGTCTGAGAAGGGGAGGCTGATTCCATGGCAGGCTTCATTTTGGCAGTTAAGGAAACTAGGCCTAAATCCCTGTTTCCAAGAACTGGGCAATCCAGGCAAGTGCAGGCCTTATAATCTGACCTGCCACTTGGCCTGAGGCAAGGACAATGGGTCAGCAGCAGTTTTTATACCTCCCCAGCAAGTTTTCAGCCCCCACACCCTGGTAATGGAACATCCATAGAGATGGACCTAACAGATTAACACAGAGGTCGCCTATCCTGGATTTCCTTAATGTGCTTTAAATCAGACCTGCGAGCTCACTTGGGTGTCTCTCTGTTCTGGTAATGGGAGACCCCTGAACGCTGGACTTCTGCAAAATAAAACACTCTTTGTGTTTACATACTATTTGAGTCTGGGGTATCATTCTTTGGTGAATCATGGACCCTTACAAGTCATTACAAGAAGTCCTTATGATCTCCTTACCAAGGACAGAGTATTATATAATTAAAGAAGCATTCTCCGACCAAGAGATTTATTTTATATCAGTATAGACTCATGGGTGTTTACACTGTGGTTTTTAAGTCACTTCATTTCATTTTGTTGTTGCATAGCTTTAGCTGCTGGGCGCTCTTCCAGCTGCCTCCACTATGGATATAGAGGGTTTTTGCTTTTCTTTGAATTCTTCACACATTAGCACCTTAAGATCCTTTAGACACACCTTGTGTAGTGCCTGATTCTAGAATCAGTAATGTCACCGAGAGACATTACCTCCTTCTTTTAGAGAATGGTATTAGAAACCCAGATCTGGGGCTCAGCATCTCCCCTCTGTGTCTTGATTGACAGCAGGCATTCTGATAGACCATCACAACCATTCCAGTCATTCATCTCCATCTCTCCTGCCGGTCTGGTGGCGACCACCCTTTAGTTGGTCATCTTTTGTTTTCTGAGTTATTGACTGAGACCTGTCTGAAATGTCATATTTCTCTCACAGTAGAATTCCCACATTGTTATTATTTCTTCACCTAGAACAGAGCCTGAGGAAGCTTCAAGGATCTGCGTAAGCTAATTACCCAAGGACCAGGGTTTCGGTTGGAGGTTGTCTGTCTGGTTGCTCTGGTCACGTCTACTCCTTTTCAGATTTCCTGGATGAATATGATTATATTTTTAATCTTAGCTGCCTTTGCCTCACCCTTGGGTCCTGATAGCTGATTGCTCAAGTCAGTGTTTGGTCAGAGATTGTATTTAAACTCTGGTGAGAGTGAGGATTGTACCTCGTGTGGACTCATAGCCCAGGAGGCCTTTTTCTGAGTGTTCTTGCCTTAGTTTCTGTTTAAATTCTGGCTTCTCTGCTGTTTTGCTTGTGTGCTGAAGCTCCTGGGCTCTTTTTAATGACTCTCTGCTGAGATCTCTTTTGTTTCCATGGTGACCTCTGGCAGCTTTCCCATCAGGCAGAGGTGTTGGGTTCTTCCCTTAAGGGTCACCCCATCATAGGACAGAACCACCACGTCTGGTTTTTAAGCCAGACTTAAACTCCAGCCTAATGTGCTTTGGTAGGCCCTGGTCTCTTATGCTGTTCTTCCCACAGAGGAACCTGCCCTGTGACTCAGACCAGGATTCTAGAGAAGTGTGCACCCTTAAGGCCATAGTGGCTTGGAATAGAGAACACTCTCACAATAGTGGGAGTTAAGAGTGAGCAATGCTGCTAATAGCCTGTCTCTTCTAGGGGAACTTATAACCCCAGCCTCAGTGCCTTGGGAACAGCCCCACCTGCTTCTTTCTGCTCAGTCTCTGGGTTCGGTTTCTGTAACACAGAACAGGGAAGAAGACAGAATTTGAAATGTAGGCTGTGGCTGGAAAGCCACACAGACTCACTGTTCTTAGGAAATTTGGTAGATTACATCGGAGGGCTAGTTCTCCAATGGCTCTGTTCCCTAGGGCAGTTTCCAGAGCATTTAAATAATTTATTTTACATTTACAGTTCTCAGCAGTGCACTTGTAGTTTAGCTTGGGGATGGAGTCCACCGGAAGTCCCACCCATCCAATTTAATATCTTTTTAGATCACTGCTATGCTCCCTACTGTGTGTATTAGAGGCTGTCTTCCAGGATACCAGTGTTGTTGATGTGGCAGACTGTTCAGAAGGCCCTTCCGATGGATTGAGGACAAGACTGGTGTGACCATTACTTTCCCTTCTGACTGTAATTCGGGTGGATGATAATCCCCCGGGCTTCATCCTACATCTATTCTAATATTCCGTCGATCATGATCCAGCCATCTGATGCTTTATCAGGCATCTGAACTGATGTGAGCATCAAACATCTGTTCACCCCGAGAGAGAATGCGCTTTCAGGGCAGCAGACAGAATTTGGGCTAAAAGTAGAGTCTGAGCTGGGAGGTCTTATTCAAGTGTAAATGCTGTCACACCCCCTCTCTTGCTTCAGGCTGGCTAATGAATTTGATTCCAATCTCTTCAGTAAGGTTTTCGAGTCATCAGACCCACTGACTACCTTCCCGCACTGGCTTACTTCCTGCCCCTCAGCCCCAGAAGGCTTCTACGTGCCCTCCAGGACCTTTGCATCAACATCTATTGGAAAGCCCTGTTTCTTCTTCCTTATTCCCTCCCTTTGACTCCACTCAGTACTTTCAATCTCTGAGTCTAAGGTGGGTCTCTTTCATCCTCTTTCATCCTCTCTCCTTCTCTCTCTCTCTCTCTCTCTCTCTCTCTCTCTCTCTCTCTCTCTCTCTCTCTCTCTCTCTGTCTCTCTCTGTCTCTCTCTGTCTCTCTCTGTCTCTCTCTCTCCCTCCCTCCCTCCCTCCCTCCCTCCTTCCTTCCTCCCCTCTCTCTTACATTCTCTGTTTACTGTTAAGCTGTCTTTCACTTTCAGCTAGAATGCAGCTTCCATGAAGCAGGTGTCTTTCTTGAGCTTTAAAGTCTTATTTGTCCCCCCCCCGCCCCCCCCGCCGCAACCCCCCAGGTACCTAGAACAGTGCTCATCATCCAGTGGGAGTTTAACAAATCCAAAATAATAAAAGAATAAGAGCATGGGATGGAGCCAACCTGTAGTTTTCCATTTAGGTCTTAAAGAGATGCTTTCTCTGGGAGGTGCTTTGGGAGCAGGGGTCCGGATGAGATGTGAGCTGCGCTTTGCAGAACAGTAATTCGTTTTGCTAACGGATGACTCCTTATCAAAACTGGCTGACGAAAATGTTTTCCAGAGGAATAAACCCTCCAAACAAAAGCAATTGAAAACAGTCGGCTGCACAGGTTCTGTGTTTTAGGGCTACCTTGACCCATGGCCGTGAGCAGCTTCATGTATATTTATGCGGCATCGTGGTTATGATACCCAGAGAGAAGCATAATAAAAAACGATAACACCGTGGATGACCTCATATATTTGTCACTGCAACATCAACTGGAGGTTGTGACTGGAAGAAGACGTGGGGGCTCTAAGTGACTCTGACTTTGTCACTCTGAACAAATCCCAACCTCTCTCCTTTATACACATTAAGTGAGTGCCCCCTCCTCCGCTTTATGAGTAAACATGCCTTTGGTACCAAGATGTATTTTCTTTTCCAATCATTGGGCTGATTAGCTCTATCATCTCAGACTCAGAGATCAACCTTCTGAGACGCACAGGAAGATGACCCCAGTTGCAACAGACATCTAGGAGCCCACATCTGTGTTATGGAGGTCATAGACACATGGCTTTTGACTATCGGGGTGAGGGATATTTGTAGAGGGCTGATCGAGTGGACAGTGAGCTAATGATATTGCATACTGTGCACTCATCAGATACTTCACGTAAAGAGCAACAACCACATTTTTCCCTTGGCACAAGACCTGGAAGTACAGAGATGCCCATTTCACAGTGCTGTGAGTAGGCACCGAGGCCAGTCTACCCCAAACAGCCACAGGCATCGGACTTAAGATGGCCCCTTCTTCCTCACACCAGTTATGTGTCTATGTCATAGAGATGTGAACTCCAGCTCCCTAAATTGTGTTCAGTTTCAGAGGTTCACACAGGAAGATCCACTTGTCAATGGAACCTTGTCAGAAATAGCAGAAAGTGCCAAGAAGTGGAAGCCTCAGTCCTTCTTAGAAAAAAAAAGTGTATAGTACCCTCTCAGAGTGGGGTATACCTACACCTTAAATCATTAATAACTCAAGAACTAAGAAGATAGCCTTGTGGCAATTTTTGGTAATTAAAAATCATTATGTTTAATCTTTACACACGAAGAAAACTTTGACTATTTCCATGTTACGTTTTGTTTTACATACACATTATGATCATTGTAAATAGTAAGATTTCAATGCATGCTATCAAATCTTTAAAAAAATGAAATACTGACAAAAATATATTTATATATTTTTATGCTAAAATGCTTTTAATAATCTGTACATATATCTCTGGTTTTTTTTAAAATAAAGTTGTAAGGAAAAAAAATACCAGAAAGTCTGGTTATTCATGTACTCATTCACCTAGATTAGCAATACTTAATAACATAGTAATTACCTTCATGTGGTGCTTTATATTTAAATATTTCAGTGTGCATCTTATGCAAATATGATTTTTGACAATACTCCCATCCAGGTCTACTAATAACAATTCTCAAGTATCACCTATTTTGATATCAATTTCTTTAATTGGTTAAAATATATATTTTATCTATTGTCATTTTTAAGTCAGAGTTATTCAAGGCCATGTACTATACTTGGTGTTTGAAGTCCAGGATAGACCCCCATTACCCTTTTTGTAAGATTAAGTCATGTTTCTTATTTTGTCATGACTCCATCCAAAGGTTTTCTGAATCCTCTAGTTTTAGTTGAATTTACAGTTACAGACGTTTGTGCAGAATTCTTCACAAGTGGGGTAGTGTACACACAACGCCTCACGATCTCTTTCAGGTTACAAAGATCCACTGTGGATGATGCCATTTCTAGAATGATCCCCTGGGGATGATGTTGGTTTCAAAAGTTCTTCAACTTACAGCATCCTTAATTTATATTTTGGAAAGCAGACGCGACTTTGCATATGATTAAGATGATCTGCAGGATAGCAGGCAGTCATATGCATCTGTTGGCAGCCATTACTCTGCTATGAGAGAAGACACACAGCTAGATAGCAGGTAAACCTAGGAGTGAACTGTTGATCACCAGTAGGACGGGTAGATTCCCACCTGCCCAGAGCCTGGCTGTATCTGTTTGAAGACATGGGTTCTGAGCCTGGCTGATGACATGCAAGCTGGCTTATGACAGTAGCACTGAAGTGCCCACTACATCTCTCCCCAACCGTTAGGAAAACCCCAGACTACCATGGAAATAGCTAAGTAGCAATGTGCGAGGCTCTCAGCCCTGTTGCCTAGGCTGTTATCATTTCAACTGCGACAGCTATCCATTTATCCACTTGATTTTAAAAAATTGGTTCTTGCTTTAAAAAGCCTTTGGGCACAAGAACAGTAAAATTGTTTAACAAAATACTCAAATCAATTGACACTAGCATGTTTAAAAATAGTGTGTCATGGAGTGTCAAGCAACAAATGTCACTCCTAGTATGAGATTTCCTTTAGCGATGTCACCCTTTAAAGGCGTGTTTTTAGACTACATTTTACACGTCTGTGGATCTGGGTCTGGTGAACTAGGGAAGGCACTTGGTGGGAGCAGTGAGAGAGACCCTTCTCCCGGTTTGGATAAACTGGGGACTAGCACACTCAGCTAGTCTTTATCTCCTGTTTACTGCTAGGTGAATGAGGGAGTGGAAGGAAGAGCCAGAGTCAACTGTCCTGTCTCACACCTGCTAGTGTATGACAAAGCTGAGCACTTGGGCTCCACAGCCTGAGCTTTAACTTTTAATTCCTTAGATCCAACTTTAAACAGACTATATTTAGTTAGTCACTTAATGCATTATACATATGGTGTATGGAGGGGGAGGAAAAAAGTGGGAGGGGGGAAAGGGAAGGGAGAGAGAGAGGGAGAGATGGGGAGAAGGGACCTATCAACTATTGGGCATTTTATTTGGCAAGTCCCTAGAAGGCAATCAAAATACAAATCATGAGGCTCCTTGATTCAGGCTGACCCCATTTCAGGTGACCCCTATTTGGACTGACCCAATGTACATCAAGCCTGACTAGGGGTGCGTGTCAACCAGCTATGTAATTGCTCATGTTGGCTTTGGGGTAGGTAGTCTGTGCTGGCTGCTCCATTGACGCCGTGGTCATAACAGTCAGTAGCTCGTTGGAGGCATGTTAACTGGTCACTATGTAGACCAGTAGCTTATGTACTGGCTGGTTTTGTGTCAACTTGACACTAGCTGGAGTTATCACAGAAAAAGGAGCCTCAGCTGAGAAAATACCCCCATGAGATCCAAATGTAAGGCATTCTCTCAACTAGTGATCAAAGGGGGGGGGAACCCAGCTCATTGTGGGTGGTGCCATCCCTGGGCTGGTAGACCTGGGTTCTATAAGAAAGCAGGCTGAGCAAGCCAGGGGAAGCAAGCCAGTAAGTAACATCCCTCCATGGCCTCTGCATCAGCTCCTGCTTCCTGACCTGCTTGAGTTCCAGTCCTGACTTTCTTTGGTAATGAACAGCGATATGGAAGTATAAGCTGAATAAACCCTTTCCTCCCCAACTTGCTTCTTGGTCATGATGTTTGTACTAAAATAGAAACCCTGACTGAGACAGTTTATAACGGAGTCCAGGAGAATGGTTCTGTGGACATGAATGATAGAAGACCTGAGAATCAAGGGGTCAACTTGAACAGAATTTCCTGTGAGGACAGTTCATGTGTGATGTTTCCTTTCAGGAATATAAACACAGCAAGAAAAAAAATATCTACTGTAACAAAAAAACCATCTAGGTTTCCAATTTGGGGTCGAATGGTTTTCATGAGGTGAGAGCGTGGCTTATTTCTAAGGGGGTTCTGTTCCAATGACAACTGGGAACAGGGAGGGTCTCTTCTCATTGTCTCATTAGTTGAAAACTTTCCATACTTATAAAAATACAGAGTATGAGATAGAAAGGCACATTGAATTCAGTGTGACCAATAACCCAGTAAAACAGCATTACTCCCACTGCCTGGGCCTTCACAGTGTCCAAATTGCTTTTGTGTGGTATATCACATTCTCCCCTCCTCCTGGGATCTGCCACCTTCAGGAGTTTCTCATACTTTCTCAGCCCTGACACGGACCTGCTTGAGCTGAAAGACTTTCGATAGATGCTCATGGTTAACCTGCTGCAGACCTGCAGACAGGCTTCTATAGCTTCTCCGGGCTTATGTGCCACCCAAGGTTTATAGTGGCATCTCATAATATAAGGCCCTTAGATAATGTGACACTCTATCTCCAAGAACACCATCTTCCCAGACAGACTGTGGGGCCTTTATTGTTCCATCTATAGATAGGACAGGACATAACCTGTTCTCTAGATAGGGGTGGCCAGGCAGAGCTGAAGGGTCTTCAGGATCAAGGACAGAGTGTTGGCCTTCTGAGTTTTATTGGGGATCAAATTGGTCTGAATGCTCCAGTCACTGTATCAGCCCCATCTGCCCTGTCATTTAAGAAGTGAAATTAAGGACCTGTTCTGTGTGCTGTAAGTTGATGTGGGCCCCACTATCAAGAGAGAGGATGGTTGGATGTGCTCACAGTTCTGAAAAATTCTAAGAGCACAGCAGTTCAGCACACCCAGCAAGAAAGTTTTATTTAGTTATTGATTTATTGATTTATTGTTTTTGTTCTAAATAGTTGATTTATTTCCCCAACTGGGAGGGCTTTGAAAAAAGGGGAAAAAAAGGTGCCACAATCTGCTATGAAGGAGTACGCCACTGAGATGGGGTTGCTGAAGAAGATTGAGGTTTTCCAGGGGCCCAAGGCTTTACTCTCTTTACCCCTAAATTTCATACCATCTAAAGAGAGTACCAGACTGCGTACCCAGATCCTTCTTTTTTTGGGAGGCCTGGATTGTAGAGCAGGCAGTTTGCCGGGTCATGGGTAGTTCAAAGTTTGTTCTTTTGGACCAGGAGCATAGAAATCTCCAGTGCTCTGAAAAACTCCCCCCCCTCCCCACCGGGCTTGTCTTCCAGAACAGAAGCTCATTTCTATCCAGTGGGCTGCCCTGAGGACAGCTGCTGTCCACTGAGGCAGCCGATTACTAAGTCACATTTTTTAACACCACTAATTCATTTGCCTGTGCTCTTGGACTGGCTTTTGCTGTCTTCATAGAACTGAGGGACAGGGAGGAAACGCTTGATGCTGATGTAGCTGGACATGCCGGAGACTCAAAGCAGAGTTGGTGAACAGTTACGTTTGAGCAGCAGAATCACACCTTGTCCTGCCCGTCTCCCCAGCCTGGCACCACCCCACCGGCATCGCCTCTTCACAATTCCCCGGATTGACAGTTTGCTACCTGCCTGGCTCTGGCGGCTCAGCTCCGAGCTGCTCCCTTGGGCCTCTGTCTGGCTTGTCAGTGGGCTGCGTCAGCATGCCAGCATCACGCCACACTATCTCCCGTTGGCCCAGCGCTCACCGCCTGACGGGCCAGCCCTCTCTCCCTTCTCTGCTGAGGCCAATGGGAGTCCAGGGAAGGTTTTGGTTACAAAGGAAAATAAAATAAATAAGTCATACGCCTGCACTCAGGAGCCAGGGCGAAGCATCTTCATGGCCTCGTAAATCTTTCCTTTTAAATGTGTCCTCTTTCTGTGTGCCCCTCCCAGCTCTTCACTCCTTTGGGCTGCTTGCTGCTCACAGTGCAAGGAATACAAAATGAGATGCTGGGAACTGGCACCTCCCTTTGGGAATGTGACTGTAGTCAGCAGGATAGGACGCATGGCAGTGCGGGCCTGCTGCTGGCCCCTACCCTTACACCACAATCTGCCAGCTCACCTTATAAGCCTGCCACTCCCCTTCTGGGCTAATGACCCCAAGTCTGCTTTATTTCTGCCCACTCAGTGGAGGTGTTGGGGATTAGTGCTAGGTCTTACTTAAAGAGCTTAGACATTTTTCTTTAAACCTGTAAGACATTTTGTTAAACCTCCTTGCTCCTGATCTTTTGTGCAAGGTTTTGTTTTGTTTAAGGACACATTCCTTAAGGCAAGGGACCTTATGATCCCCTGCCCTGAATGTGGATAAAAAGGGCCTGAAAGTTGGAAACCTGAGGGTCTAGAGAGAGACCCAGACCTCCTGAAGAAGCTAGGTAGACTCGGAACAAGATTGTTTGTCTGTCTGTCTATCTATCTATCTATTTATCTGTCATCTATCTGTCTATTTATCTATCTATCATCTATCTATCTATCCATCTATCTATCTATTTATCTATTTATTGTTTTGTTTGTTTGTTTGTTTGTTTCTCTGTGTAGCCCTGGCTACTTCAAACTTTCTCTGTATACTAGGCTAGCCTCCAAGAGAGACCCACATGCCTCTACCTTTGAAGTGCTGAGACTAAAGCTGTAACCCACTAAACCCAGATGTACAAAATGTTTCTATCAAGATTCCAGGCTGTTATGACTTTAGAGTTTAAAATGAAGCAGGGGATTGGCTTTGGTTAGACAAGCCTTTCTTCTCCCAAAGACTTCCTGTTCTATGTCCCTGAGAATTCAGGTTGCCTCTTGCTTAGGTATGGAGGTAGAGAAATTTTCTCATAGGCTATCAATAAGATGCCTGAAGATGGTAGTACTTTGTATACAAAGAGTAAGCGGATTTTTAAATATGCCCAGCCAGAAACTACTTTGTAGAAAATACCTCCAAATCCCGTACTTCATATATGTGAGAAAAACTTTGGTCCATGTATTCTCTGATTTGGTAGCCATCCTGGAGTCTTCTAAGACAATGCCTCTGATGGGTTATGAGATTGAAGGAAGCCCTTTCTGAACTATACATAATGAAAGGAAATGTTTGAACAACCATGTAAGAGCAAAGGCAAATTATCACTCTATTTCCCCTTCATAAAACTATTACATAAACATTCTCACTTGAACAAGTGATGAGAGCATCCAGCCTACGGTTTCTGTAGAGGTGTGTCAGACGTTGACTCACAATTACATCATTGTTCTGGATTTATAATATATGCAATATTGGCTCACTACAAATACACCAGGTTTTGCTTTCTTATTATAAATGTGTGTTCTTTCTCATAGACCTGGTTTCATGTTTATCTTCTAATTTGATTTTCCCAGAAGACACTTCCAAGTTCTGTGACCTTTACGTATCATAAGGCCCATATTTGTCCCTTATACATCCTAGTGATGGCTAGGTGACAGTAATGAATGTGGCGAAGAGGAAATCTGAAACCAGTGTCATGTTCCAAGTGGACTGGACCCTGCTCTAGTTTGTAGCCCGAGCCCCATATGGACATAGAAATGTTCTTAAAAGTTGTGAAACTCTATGGTCTTGAATAAGTTACAGCCTTTTGAATTTTTGGATTCTTCAAAACAAAGCAGGAGAATCTGACAAGATGAGATATTTCTTTCCTTTTTTTCTTAAAAAAAGAATTATTTATTTATTGTGTGCATATGAATACACTGTAGCTGTCTTCAGACACACCAGTGCGGCGCGCTCCTCAACCAGCGAGGAAAGACTACCACCACCAGAGGATTCTTCTCAGATCACGCTTTATTGTGGGAGCCTCTTGATTGAAGAGGAGAGCAGGAAGCAAGAGGCCCGAACTACCCTAGCTGTCCGCTTATATAGGGAGAAGCACATACGGGGTTTACCATGATTGGTTGTCACCAGTCTGCTGACACCAGAGGCCTCGGGATTGGCCGGAGATAGGTTATGTATTGCGCATGCGCAGGGTGCAGCGCCTTAGCTGACAAGAGCATTACTATATATGGAGTTGTTTACCTCAAACGGTGAGGGAGCCAGCACCATCTTGTAATGGAGTCCGCATTCGGCTCCCCACACACCAGGAGAGGGAATCACATACCATTACAGATGGTTGTGAGCCACTATGTAGTTGCTGGGATTTGAACTTAGGACCTCTGAAAGAACAGTCAGAGCCACTGAGCCATCTCTCCAGCCAGATTATATAAATATATATATATATATTTTTCCCCCCAATACCAATGTTCCATGCTTTTCCCTCTGAAACAGAACACAGTATTGATAGTTGGGGTGATAGAACCTTTAGGAATAGCAGAGGACTGTCAGTATTGTCAGCTATGGTGACCCCTGTGTCCTGGTGATATCTTCCCTCCTGGGCCATTTGAGTGTGGGTGGATCTCATTATTTATCAGCTTGCACGCCTCGGCTACCTGTGTTGTTGTTGTTGCTGCTGCTGTTGTTCAGGGTCATAATGGATGCATTCATGTTCCATTAAAGAAAGAATATTTATCATGAAGTGCTCATGAAAAAAATGTAAGAAAGTGAGTTTGTGAAAAGGAGTCTTCAAGTAGATTCTATCTATATAAGGATATTCACACTCCATATATAATTTCTTAAAAATTCATATATTCAGATTTAATGAATATGAAGTCATATCAACAACAGGCAAATGTAACAAATAAGAGAGCCAACTTTTATCCCAGAATGGAGGAATGAGATAAGACAGAGACTTCTGAGGTCTACAAGTTGAATACGTGGGTTGAAAGAGGCTCTATTGTTCCCAAATGTCTCAAGGGCACCAAATTGTAGGAACACTCTTGGAATGTGTCTTAAGTGACACATGTACTCCTGCTTTGGCTAAAATACCTTCTGGAATCAGAAATATGGCCAAGACATTTCCACACATTGGCATAAATGGGCATCTCCATAGTTCAGAAGCCATGAGTCTTCATCCATGCCCCTTACAGGGAGACTGTGTCACGATACAGCTCCAAGGCTCTCTCAAGGGAGCTGAGACCCCCTACTTCTAGCAAACGAACTGCCCTGACTCTTGGCAGTGTTCAGACGTCAATTCCCCTGTCTTCTCCACTGGCTGTATGCAGCCTCCCCACCAGCAGCACTTGTATTGAAGTGTACATCAGATGGGCACAAATGCTATTCTGAAGCAATAATGGCTTCCAGCACATATTTCTTTAGTAATTCATTCTGCTGCGTCACTGTCACTCTGGATCAACAGTCTTGGCAGGGGAAAGGCTAACTGAGAATGTCCCTTCCCTGTACTTAGAACAGCAGCAGCTCCAATGAGCTGGCAAGCCTGAGATCACTATCTCTCTCTTTCTGTTTCCCTTCATGTCCTTCCCCTGGCCAAACCTGACCTGGCTTGTGAGGACGGACTTAAGGATGCAGGGCTGAGCTTGATTTTTTGTTTTTGTTTTTTGTTTTTCTCATCCCCATGTAACTTCATTTTAAAGTGGGGACATAATCTCTGTATCTGAGTTCTCATCCTCTTACCGAAGCACAGGTTTGTTGGGTTTAAGTCCTTGAATCTGGAGAAGGGATTCTCGTGTGCCAGTATTTCTTCTCCGTGTTCTTGGACAAGTCATCTTGACTTCCCTAAGACATCACTTAACAATCTGGGAAGCGGGGGTGATGGGACGACACAGCACAGACAAGCTATAAGCTTGGCTCAGGGTAGCGCACAGTAGGCTCAGGGTAGCGCACAGTAAGTGCTCATTGGTCAGTTGCCTTTTCTCTTCTCACTCCTCAGCACCAGCTTTGGTGGCTTTTCATCTGAGTTTTTACAGAGGGGAGGAGAGACAGCTTCAGTTTTTGTCCTAAGTCCTCTCTCCCCAACCGTTGCTCCCCTCACCTCTCACATCCAGTCTGATGCACCTTCATTGTGAGTTTCTCCTGGGACAGATAGTACATTTATCTTTTATCCCCAGCTTTGGACTGAGGACATGATTTGTAGTAAGTGCCCAATAAGTGTCTGCTAAGCGATTTCCTCTCTATATTCTGATCAGATGCTCGTCTTGCTATTTTTATGAGTCCTACATCCTGAACATTTGCTTGTTTTGGCAACGGAGTCTGTGTTTATAAGCGATTCCTGTAAGGCTGTGTCCTAAAGCAACATTGCACATGTCCTGTGTGCCCTGCAGGACACCAGTCCCTGGAGAAGGAGTGATGGAGTCCACAGTCATCTGCATCTTCTCTGTTGCTCTGGAAGGTTAGGATAGAGACATAGAATTTTCTGTAGAGGAAGAAGTGTCAATCTTTCACTGAGGACCCCTGCACTTTCTTTGTTCCTCAAATATTTTCTACTCCATGCCCAGCATCAGGACCATCTGTCAGCCCGGCCCCTTCCTCCTTTCTAGTTTTTTCTTTGTAACTTCCCAAGTGTTAGCTGCCAAGGCAAAACCTTTCTAGTCTCTCCTCTTCCTGTCTTATTTATCAGTATCCACCCCTAGTCATCTTTCATCAAACTGAGAATCAGGGCAAATTCAGTAGTTTAAAGCTAACTCCTAAAAAATAATTTAGGGTAGTGATTTCTTTAAAAAAAAATTAAATAGGCATTCAAAATTACCACTGAATTACCAACTTGAAAAGATAATACAGAGTTTTTGTGTAGCTCGCACATGGTTTCCCTGCTTGACAACATCTTAGATTACTATGCATGTTAATAAAGAACCAGCTTTGTCATATAATGATTGGCTAAAATCAGCCGATTTCATTAGGCTTTTCCCTAAACGTCTCTTTCCTGTTGCAAAAGCCTCTCCAGGGTACCCACAGTTTTGAGAGTATAATCATAAACACCCCTGAGTTGTGAACCTTTCTCAGACTTCGAAGTTATTTATTATTAATACTTTTTAGTGTCATAGTTTTGAAAAATATTCATTAGATATTTTGTAGAATGCCATTAAATTTAAAAATATACTTATGAAGATACAATTTACACCTACCTATAAGCATTTGAGAAGAAACTGCTTTTCTGTGGGTTGAGTGGGGGCACATTTACCTGCTAGTCTGCTCAGTTGAAGCCTTTTACTTTTTGGTTGATCTTCTGCCTAGGTGTTTATCCATTTTGTAAAGTGGGGTGCTTTAGTTCCTGTTTTCTGTTATTGAATCATTATTTCTCCCTTTATTTCTGTCAGTTTGGTTCCATGCAATTTAATGCTTTTCTGTTAAGTACACATTTACCCTCAAGTGTTAAATATTACAGATAGATAGAAGAACAAGTGTGTGTTTGTGCATGTGTGCCTGCCCATGTTTTCCCTGTGCATATCAATGTAGAGGCCAGAGGGTGGTCGTGGGTGTCTTCCTCTACCACTTCAATGTCATTTGTTTATTTTTTTCTCTCTCCCTCCCTCTCTCTCTTCATCTATCTATCTATCTATCTATCTATCTATCTATCTATCTATCTATCTATCTAAGATCTCTCTCTGAACCTAGAGTTTTCTCTTTTGGGTTTCACTGGTTTCCCAGTGAGTTTCAGGGATCCCCTTGTCCCATCCTCCTCCCCAGTGCTGGGGTTACAGGCTCACTGCCATACTGGGCTTTTTGTGGGCTTTTTGTGGATCAAAATAGAGTTCCTTATGTTTGCATCGCAAATACTTTAATTCCTGACTGAGACATTTCCCCAGCTCCTGGATGCTTTTTGTCATTACAAGATGCCCTCTGTTTCTAGAAACATTTTTGCTTTAAAATGATTGGTCTTAAACCAGTACAGATACTTCTGCTTTCTTGTAGATTTTTTTTCTTTTGTCTTTCAATATATTTTAATATTTTGATTTAAAGTGTGTCTTCAGTAGAGCATGGAGTTGCACTTTGTGCTTTTATTTTAGCCACATGCACATGCACACATGAATGCAGTGGTATTGGATCCCCCAGAGTTGGTATAGCATATAGTTTTTGCTACCCAACTTTAAGCTCCAGGAAGTCTGAGTGACCAGCCCCTGCCCAGAGAATATTGAATTTGAAGATGAAAAACACGGACACACACACTGCTCAATTTCAACCTGCCTTCTTGGCTCAATTGCTGGGTGCTTCTAATCTATCACAGCTTAGAATCCTTAGAAATCCTTCCCACCTTAAATCTGCCCCCAACTTTAGTTGTTCAGTTACATTTAGTCACAGCTCAACATCCCAACCTCCCTCTTAGAGAAGTGGCATATGGTCACCCTTTCTCCCTCCAAAACATGGCTAAAACTACTCTTTCTTTCCCTGCATCTTCTCTCCTCCCCCCCCCCCCCCCCCGGGACTGGAAGTCCCGCCACTTTCCATCCTCCCAGTAATTGGTCACTGATAGATCAAGAACCAATTGGGGAACAGGACCTTACTTACCATCAGAACCACCTCTACCAGTTGCAGGTACTTGTGAACTGCCTGATGTAAGTGTAGGAACCAAATTTGGGTCCTTTACAAATTAGTGTGTATTGTTGGGTCATCTCTTTAGCCCTTAATTTCTGTTCTCTGTGCTTTTCTTTTCTGCTTGTTTGCTTTCCTTTCTTCCTTCCCTCCCTTCTTTCTTCCTTTCTTCCTTCCTTCCTTTCCTTCCTTTCTTCCTTCCTTCCCTCCTTTCTTCCTTTTTCCATTCATCCCTCCTTCCTTTTCTCCCTTCTTCTTTCCTTCCTTCCTTCCTTCTTTCATTTTAAAACACTAAGTGAGCATTTCCTAATGTCTTATTTCAATTTCTTTAGTGATATAAATAAATCACTAGTTAAGGACTTTAAGTTTTTTTTTTCATTAACTTTTTTTTTTTTTTAGATAAGTTTTGGTTTTATGGAAAGGTTGTTCAGAAATCCAAATATGGACTCTCTATATTCCATCTCTCACTACCATATTTTCCAGTAATAGTTTGCTTTACTGGGGTACATGTGTTATAATTTGTGATTCAGTATTGATCATTATCTAAAGTCTACGGTTTGTATCAGCAATCTGTGTTGTACAATCCTACTAACTTTGATGAGTATATAATATCTTCAGCTTCCTTGATTTATCCCCCTTTAAAAGTTATCTTCTTAGGAGATTCTCTTGGGATCATCTACATTTTAACTCATCAGGAACAACTTTAGATTTATACTAAGTAAATTCCAGTGAAATATCGAAATATTCCTGTATGCCTATGTTTCCTTTCCCTGTGTTGAGGAGTGTTATTTTGTACATTGTGTCCATGAGTATTACAAATAAGCCTCTTAATATGCTGTTGATGCTATTATTTCATGTAATCTTTTGTCTTCTAAACAAGTTAGGGGTACAAGGAGGGCAAACAGAACTATCACTGAGTGATATTCATGTTCTCCTTTATCATTTCTGCTTGTTTTCACTTGTTTCTGTAAATTCCCCTCACCATCTGGAGTTATTTTCTTGGCCCAGCAGGCTTGTATTTTCTCTACCCATCTCCTTTGTGTTATTATTGACAAATATATCACTTTTCTCTATGTTACAGGTTCCATAATATATTATCTACATAGTGTCTTACACAAGTGTGCTTTAAATCAATTAAAAGAGAAAAGAGGGATGCATTTGTATTTTTAAAAATAATTGTATAATTACTTTCAGCACTGTTTATCTCCTAGTATGGGTTTGTCTTTGGTTACTTGCTCTTAGCCTTAAAAACTCCCTTCAGTGCTACAAGTAATACTTTAAAGAAGGACAGCCAGAAACAAATTCTCTCAACAAATATTTATTTTGCCTTCAATTTTGAAAGCCAGCTTTGGGTCCTGGTTGTTTCCATACTTCATATCTGCCTGTCTCCTGGCTTCTATTGTTGGAAATTCTTCTATAATTGGTGGGGTTTTCTCTTAAACTTTTGGTATTTTTACTTGGTGTATGGGTGTCTCTGTGTTTGTTCTAGGAGTTCACTGAGGTTTCTGAATTTGAACATTAGTGTTTCAGTCATTATTTTTCAGATATTTTTTCTGTTGCTTCACTTTCTTCTTTTTCTGAAATTCTATTGGCCTATATTGGTGCCCTCAGAACAGTGGTTCTCAACCTTCTTATTGCTATGACCCTTTGATACAGTTCCTCATGTTATGGTGACCTATGGAACTATAAAATTATTTTCATTGATACTTCATAACTGTAATTTTGCTACTGCTATGAATAATAATGCAAATATCTGTGTTTTCTGGTGGTCTTAGAAGGCTCCTGTGAAAGGGTCATTCAGTACTCAAGGGGTCACAACCTAGAGGTTAAGAACTACGACCCTCAGTGTAATAGTATAATATTCTGTTTCTCTGAGACTCTATTTCTTCAGATTATATAAACTCTATGAATCACATGGGTTTGATATTCATTTTTTTTTTCTGTCAGCTCAAGTCTTTCTTTGATCCTCCAGTAATTTTTACTACCAGTTAGAATTTTTATTTGGTTTAAAAACATATGCATGTGAAAAGGAGGGTTCTCTGTTAAAAGGAGGGTTCTCTGTTGGATGCGATTTTGCCATCTCACACACCATGGTAATTCTAGCCACAGTTTCATTTGGTATTTTCAGCACATTGATAATTACTACTAGAAACTGTGTCCATTGGGCCTCTCTCACAGTCAATTTTACTGTGTATTTTTCCAGGTCATAGTTTTCTGAGACTTTACACATATCTTTTTCTTTCTGTGAGAGACTGTCCATTCTAGATAATATGTTGAATTATCCTGAACATTCATCTCTTGAGGGACTGCTATTATTGTTAGCTTTTTTTTCCTCCCTTAGTGATCTGCTGGGTCATTTTAGTGAAATGCATTCTCCTGTGTCTCAGCCTTCTCCCTCTGAGCCCTTGCCTTAGCAGCTGCTCAAGGATGTGTTGCTTGGTATGCCACTGTCACCACTGTCACCCAGGGATGACTAGTTTTAACTGGGTCTTTTTGATTGTTTATCTTTCCCTGACCACAGTCATCTGTTGAATACAATTAATTGCCAGCCAAATGCTCTGGTGCTTTCAGCAATGCCTTGAGCATAAATTGCTTCACTGATGAACACAATAGATTCAGACTCCTTTGAAGGGAAGGTTCTGGAAGTAGGTTATTTGCAATTTGTTTTTACCTCAGGGGGGTAGGCAGAACTTTTTTCCCCTCAATTCTTTACAGTAAGGTAGCTAGCTGGCTTACAGTTGGTTTCTATTTTCTATGACTATCATTCTCCTAACTGTTCCCGTGAGCACTTTCAAACTTGACTCCCATCAAAGTCTATTGTAACTGAAGTAAGTTTCTTTGGAGAGGGACCTGAAGTTTTATGTTTCATGGCCTGTTTCTTCCTCTGGTGAGTGAGACCTGGGGAGGTGGGTAGCAACAAGGTGCTTTGGGTAGCAACAAGGGTGCATTTCTCTGTGAGTGACACCTCCACCTTAAGAAACCAAGTGCTCAGTGGATTAGGAGAGTGGCAGCCTCATTTCTCCTCATTTTGACTCTGTTGACATGACCCTGGGGCTCTGTAAGCCAAGATATGTGTGGTGGGGTCTCGTTATTCTGAGAAGCATCATTTTTTAAGTATAGTAATGATTACTAAACAGGAGACAAGAACCTTCTCCCCCCCCCCCCCATTGTATTTACCAGAGCCAGGATGCTTGGGGAATGGTAGTAAATACTGATGCCATGTCCCTCGTTGGTGGGTGGTACTCTCACAGATAGTTGAACCCCTGGTTCATGCAGAAGTGTGACATATCCTTTGGAAATAAGGGAATGAAAAGAAGATAAAATATGGTCAGGGCTCTCCCCGTGATGCTGAGAAATGGATCTGCTGTCTGCAATGGATCTTCTGTCTACGATGTATTTAAATGCCCACTGATCTTGAGGATTAAAACTAAAGATTTATAATTCGTTTAAGGTCATGCGGGGAAGTGAAGAAGACCATTTCTGTAGTAAGATTACTTGAACTTACTTCTTGCCTTTACTTTCTGGTTAGTTTTTGTCAACTTGACACAAACCTAGACATATCCTTCCCTCCACCCCACAGAGGCAATCTCAACCGAGAAATTGTCTCCATCAAGTTGGCCGGTGGGCATATTTTATGGCATTATTGATTGCAAATTGATGTGGAAGCCCACCTACTGTGGGTGGTGGCACTCTTGGGTGGGTAGTCCTAGGTTATATAAGAAATCAGGCTGAGCAAGCCATGAAGAGAAAGCCAGTAAGCAGCACCCCTCCACAGTTACTCCCTCTGCTTTTCCCACAGTTTCTGCTTTGACTTCCCTGAAAGATGGTCTGTTCCAGATACTTATAGCAAATGAATCTTTTTATCCCCAAGTTACTTTTGGTCATGGTGTTTATCTAAGCACTAGAAAGCAAACTAGAACATCTCTCATTAGCTATTTGATTGTTAGGTAAGTTACCTTGAGTTTCTGTATCTCTGTAGAATAGTTTAATAGTTTTCTCCTTGATAAATGTCAGCCACTAAGTTGTGCATACTCTATGCTTTGGAGTTTTATTGGCTGCCTAATGATAAACATGGGGTATTAGGTTTCAAAGAAAGAATTAATAATGTATTCAATTATGATCAGTGTAGTCAAGTGTTTCTAGGGTGATTCAGAAAGCACTTAAGCACATTTTACAGGAACCAAGCATTATGTCTCTGAGAGGAAGAGGGGAGGGAACTGGACAGAGTCCAGCCTGGCCCAGTGACATCCCCTGGAACTTAATTTTGTAATGAACCTTTAAAATTTGTTTAGCTTGCTTACCTATTTTCTCTTCTTAAAAATAAGAGTGCCACTCTTGGGAAGGAGGGGGACCAGCCTCTCTATTAATTAGATGCCCTGCAACTTTTATTACGCTGCAAATGCAACAGGTGTCATGGCACTTCCTGAGGGCCTGGGTTAGAGGAGCCGGAAGGTCTTTAGAGTGTGTGATGCCTTCCAACAGCAATCGTGTTTTCTCCAAAGTCCCACTGCTGTGCTGCCAAGAAGCAGCCCCACGGAGCCTCTTTAGTGAGGTGAAGGCTGCTCTTCCCACATATAATGTGGTCATTATAAATTCATCATTTCCAGATGCTCTGAACACGCTTCTACCTTTCTGCTTTGTGCTTTGAAAACTGTGTAGCCTGGGGCTGAGACAAAGGTATCTCAAGTCAGAAAGCTATTGCTAAAAATCAAAAAAAAAAAAAAAGGGGGGGGAAGAACCACTTTTCTTTGTTCAAACCTGCCATCCCAAAGGATTTCTTTTATTATTTCCCCCCCTGTTAAATTACATCTCCTAATTAGGTCATGCCACTGGAGGTGACCTACATTTCAGAAGCCAACAACACCAGAGAGACAGGGAAGGGGGTAGGAGGGAAAGAAGGAAGGCTTCAAAATAGTTTCAGATTCGGCCTTCTGAGGGCATTTCGCTGTGAGAGAAGAGTTCATGAATGGTCCTTAAATAAGAGGTATGCTTGTCAGAGATCGGTATAGTATTCTACAAGTCTGTCTAACCAGCTATTCTGTCCACACTTGTTCATTCACACACACTCAGAAGGCATGGTGCAAAAGAATGTGGATATAAATGGTCCTCAACTTTAAGTTAAAATGATACAGTTTACCATTGAATTGAGTAGTCAAGAAAAGATAAGACGGCCTGATAGTTCTAGCCTTTTTCTGCTGTAAAAAATAACCCATAACGTACTATTTTAGGAAAGATTTTTATAATCTCATAAAATGTTTGTTCATTGCAGTCTAAAACTAGTTAAAAACCTTATAAGGCTGAAGTAGCAAGATCGTAGCCAGGATCAACAGCTTTGGCTGGGGCTGAATTAAGCCCATTTATATAAATGGTGAGTTTGATTATATTAATTAATTAGTTAATTAATTTTTGTTTTTTCAAGACAAGGCTTCAGTCTGTAGTCTAGGTTGGCTCTTTGAACTTGTAATCTCCTGTGGGACCATGAAAGGTAGCCTGATTCCCTGTCAAGTTAAGACTAGAAACCCTGGAGACTCTGAAGAGACAGGCATTTTGCCTGCTACTGGGTACTAGGCTCCTGTCATTAGCTACAGCCCCCTGTGGATTTGTGGCCATCAGTCATGAAAGGGAAACACCCCAAGCCCCTCCACATGTAGAGGACATGACCTGTGGTCATGACAGATCTCTATTTTAATGAGGTATCTAAAGGTCTGGAGGGCTTAGCCAATAAGATTTCCTTCCCAGACACTCCTCCCTGCAAAAGATATTTAATGTCAGGCCACTGAGAAGTGGGGTATGTATGGTTCTGTATATCCACTTACTGCCATGACAATAAATGCCTTAAAATCATGGGCTGCCTCTTTTCATCGGGATCCTCCATGAGTAACCATGGAGATGGCCTTTACCTATAGAGTCGCTGGCTAGTCTCCCGTAGAAGGAAGGCCTCTCTGTGCTCCCAGACACAAGCCAAGCTTAAGCCACAGTCACCAAGGACTCTCTCTCCATGGGACCAGCTGACTGCCCCCTTTTTCCTTCTGATCTGGGCTAGATCCAGTCCACGGGGGTGGGGGGCACTCTGTTCTCAGTTCCTCTGCAGTATCCAGCGGTGCCTGAGACCCAGATGACCCCTGGCCTTGTCACAGGCCTGGGGACCCCAGAGCCAGCTCAGACCTTCCATGTCTCAGACTGTGCTTCCCTGACCCCTGGAGCAGTCTCCCAGGGCTTCAACTATGGCCTAACACCTGCCTGGCAACAGTATGGGGTAAGCGCAGTCAACTCCCCACATCCCACCTCCCCAACAGCTATGTCCTGTGGAGATGACATGGGTCCCTCAACCCTACAATTTCCCTATCTCAAGGTTTATTTCAATCAAGTGCTGATTACAGGTGTGTGCTGCCATACCTGATAAGTGATAGGCTTATGATGACTGTTGGTAGGTGAACTTCACAGGACCTCCTGGATGTGATAGGGACAGGACAGTGATTTCCATGAGGCAGCAAGACAAAAATTTCAATATCCTTTAACACCTACACATAGAAATAATTCATCACTTTTATAGTAATGTAATGTAGGCCAGTCCTGACAAGATAGGAGGAAACTTTACAAAGACATCCCATCTATGTGGTCAGGAATTGTGTGGGCACTATAAGAGATTGGCTACCACAGCACCAAGAGCTCTGTGTAGAATATAAGAATTAGAAGTCAAGAATTATGAAGTTATTATGGGTAAAATTAATATATTATTGTTTCCCAGGACTATTGTAGAAAACTACTGTAAACTAGATAGTTCAGAAAAAAAGAAAGAAAGAAAGAAATGTATTCTTTCACAGTTCTAGAGCCTGGCAATCTAAAACAGAGGTTTTAACCACTTTCACCATATGGCTCGAAGGGGGTCTTTGCTTGTCTTTCTTCCCTGACTTGTAGTGGTTTGTTTTTTGCCCTGGTGTTTGTTCCTCAGTATTCATCTTTACATGAAAATTTTCTGTCCCTGTGTTTGTGCATCTTTTCTTAAGACATTTTAGACCAGTCGTAGTTTAGGGAGGGCCTATCCAATATGGATTTTGGGTAGCACCATATTTAACTAATGACATTTTCAAAGACCTTCCAGATGGTATGCCAGGAGTTAAGACTTGAACATCTCTTATCAACAATGATCAAGAGAGAGAGAGAGAGAGAGAGAGAGAGAGATCCCTAAGAACAAGGTTGGGCATTCAAGTGTGATTAAAGTTTGGATACAGAGAGAATTAAATTCTAGGTAGCTGAGGTCTGACTGGAGAGAAAGAAGAAAATAGGAAACCATAAATTTTGTTTATTGAAATCACATACAAGTGAGTGGGCTCACATCTGGTTGGAGAAGTGATTGGACTTTTATTTAAAAGATTGGGCTATTAATAGAGAGTGGAAGGCCTTCAAAGGCATGCCAAGAAACTTGGACCCATAAGGTATGATGCTTTGAATCACTCAGCATTCTCTCTTCCTCCCTTCTTCCTTCTCCCCCTTCTCATTTCCTCCCCCTTCCTATCACTTCTCTCCTTGTAAAAGCCAAGATTATAACTTATAAACTGTTGTATATACTGTAAAGTATGCAAGCCTTAACATACACTTATATGTGTCTAGATTAAACTAAAGAACAATTGTACTACACCCCCACACAGTTATTATTATCTCCTATAAGTTACTATAATTCTCACATCTATCATATTGTAGCCTATTCTTAACTTTCATGTAAACAAACCACATAGCACATACTTTCACGTCTAGTTCCTATCACTCATCTTTTATCTGCTATCTAGGCTGATCTGTACAACTGTAGCTGGTTCTTTTCATTGCTTTTCTATTCACTGCCCATTCATTATATGAAGACATCATATTTTATTCATCCTTTTCGTACCGATAAACCCACTAAAGACTTTTTGGTAAGTAGAAATAGATCAGTGAAAAGGACTGTTTTTATCATGTGTAGTTGAATAAGGAAATGAATAACTTGAATTCGTAGACTCAACTGGTAGAAGAAGATTTCCAATACTTCAGAGAATACAACGCCCAAATGCAGGGAAAGAAAGCCTGTCAGAAATTCAGATTCCTAAGCGCCAACCCTGGATATTCTAGGTCAGAAGTTGAGGTCTTAAAAGTTGTTTGTTTTCGAAACAAGTTCCTTTGATGATTTTTTGTGGAGGTGATCAACATTTAGAATGACCCTGCACCTAGAAGATAAGAGTTTGAGTCTTGCTAGCTTTTTGTTTTGTTTGCTTTTCTACATTGATATTTGTTAATGATGGCATGAACTAGGCTCTTCCCCAACCCCGGGAGTGGGAGGGAGGAAACTGATAAGGAAGACTGAGTGGCAGGTTGCAGATTGCCAGAGGAGCAGAGGAGGCAAATGAGTTTGAGGTAACTCTGAAGTGTCACTCTTGGGTGACTGTACAAAGGTGATCTCATTTATGGAAACAGGAAGGTCACTGATTATATGAAGTGGATGGACTCAAGGCTGACCTGTTCTTTGGGAAGATGATGTAGGCCTATGACAGCATCCAGATGCTCACTGAGGGAGCTGGGCTGAATGCTGCTAATTCTCATCACACTGCTGTCATCTTTCTGACTTGAGTGGTGCTCAAGGCCATAAGCTGCAATCCTGAAATCATCCATTGGAGTCCTTCTGAACTGCCAATCAAACCAACCCAGAAAGGAAGGGTAACCGAGTTTCAAAGTTTCCAGACAAACTCAAGACCTTTTATTCATACTAGAGATGGTTCTGAGGATCCTGGGGCTTACCGACTCAAAGATTTGAAGATCTTGTTTAAATACCAAGTGTGGTACTTAGTGTTTACTGTGAAGGCAACTGGTGTTTCAAGAACCTTGGAGACGCATCTCTGGGTGTGTATGAGAAAGAGTGTTTCCAGAACAGTTTAATTGAGGAAATGAGTCTTGTCTAAGGGCATGGATGGAGTCCTGCCTTCAGTACAGAAGGAAAAGGAGGAAGGCAGAAGAACTAGATTTGTCCCTTTTTCTACTTCATGATCCACCTCGATGTGAGCAAGCTCTCTCTCATCACCACAGTCACTGCTGTGCCTTCCTCATGTCTTCATGGGACTGTACCCCAAAACTGTGATCCAAAATAAATTCTCCTCCTCTTAAATAGCTTCTGGTCAGATATTTGGTTATAGTTATGATAACAAACAAACAAACAAACATGTAGTCTATTTTAAATGTTCTTTAATGACCTTGCTTTTGCCTGAATTTGGTCCTCAGGCTCTTGGGCTGCCCACATTCCTTCACTCACAGGGTAGTTGTGAGCTTTCTCCTCTTACCAGTCTTTTCTTCTTGAGGACATGGAAGGCCAGTTCCATTACTCCCTCTCTATAGATCCAATTTCCCAAAGCTTTAATCATTTATTTTTTTGAGTGTGTGCCTCTCATCTGGAAATATATGATTACATGCTTGACTAAAAGGAACTCTCTCATTTTCTCAACTCTGAGCTGGCTTTGCTGGGAGTGCTTGAAGAATCAGGCCTACAGACATGGCTCACTGTCACCCCAGATGTACTACTTACATTGTGTGGGCAATTGCCCTTTGGGGTGAAAGCAAATTTCACCTTTGCCTTGGTTTAGTTTTTTTATCTCAGTGATGTTTTGTCCTTTTCTGACAATGGTCCTCTATGAACTGGAGCTCCTGGTAGCTTCAGACACTTATACAAAGTGTCTTCTTCTAAGTTGTCAGAGGTTCTAGTTGCTCTTTCCTCAACCTCCAAATAACAGAAACCAAAAAAAAAAATAAAATAAAAACCAATATTTATCTTTATCATGAATGAGCATTGATCATATCCTCAAAGTCTGGATTTATCAAGGGAATTCTTAAAGCATATTCTCAAACTGAAAAAAAGGAAAACATCAGAAACCCAGGAGAGAACCTAGGGGGCAGTTAGCAGACACTAATTGAAACCGACAGGCTGCTAAGGGAGCTACCCACCCTCTCCTTGACTCTGGAGATGTATATGCCCACTCCACTATAGCAGAAGCCATAAGCTGGAAGGGTTATCCATGGAGATGGAAAAAAAAGCCTCAAAAGACAGGGCTGGCCTTCACTTCAGTCACCTAATCTTCTGTCACCAATGTGAGGTGGTGAGTTTTTATTTGGCTCCTCTGAGTTTGAAGAGTGATAAGGAAAATCTAGGTCCTTTGCAGCCCAGGCCAGTTAAATGACTAGCTGAGGATGATGTCACAAATCAGTGATGGCTTAGGAGAACAGACAAGGACAGCTCACCATGCTCTTTCTAGACCCAGGGTCACAACTGTTTTGTGTCTACTTGACACAAGCTGGAGTTATCACAGAGAATGGAGCCTCGGATAAGGAAATGCCTCCATGAGATCCAGCTGTAAGGCATTTTCTCAATTAGTGATCAAGGGAGGAGGGCCCAGCCCATTGTGGGTGGTGCCACCCCTGGGCTGGTAGACCTGAGTTCTATAAGAAAGCAGGCTGAGCAAGTCAGGGGAAGCAAGCCAGTAAGTGACATCCCTCCATGGCCTCTGCATCAGCTCCTACTTCTTGACCTGCTTGAGTTCCAGTCCTGACTTCCTTTAGTGATGAACAGCAATGTGGAAGTGTAAGCAGAATAAACCCTTTCCTCCCCAACTTGCTTCTTGGTCATGATGTTTTGTGCAGGAATAGAAACCCTGACTAAGACAGCAGTGAATAACCAAGGTTGATGTTGATGATGTATCTCAGTGGGACAGATGCCTAGAGAGACAAGAGAATCCAAAATTTCCTTCACAACCATCAACTCGCCTTACTTCCTCTTGGGGAAGAAACTATGAACCCTTTGCTTCAGAGTATTTCTGTAAGACATATTTCCTTTTCTAAGACGGTAAGATAATAGACATAAGGAACAGGGAGCCAGAGTTGGGCTAATGTTCCTGTCTCATCCTGTACCATCCAAGTTCAGCAGCGGGCTCGGTTTCCCATAGGTGAACTTCCCTGTCTTGCTTTACTGAGGAGCTTTGGGAGTTCAGTGGAGCACTGTCACAGCGACAGTGGCAGAGCTTTGTGTACCCTAAGGCCATCATGCCAAGATGTATGGCCTTTGCTGCATTTCTTGAAGACAATTCAGGTCAAATGAAGTTAAGAAATTCCCTTTCTTAATTCTGTGAAATCAGATTTGCAGTGCCCACTCTCCTCTGCGGATGCTCACAGGCCGTTCGCAGATCGCAGAATACATCTGTTCTTTACCACAGGGCACTGTGTAAGCCAGAACCGCGTTCTCCTAGGCAGCGAGGCAGTTCACATTTCTTGGCAAGTGGTTCATCTGGCTAGAACCAAGGACCTTGCCCCTCTGGAATCCCAGTCTGCATGACTGCTTTGTGACAGACCTGTAGAAAGGCACCCTAGGGTTCAGAGAAGTTACAAGCTACCCCCTTTTCTTAAAGATCAAAGTCTTACTCATCACAAAGGTCTGAGACAATGAGGATTCTTCCTAGAAAGGTAACTGCTCATTAATGCTAGTCTCCAAAGGACACAGAGGCCCCTACTCCCCTGTAGAGGGTGTGAAAGACACCTTGAAGAATGTGTAATATTGAGGATATTTTTATCTATTTTTAACTCTGCTTTAATTGGAGTGTAACTTTTATACAGAAAGTGCATATAACGTCGTGTGCAGCTAGAAGAACTTTTAGAGAGTGAAACCAGACAGTACTCTTATTTTATCTGTAGAAATAGAAAATATTAGGGTCTCTACACTCCCTGGACCCCCTTTTATTCACTACTTGACTTCCCCAAAGGTTGCTACTGTTCTAACTCCTGACATCATAGACACATTTGTCTTCTTTACAACCACACAGGAGCTTCTTTTGTTCAGTACTGTGGCTGTGACGTTCATCTTCGCTGCTAGGACAGTGACAGCCCAGGCTTTGTTGCCGATACTGCACTGTATAGTTTAATTTTCTGTTAATGAACATTTAGGTGGTCTTGCTTGGAGTTTAACCTTTTGATGTGTCTCTCACTGGTCTATTTAGCAATGCCACAGGAATATATGTGCACATATGTGACTTTATTCTCTGCCCTGCTCCAGAGACCATAAAACACTTGCCCTGGGGCTCAGGTCTGGTTTCAAATATTCTAATTTTTAATATTCTTTTTATCTCAATGAAGACACTTGGGCCTACTCAAGCAATTATGCTTTTCAAAAATTCTTGCTTTGTAAACATTGATGTTTTAGTACATTATAGCTTTCAAGTAGACAGTAGACATTAAATATATGTCTCTGGGAGGAAATTTAAATCACATAAGAAACCAATTTGCATCATTCACATAGAATTTGCATCTGTCATACTTAAACGCAGGAGTAAGAAAAACATGTACTTGGAGCCATCTTCATGAAGGCATTGTCTTCAAGTATTTCTTAGATGAACCATTTGTTTACGAAGGGAAACAATAGACTTTTTTGGAACTAGGATGAGTAGGTAGAACGTAGTCAACTTTTTGTTGCGCTTACGGACCATGAGGGGACTCAGATTCTTGAAAATTTTGTATATGTGCACAAAACCACATAGGTTCAAAACAATAATAATCAAAGAAAAAGTGGGCAGGCACAGGAGGGTTTAGGGTAGGTTAGCTGGGAGAGGCTGAAGAGATGAAAAAAAAAAGGAGCAAAGTTACTTCAATATGCTTCGATTTAAAAACATATTAAAGAGATGAAACTTAGCACACTTGTCTTCTTAATAATATTTATGTTAATATAAATTGATATATACCCTCATGTTGCTGTCTTATGTTAACATGTTTAATATACAAATTCATTATAGCTTATATTGTAAATATAGTTAACATATTATATATAATTTAATATATTGATATTATATACAATTATATCATATACAATTTAAGTATGCAATTTAAAATATTTAAACTGATTTTACTAGCGTGGTAACTTACTGTCCCTGGTAAACTTACTTGAGCTTCTAACAGGTCCTCCGGTACCTTAGCTAGTACCGCACAGCCAAGTATAGCATGCCGTGTAGTCCAGTAGAAGATGAACGATACCTCTGTCCAGGATAGAATGAGACAAGCCACAAAGTTAGCACAAATATATTTCTCCTCAATTATGAGTCCTTTCGAATGTTTTCAAATATGTGAGCACACATTGGAGCCCGGTAGTGTTTGTTTTGAGTAAGAGCCTTGTTCACATGAGTCACCGAGGAACTACTAATGCTGTAATTAATTTCCTATGCAGTTATAGTTGGGAAAATGGTTTGAAACTGTAAAAATGCCTTGTAAAGAATGATTTAATTTAACGATTTAACATCGAGTATTATTCCCTCTAAACTCGAATTTATGGAAAACGCTTTTGTGTTGCGCCACATGTGCATAGCAGGGTAATTTAGTGAGGAGGGGTTGTGGCAGAGAGGAAACAGATTCCTCCACTCCAGGAGGGAGGTGGGCAGCTGTCCTGTGTTCTCATTGGTTTTTCTGATTCCTTTAAGCAGCCCATTGGATTCACCTGTCCTCGCTCACCTATTAGAGACAGAACAAGCCTGGTCAGAAGAACTATGGTGCACATAACAAGCTTGTCCTACCCAAGCCTATATGGAATCAAAGGTAAAGACCATTTATAAACACACAGCTTCGTCAATGTTAATGACCGATGATTGGGCTGAACCGCCTGGACACCACAATCCTGATGACTGGCATTTCCTTAGCGGGGTCTTGTGCGCTCTCTGTCACTGATAATGATCTTTGCACAAGTCTCTGGAGAGAGAGAGAGAGATGACACGTCTCCTTTACCAACCTAGGAAATGCAGGCAGAGTATTGCAATGGCAAAGCTCTTTATAGGCGTAGAGCACTGTGACTCAGTCGAGCGAGTCCGGACTGAGCTAGTCCTGGCTCGCTCTGTGTAGGCACTTCATTCAGTTGCAGAGGAAGATTTGTTTGTGTGCATCTCGTTTAGTTGCTTTAAAGTAGAAGCTCTTGGAACAAAGACTGTGTCTTCTTAAATGTATTTATTATACATAGTTATAATCTAGGCACAATGGGAAAGCTTTATGTATTAAAAAAAAAAAAAAAAAAAAACAAACCTAACAAAAGTTTTGCTATTTAATGAGCTATAAGATTTTCTTATTCTTATCCAGTAACAGCAACAGAAAAGTTGAATGGCGTTGCTCCCGTGCAGTGAGAAAGGGTGTAGCTAGTACACAGAGTTGAGTTTTTGTTCCCCTTGGCCTCACAAAGCCATGTGTGGGGTGCCGGTAGGATGCTTTGTAAAGCATGTCGTGTGCTTCCTCCCTAGGATTTCCCTATTGTCCATGCGATTCTATTTGGATTGGATTTAGAATTGCCCAGAGTTTCTTAGGGCATACACCGGAATCAGTCCACAAGTAAACAGGACCCAATGGTCTTCCCCAAGATGTGACTGCAGTTGCTCTGTTCTTCCCAGAGTAGTATGGTAGACTGTACGGCTTACTCCCTTTAAAGGGGAGCTGAAATTACCCATTCTCAGGGGCTGAGCTGAACTCTCAGCAAGGTGATAGTTTAGCATGGAGTCTGACGAAGGTTAACTATGTGTCCCCTATGCAACGAGGTATAAATAACTCATGTCATAAGTGTCCCAGCCAAGGAAGACCATCCTTTTTCTGAAGCTTCAGGACCCAGGGCTCTTTGAGGGGCTCTGGAAATGACAAGCATCCCTACTGCCAAGTTCTCAGGTTCCCTAGCTGATCCCTCGGCTCCTTAAGCCAGTTCACTTACGTGCAGTCCCAACCTTCTCAGGACGATGTGGTGGCTAAGAATAAAATAGTCAAAAATAAGATTCTAAGAAGGATGAGCATTGGAGCAATAATCTGACTGCCCTGCATTAAGGCTCTTTAGTGTATAAAAGAACCTTAATGCAGATGATAGAAAACTCTCTCTCTCTCTCTCTCTCTCTCTCTCTCTCTCTCTCCCCCTCCCTCCGTCCCTCCCTCCCTCCCCCTCCCCCTTCTGGGGCGGTATGGTGTGAGGAGAAGGTTTGGGAATCTCTTCTCATCTGGAAGGAACAATGTCATTTGATTCTGCGTGAGACAGGATACCATAGCAACCTGCCCCCCAGGAGCACAACCCCAGGAGCACAACCAGGGGAGGGAGTTGACAGTGAAGGTTTTCAGAGGAGTTGATTTGGAGGTTAACATTATTTATCATCCTTCTTTTGCCAGGATCAGCTACTTCTTTGCCATGTGCTGTTAAGTCCCGGGAGGTCCACAGGCAGCAACTTACAAACCTATTTCCTTCTGCCACTGAGGCTCTTTGAGCAGCCTTGGGGTTTTCATGCAGAACACAGAGAGTTTAGAAGTCACACAACCAGAATGATCTTTAATCTTAATCAGAAACTGTCTGATATGGGTATTTGTTAATATTTAGCCCTGAGTAAAAGGCCATAGGAGGCTCAAGCCTGGGCAAATTTGGTTCAATATCTGTGAAGGAATTTAAATATGCTTAACAATGAGGAAATCTTCCTCTATGAAGAAAAAAAGATGTAGAACTTCAGTCAAATTGACCTTGGGACAAAGACAGGCTGAAAACCATTCGACAGTCAATACTAGAGGCGAGCCATGTGGCATCTCTCTCTCTCTCTCTCTCTCTCTCTCTCTCTCTCTCTCTCTGTGTGTGTGTGTGTGTGTGTGTATGTGTGTGTGTGTGTGTGTGGTGTAAGCAAGGCCAGGTAGAGGGAGGGAAGCAACTTATTCCTGCAATACCCATGGTTGCCTCGGACTGAAGGGAGGAAATGATATTCTGTTACATGGGTGGATGTTAAAAATTATCATTCTAAATATTTCTGGCAATCTGGTTTAAATAAACTAATAACAGATGACTGTGGAAATGATCCACTGAGAGATTAACAGCCGTAGTGACTGTCCTGCTGTGCAGCATTTATGAATAATGCATCATTATCTATTATCTTTAAATCTATCAGGATTAACAGCTTTGCAGATTATGTAGCATCTAAGATTTAAGGGATAAGAATCAATATGGATACCTCGTGATTACCAGTGATAATCAATTCATTAAAAACAAACAGCTAGCCAAATTTGGTTAAGTACTCAGGGGACAGCCTTACTCTCTAATTGTGTTGGTTCATTTCCCAAGCCAGAGCTTCCATACTGGCAACTTAGATGTCTTCACAATCTGTATCAGTTGTTGAAAATGGGGGTGGGAGGGAGAAAGAGAGGGGAGGCATTGCAGATTCAAACAGAGACCCATCTTTTCTACTCTGGTGCCAGACTAAAGGGATAGGGCTGGCTCTTGCTCTTGGCAATGTCTCCTGACACTGTGCCGGTCAGTGATTGGTTTCTCGTGATAGAAAGTTCAGCTGAGTCAGATGATGCCACACTGGTGATGTGGAACTTGGAAGGAGATTCCTGGTGCCTTAAAGTTCCTGTACCCCTTCCCCCACCCCTGCAGTGGCCCAGAGGAGGTAAGAAACTGCACATGTCACTTTAGACCTGTCTATACTCTTCCTTGTGTGACCTGGATACTAAGTAGAGAGGGAGTTGGCTCAGATTAGTGGTATTTGTTTGGTCAGCACACACTGGTCTTCTTGAGTCTTACAGTGTACATTGCCTTCTCAGGGAAGCACCGAACCCTAACTCCAGGTAACTGTTAACTCTCCTCTTATCCTCTTCCCCAGCTTTTCTCTTCCTCTGTAATACTGAGAATTGGGCAAAGACACCAAAGAGTCCGTCCTCAGGCAAACTGCACAGAGCTCGCATGCATGCTGGTTTTCCCTGATGAGCCCATGGAAACCTCCACTTCTCAGTACCTTTGAGCAGGAAATAGCTGAACGAGTCACAACAACTAATCCAGGTTGCCAAAAGTTGTCATGATATTGGATTCTGGGGTTAAGGTTCACATTCCCTTCCCTGGTAAACGTCTGGTACACTGTCTGCTGGTGTCCCAGGATTTTTTGTTTGTTTTGTTTTTGTTTATTCCTATAGCTGCTTTCACAGGGGTTTGAGCTAGTGTCTGAGACATGTGTTTTGCATCGATTAAAATTTCTTAAAGGGCTCGGTGTGATTGAATGACAGGCTATTTTTAAATTATTTACAAGCTCGACATTTTACTCAGAGAAAATTGTCAACTAAATCCTGTTATCATTTTATCAGCTGGATCTGTCTCCCCTTGAACCTACCAACCACAAGAAAGATTATCTTCACAATTTGCTGCTTTAACAATCCAGGAGACAAGTTCTTGGTCTCCCCCTAACCCCAGTTCTGAATGGTGATAGAATATGTTGGTGGGCTTTGGCGGCTTTTATTTTTAGAATTTCCCCTAAACACATTTTTTTCCCCTTCCCAATTGTATGATGGAGGAAAGCCAGAAAAAGGCTTGTTTTCTGGATCTAATTTCTACCATAATCACTCTGCAATGGAAAATGGTGCATTAATTTTGTATTTGCCCTTTCCTTTTGCTATTACTAATATCCGCTGACTGTTTTGCTTTGGTGCCCTTGACAACACCAGAGCTACCGTTAGGCACACACTCATTTGAACGGCAGTGCCTGGAGATGTAGTTAGATGTCATAACCTAGGGGAAAGGACTGGTGTCTCTGCGTGGTGCCTGGCGAGTAGAGACTAGGATACAGCTAAACATTTAAAATGCATGGAGCTGTCCTCTTCAACAAAGAGCTACCTACCAGCAGTAGCAAGGAAGAGAAACCCTGACCTAGAGACAGACACAGCAGCAATGAGACCTGTACAGGACCCCCCAGAGTTGAGTTTTCCAGAACTATCTTTTTTTTTTTTTTTTTTTTTTGCAAATTAAAGTAGCTTTACCATTTCTTTTATTATGGAAACAGTGCATGTATGCTACTTAAAAACTCAGGTGAAAAATTTGTAAAGAACGAAAGGAAACATGTCCATAACCCTACCACCTGCAGATAAACATGCTTGTATCCATTCTAAGACATCTCTCTATATACATACATACGTAAAGATTTGACATGCTTTTAAAGTCGACTACGGCATATCTCATTTAAAATATTGCAGTCTTGTAATCTGCCTTATTTACAGCAGTCTTTTATCAGTGTGTTGTAAGGCTGTAAATAAGAAGCCACATGGCCGTTTCTGCTGTTCTTCGGCTGTACGGATGGTCCCAGTGTGTTTGGCCAGTCTCTCCACGGACAATGACATTGTCTCTGGCATGTTAATGTAACACACAAGCTCTCAGCGAACGCCCACACTCATTCATTCGTCTCCATTCTCAATTATTTCCTAAGTTACTGGAGTGGGATCGCTGGGGCAAGAGAAATGTGACACACGTTGTCAAGTTACTGCCTGAAGTTTTGCCCAATTACTGATGGGAACCAAGTAATTAGGAATGTCACTGCGTTGCAGTCCTCGGCGTCACTCCAGTTTCAGATGAGAGAGACAACTAAGAAGCCGAAATATCTTGTTAGGCATGGTTTTTCCCTTTTATGTCCCAATACGAGGACAAATTTATCCCTATCTCTTATACTCATTAAATTTGATTCATGAAAAAAAAATCACTGAAGAGCAGGAGGAGGAACGTTCTGAGCGCTGCCGTGTGCCAACCACAGCTGTAGTTTAGCTGTGAAATGTTCCCCAGAGGCTCAGGTCTTGAGCATTTGGTTTGGTTCTTGCCTAGAGGATTGGGGGGGGGGGCGGGCAGGGGTTGTGGAACCTTTAGGAGTAGAGCTTTGGTGGAGGAAGTGGATCACCAGAGGGTGAGCCCAGTGATAGCCCAGGGGGCTTTCTGTTCACTCTGTTTCCTGTCTCATGACTGGCTGACTATGTGTTCCTGCCACACTATGCCCTTCTACCATGATGCATCATGGCTCCACCAAGCAAGAACCAGAGCAAACCCTTCCTTAAAGGTATTGTTTTTTGTCTGGTATTATGTTGCAGCAACAAGAAAAGTCACTAATCGACTAGTCATTATGTACTAGGAACTTCCCGTCTAATGTGCGAATTCAGTTGTCTTTGCTTCTGTAGAGGGGAAAACTGGAATTAGACACTCTAGACAGTCTTACTGGAGAGCACGTTATACCCGATGGAATAGAATAGGCATGCTGTTCTTGCTTTGCATTAGCTCACTAGCCTTCTTTAAGGAGATATGAAAGAGATACTTCTCTCTCTCTGTCCTCTCATATATATTCATATGCAATGTAACTGATGTTCAAATTCTGACTCAAGATTTTAAATCTGTAAAGAAATAGTCAGCTGGGTTCAGAGAATTATAATTATCCAAACAGAAAATGAGCTTAATGTATATATGAAAAATATCTTGCATAACCAAAATTGAAAATGCAGAGGAATCTGAGCTCAGTGTCTAACAATACAAAACTTAAGCAGCCAATTAAGCTTTGTAGTTAACAAATTCATTATCTGAAAGGACTCTAGAACATTTACTCATCATCAATATGTTAAATATGTTGATTAGTTGGTTACACAACACATACAGCTTCTCTAAGAAATCTGAGACACAAGAAAATTTGAGTTCTATTGTCTGAATATTTTATTTATATCCTTTTAGCTTCATTTCTAAAAATCTTTAAAATGTTTATTTGAGCTGAAGAGGTGCTGTATAATTGTGTGGTGATTTTCAACAGAAGCAGGCAAAGGAAGTATGCACAGTTCCAGAGTGAGACTTGGTAGGTAAGAGGAGAACCATTTATGGGGATGTATCTTGCTACTGGCCTTTGTGGTTTGAAACTCTGCTTTCTAGAGTGACTTGACAAGCCATTCCTTGTAATCCACTTAGAAAAGGTTCAAAGATGTCTCAGCAGATCCACAGCTGCATTCTTTGGGATAGAGAACAGTTAGGTGTAGAATAAACAGTCATCACTAGTAGGTAGGCAAACAACTGAACTGTGATACTACATTCTATGGAATAATCTGGATCATTTAAAATGACCCTTGTGAATATGGGTCTTCTTAAGTGTTGTGTGTTGGGGTGTTCTTTGTGGCTCCCCTTTTCACTGTCTTAATGATGCCATTGATAAAAGAAATTCTTAATTTTAGAGTTTATTGATGTGTTGCTTAATGACAGGATATGTTCCTAGAAATGTCCGTGATTTTGTTGTATGCAGATTATGTAGGGTACGTTTACCATCCTGGATAGTGTAGTCTATTGCATGCTTATGTGTTGGGGGATGGTTTTGTGTACTGTATATTCAGATGCTGATTTCTATACCTGGACATCTGTTTGTAGTACAGATGTTGGCATGGTAATGCATCTCTGGTCTCAGTGTTATGTAAAAATTGTTTCCCATCATCTCTGATTGGTTAATAAAGATGATCAGCCTATGGCTGGGCAGGAGAGGAGAGAGGGGAGAGGCATCTGAGCCCAGTGAGGGAGTTCCAAAGAGACCAGCAAGAAAGAGAGGGAGGGAAAGAAGGTGGAAGGGAGAAGAAGGGAGAAGGAGGGAGGAGGAGGGAAGAGAAGGGAGGAGGGAAAGGAAGAGAAGAAGGTGTGGAGAGATCATGTGGAGGGACCAGGAGGATTTGCCATGAGGCCACTATGGTAAAGAAAGCATCTGAGAGAACACACATGGACCAGAACAAGCCAGGGCAAGACTCCGGTGTAGGTAAAGAACCACGTGGCTGGGAAATAGGCAGATTAGTCAGGTTAGAATAGCTTGGAACCTGCCCAGCTTACTTCTTGAAGCTTGTTAATAAAAAAAAAAATACCAGGTCCCTGTGTCATTTACTCAGGAGCTAAAATGGGCTAACGTGGGCATAGAAACGCCCTGTATTTATTTGGGAGCAAAGCAGGTGATGCAAAACCCAAAATACTTTGACTCTTATGCTTTTTCATGATGTCATACCGACTCCCTTTGATCACGTGTTACTGTGTAGCATGTGATTGTATTTCATTTGCTCACTTGTTAGGGTACTTTTTTTAAAAAAATACTGTTTATGAAATATTTCTATTCCCCTTTCATTAAAATACTATTTTTTACTTTCTTAAAAAACTATTTTACTTTTTACATTGTAATCTATAGTCTATGTAGTACCCGGAATTTATTTTGAGGTTTAAGGTGGGACTTAACTTTTTTCATACAAATATTGCTTCTGACCCAAAAATGATGAGCATAAATCAAATAAGCATGTAACTGTGTGAGTTATCTTTTTTTTAAAAAATCTGTTTCTTTATGCTATGCAAATACCACATTGTCTCAGCGGACACACAAACACACACACACACACTCAGAATGATGGGGTGATTACTACAAAGAAGACTTACTAACTTGGCTTCCATGCTGTCTGCTGAGTGATCCAGCACTGGTTCTTTTGCACACCGGAGTAGCTGAGAATCCAATAGCTGCTCAGTTCATGAAACTCAGTGGCTCAGTAATTCCAGTCTGGTACTGAAGACCTGGGGGTTTCCTGGACCGTCACTGACTTTCAGTCCATGGTGGAAGGTCAAAGAAGATAGGCTCTTATGTCAGTGAAAGGTGGCAGCAGTAGCAACAATAGAGTGGTGCACTCGCCAGCAAGGAGCAAAGGCAGGCAGGCACAGAACACAGCTTTTCCTTCCTATCTTTTCCTATCTGGGATGCTTGAGGGTGGTGCCATTCTCTCATGGGGAAGAGCTTCTGCTCACCTTTCAGGAAGAACCCTTATAGATTCCTCAAAGGCACGTCTCTTAGCTGATTCCAGATCCAACCAAGTAAACAAGAAAAATTAACCATTAAAGATACCACTTCTCATTGGTCAAAATGAGTTAACCCCACATATAATAACAGCAGCAACAAACAGGTGTTAAGAGTGCTTTTTCTTCGCATGTAAATCGATGTCATCTTTTTAGAAAGGTGTGTGTGTGTGTATGTGTGTGTGTGTCACAGATACGTTAATAATGGCACCGCTTCCATAAAACAACCAAATGTCCATCAGTGGTAGAATGGATAAATGATTCATGTCCTATTCAGTCGATGGAAAAGAACACAGAAGAATAATTCCTACCTGTGGCACTCAGGTGAGACTCCCCAAGGCAAATTTGGAAGATGAAATGGACAAAATAAACAATGTATATAGTAGAATGCTACTTACATAAAGTATATAAATAGCCCAAACAAATGCATAAGGATGGGAGTCCGTAAGTGATTGGAAGCTAGGCACATTGGCAGGACGTGAGGGAGGAGTTTTGGGGGGAGGGTGCAGGGGGGAGGGCACATTGAGGTGGTATGTGTGTATGTTCTAGTAATGTTTTATTTCCTGAGTTTTTGTGTGTGTTGGTAACTAGTGGAATGAAACATTTTTAGCTGCTATATATGGTCTAAACTCATAATATGTGTGTGTGTGTTCCAATACGTAATTATTTACTTAATAAGTGTGTGTGTTCTAATATGTGATTATCTACTGAAGAGGACAGTTACATGTTGTTGATTGAAAACTACTAGATCATTTTTTACAACATAAAGTCACTTGCAGAGCATCCACAAATTAATACCACATATTTTCTAAACTAGTTCTTGAGAATTGAAGGCACTGAATTTAACTTCGTTATTGCAAGCTTCAGATTGCCAATCAAATTGGAAATATGATTATTGATCTAACAATTTCCTAAGAGAAGAGCCCCAAGAAGAGAGACAGAGCTATGTTTTTATGGGTCTGAAAGGGAGCAGGTGACCAAGAGTGAAAGGGTTTCTAGGTACCAGTTGACCATTAATCCCAAACACTATACACATTGCTCTAACACGAGGTGCAATTTTTAACACTAAGCTACACACTATAGAACATTCAGTAGGACACTTATTAAGTGAACCAATCACATTCTTAAAAATGGGTTCATTTTTTGCAATCAGAGGAAACTCAATCATGTTAATTTTCAGGTACTTTGGAGCTTGAAGCAAATATCGGGCCAAATATGCATTTAAGAACTGCCCAGTTTAGTTCTTTTTAACTGTTGATCAGACATAGAATAAACAAAAGCCGGGGCATGCATTTGTTCAGAGCATGTCTCCAGCTTCAAAAAGGCAAAGGGAAGCATAAATAATGGAAGGGTTTTTTTGTTTTGTCTTTGTTTTGCTGTGTGTGTGCATGTGTGTGCGCGCACACACACACACATTTTGAGACAACATTGCCCAGGGTGGCTTTCAGCTTGTCCTTCTTTGGTCTAAGCTTTCAGGGTGCTAGGCTTATGGAAGTACACCATCCCAATCAGCTATGGCTTTTTAAATTAAAAGTTTGTATAAAGGCAAAGCTCAGGGGCATCTATGGACAACTCCTGTGAAATTGGCCCAGGGGCAGCCCAGGGTCAGCTAATGTGGATCCCACAGTTAGATGGCCTCAGCAATTAACTCTGGGCAAGTCTAGGAGCTGAATCTGAGGACATCTGGCAGTACAGAAGCAGGATCTAGGAAGGTTAGAGGCCCTTTGATCTTGGGGTAAAAGGAGGCCAAGGGGATGTTAGCACATCTGCCATTTTGTCTGCTTGCCTTTGGAGAGAGAGCATGAATAATTAAAAATAAATCTCTATGTGTGTGTAGGAGCAAGGATTGATTCTCTAACCTTGACTGGTGAGGGCCCTTGTTTTAAATGTTCACACTATGTCTGAACAAAAGGCTACCTGTGGAGTCCTGTGGAATTAGAGATCAATAGAAGATGGAAGGAGTGTGGGCCTAGAGGGTTCAGTGGTTCCTAAGTCACATTATAAGGCCAAACTGAGTCAGCAGCGTGTGGCCCCCATCCTTGTAGTTTGAAAATGCCCCTGATAGACTGTGGTGCAGGTGTGGGCTGAGAACCACTGATATATCTGGTCCATTGGTTTCTATTTCTTTCAGGCCCTGTGATCTGCCACAGATACCTCTGCGCAGCCACTTTATTCTGGTTTGTGGCTTTACTGGAGGTCTTGTGTCATGAAATGAGTCCTCCTATAAGGGATATCAAGGACCACAAGTGCAGTCTAGTGACCTTCCAGCCAGTGCCTTCGTCTGCCTGGATGTTTGGATAGCGTTGCCGTTTGGCAGTCAACTCACGAAAAAGACCAAGATACAGAACAGCTGTCCTTGTTTGGCTCTGCAGAACAGAGACTGAGGAGTTTCCAGAACAAGGTTCTCAGGAGATCAGTCATGGAGAAAAGAAGGAAAGGCAGCAGATTGGGTGGGAGAAGATGCAAACCTTTGATTCCAGCTCGCTAAGGCTTGGCCAACCTGGTGGAAGAGATGAAGGAAATACCCCCTGGAGAGGGCATCTCCTTCACTCAGAGATGCTGGACTATCTTGTAAAGAGCATGACTTCAGGTAGGGATTAGCTGATGGCTGGAGAACATCTGCTGTTTACAGTCACCACCGTGTGTCTTTCTTTGAAGCAGAATCCGGACAGAGAGTGGAGTCCACACTGTGGATATGAAAACTTGGGGAGGGTACAGGGAAACCCATTACTTAAGAGGAGGAAAGGGTTTGTGGGGGGCAGTGCACACAACATTTGTCTTAAACCATAGTCATGTAATGACCCTGAAAGGTGATTTGAGAGACCACAGGTTTCTTTTCTGAGTCTATTTTCTGTATTTTAGTAACAGAATGCAAGAGGTCAGGTAAATTATAAAGGAAAGGCTTATTTAGTTCGGAAGTTGTGGTGGTTGAAAAGTCTGCAGAGCATGACACGGACATTTGGTAATGGGTCCCTGGCTGCAACCCAATGTGACAAAGAAATAGGGGAAGGAGGTATATGCAAGTGAGAGGTAACTTGGTAAAAAAGGAAACAAGAGGAAGGAGGAAGGAGGCTTACTCTTTTATACTAACCCATTGTTGTAGGAACTAATGCACTCCAGAGAATCCTAACACATGCCACAGACCTACATTAATTCTTTCAACGGTCAGTCAGAACCTGCTCACCTCCCACTAAGTATCTTAGAGATTCCATCATATTTTTGCATTGCTATCCTGTGAACCAAGCTTCCAATACATGAACAAACCACATTTGAACTACAGGACCTCTCATCACAGAACACCCCAAGCAGTGAACTTCCCTATGGAGAATCAAGAGGGAATTTCAGGGTGGGGTAGAATTAGGTGGTCTTCCGAAGGATCCTCTTTTGCCTTGACATCTAAAGCAGTGGGGCTGTCTTTATAATAATCAAACTGAGTATGCATTTGTTGCACACTCAGTGTGTGTGACCTTCTGGGCCAGGGATTTTTTGCGTACAAAATTGTGATGGTTAATCTCATTTGTCAATTTGATGTCAGGAATTATCTTGGGGATGAGCCTCTGGGCATGCTTGTAAAGGATCATCTTGGTTAGGGTAGCCTCGAGCATGCCTGTGGGATATTGTCTTGAATGGGTTAATTGAGGTTAACTGTAGAGGATCGAATTTATAGTTATAGTCCTCTGCTTCCTGACTGTGCTCACGAAGTACCAGAGATCTTGCTGCTCTGACTTCCTCACCATGATGGGCTGTACCTTGAACTGTGAGTTGAAACAAATCCTTCCTCATTTAAGTTGCTTTTGTCAGAGTATTTTTATCACAGCAGAAAACCAAAACAAAACAAAACAAAACAAAAACCAACAAAAACAAACAAAAAACTATCACACTCACTTTAATCAATTTACCCCTTGAATGTTTTTTTTAAAAAATTTATACACACCTCCCTGTTCATTAGAAATATAGAGGGCACTTGTTTCCTGGCCTAGAAACAGTGGGCTTCCTAGAATTTTGCTTAGATGAGCTCTGGCTTTTAACACACAGCTTCTACCCCTTCTCTGGCTAGACCCAGAGCCCAGCATTATATGTTATTTATAGCAATACTAGTAACTGATCAACCTCTGAAGAATATAGTCCACAGCAAGTCAGTGTGTACTGTTGTCTACTAGAGACTACAATGTTCAGAACCAAATGCCTTCAACAAACTAACACGTGTTTTGTTTCCCGTAGTGATAATGCATGCCTTTAAGTTGTAAGATGGAAGTTCTTAAAACAAACTTTTAATATAATAAAGATCTGTTTGCAGTAAGAGACTGCCATGGCTATTCTTGTTTGTCAGGTTGACTATATCTGGAATTATCTAAAACTTAAGCTGCTGGGCATATCTGTGAGGGAATTTTCTTGATTGGATCATTTCGGGTAGGAAGACCATCTTTAATCTGGGTGACATTTTCTTGCAGCTGAGCACGGAAGAGGGCAGTTTTTGTTTCATACCTGCTTGCCCTCACCTTGCTAGAAAATCTATTTCTTCACTGGCATTAGAGCCCACTTCTTCAGCATCCCAGCACCCACTGAAAACCAGCTGAGACATCCAACCGCTTGGACTGAGCAACTATTGTATTCTTGAACCTTTCATTGGGAGACAGTCATTGTTGGAAAGGTCATTGTTGGAAATGTCACAACCTGTAATCCACTCTAATAAATTATATGTATGTGTGTGTGTGTGTGTGTGTGTGTGTGTGTGTGCGCGCGCACACACACACATTATATATCTATTTTATACATATTGAATTATATATACAAATACATTCATTCTATCAGTTCCCTTTCTCTAGAGAGCCCTAATACACAGGGTGAGACCCAACTCAAGATATATACACTCAATTAGTTCATATTCAATTATGGTAACTGTCATGTAAATATTTCATGAGATCCTGAGCTGGCCTTGAATTTTCTATATAGCAGAGGCTGGCCTTGAACTGATGATCTTCCTGCCTCCACCTCTTAAGAGCTGGAATTACAGGTCTACACCACCGTACTCAGCTTAAGATGTCATTTCTAACCAAAAGGTTTGTCTGCTCAAACTGTGTTGTCTGTCTCTGAAATGTTCAAGGTTTCTCATTAACTTGTTCACTGAAGCTTGTAAGTTCTGGCTTTAGTAATAGTTTCCAGCTAGACGTATGCTAATGAACATGGAATCTATTAATTTCTGTCACCACACTGACAAGACTTGGGGTTTGAATAAGTCATCTTGTCTCCACATCCTCATTATGACACCTATGGCTAATGGCCTTGCGCAGGGGCACATCCTAGGCAAGGCTGATGGTTGGTGGGTACTCAAGGACTGATTGCTACCATGTTTCTAATCAGCCAGTGCAAAACAAGGGTCAGGAATAGAGCCACAGGAAGGACCTGATGCTGAGCCACTTTGCCACAGCATGTAAATTAGGGACAAGGAAAGGAAGGGAGAGACGGTTATCAGGGCCATTGACTTCATTTATAAATGAAATGTTGAGCAGAGGTAGGTGAAGCCAGAGATTCCATGTGCTCTGTACCCCATGTCTGCTGCTGTTAGTAAATAGCTTTGAGGTCCAGAGAACTTCACAGTTCTGAGTCCTAAAGCTCTCACCCATGTATGCAAAACAAGACCAGTGCCTCACATTCCAGTTTACAGCCAATTTAGCTACCTCACTCTTCAGAGCAAGCAAGCAAACAAATAAATAAAACAAATGAAGGTCCCAGAAAGACTTACATAGGTTGAACATCCTTAATCTCAAATCTTTAACTTTATGAATGCTGATTTGATGATACTCTGAAGATTTGAATTTCAGACCATTTCTGATTAGGGATTTTTCAGCCCAGGGATGTGTTATGTGATGTTGTTTCTGAGGATACATAGATGTCTATTCACCCCAGATAGAGTGGGAACTACAACAAAAGTATATTGAAGGTCAATTTACTGTGCTTTCTTATAGGAGCAGAAAGGACACACAGCCATTTATACTACTGTGAATCCCCTGGGATGCTGACTGGTAGCCACACCTCAGAAGCCCTGCCCATGCTGGTTGTTTACATCTTATAAGGTAGTGGTGGGAATCTTGTGAAAAGGAGAGGTTCCTGGTGGTCTCCTGAAGGCTTCATATATCTCTCAAGCTGACTCTTTCCATGATGGTTGATCTTATTGGGAAGCTGAGTGTGATTTAGAATCAACCAAAGAGAATTGTTTCTCTTCATTTCTATGAGGGCTTTTTTTTCAGAGAAGCTCAGCTGAGAGAAGGCCCTTGTTTCAGAACGGTTGCTCAGACACCATGAGCCAGAGGACAGGAAGGACACTGTGGCTTGTAGCCTGAGTCAACTGCTCCTTCACCACCCCCCACTGATGTCAGCCTCCAAGTCTCCAGGGAGCCCTGCAGAGGGATACACCTCCTTGGACCAAACAGATAGCCACTGGGTTCTCTGCCTCTATTACAGAGATTCTCAACCTTCCTAATACTGCAACAGTTCCTCATACTGTGGTAGCCCCCAACCATCAAATTATTTCATGGTTACTTTTGCTACTGTTATGAATTATAATATCTGATATACAGATGGTCTTAGGTGATCCCTGTGAAGGGTCTTTTGACTCCTGAAGGGGTCGCTGCCCAAAGTTGAGAACTGCTGCTCAGCCCCTACTGTGCAAGTCAATCTAACAATTCTCTCTCTCTCTCTCTCTCTCTCTCTCTCTCTCTGTGTGTGTGTGTGTGTGTGTGTGTCTGTCTGTCTGTCTGTCTGTCTATCTGATTCACTCTCTTCTTTCTCACTGATTCTGTCCCTCCAGAGAACCAGTCTGATAGACCCTCTTTCCATGAGGTATTGTTAATAAGTTGATTTCATGAAGGCACCTCTGCAAACTGCTGCCTCTGCTGTGTCTCCAGACATGGAGAAAAGAAGCACACTATAATGTGCTCAAGGCTAAAGTCAGTGCAGGCATTCCAAAAATCCAAAAAAAAACTGAAATCTGAAATAGGTCTTATTCCAAGCACGTTCAGATAAGGATTGTTCAACGCATAACAGAGCTAATCAGGGTCACCTGATATTGAGGGTCACCAGTGTCATTTCATTCCACCAACATCTTGTCAAGGCCTTTCAGGTTTACATTTCCTACTGCTAGAGTGAGTTCTTCACCAGAGGCTGGCCCTTTAACATTAGTTAAGACTCTATTGCTGACTATACAAAAACCCAGCAGGAGCCCCCTCTTTAGAACCTGGAGGAATCTGTTTAATTTGTGATGGTTTCTAGTTCCTTTGTGGGAGGAATAAAAACCCAGGGAGCCCTAAAAAAGAATTACTCCATCATGTCTTATAATGTATTCCACCAGGAGGTTGGAAACAGGCCTCCAAAGTTCTTTAGCACAATCTTGGAGGATTTGGTGGCTCATACTAATAAAACTGAAAGTGGAACATCTCCACGTGTGAGCAGTGTAGTATTAGATGCTTTAAGGAAAACACTTGCACACACAGCCTCGAGTGTCTCTGATCGTGAAGCAGACAGGGACAGGCTCTAACGTATGAACTGTATTTGGAACTATTTACGAGATATGACACACATACACATTTGCATGTGACGTGGCAAGCATGTGGACGTCAGAGGACAAATTCTGTGTTGGCATTTGCCTCCTGCTTTGTTTGAGACAGGGTCTCTGGCTGCCGTGTGAACTAAGCTAGCCGGCCTATGAGTTTGTCCTCATCACCACCTGCCATCTTGCTGTAATTGTGTGATCAGCATAGCAGAAAGGAAGGGATACTAAAGAGATACTGTCATTTCTCAATCAGATCATCAGACTATTGAAACAATGGACCCAGCCCCAAAATGGGAATCTCTTGTTGGGAGAAGGAAAAGGCACCAGCTAGAAAGGGATCTTCTCCCCTGGGAAGATTTAACATAGTTGGAGCATCTTGTCAGACCAGTTTCCAGGATGAGTCTGAAGCCCAGGAGATGATGGGCCAATGGTGGGACCACATCGTGACAGGGACTGTTTAGATACGTATATCATTAGTCCTTCATTTAAACCTTGATCTTATTTCAGGGCCATAAAGGACTTGAGGGGCTGTTGGATCTCTTTGTTTCTCTTCCCAATGTGGCTATATTAAGTGTCCCCTTCCTGCTCTCCACTACTAATTTGGCTGTTTTATTGGCCTATTAAGAACAGGTGTCTGGACCTGACCTGGGCACTGTGAATCCCAAGTTAGATAACAATTGTACTGGGCTCACTGAGGCATGGTACTTTATCCAGCTCTACATAGGTTCTAGGAACACATACATTCATGGTAAGTATTCAACTGACTGAGACATTTTAATTGTTATTTCTTATACGTTTGACTTTAAGTCAAAAAGTGATACACAGGCATTTGATGGCTTTAATTATCTTTGAAAAGAGTACGATAGTGTGAAATGTGACAATAACTTACTGCTGGCTTTCATAACAGAAAGGAGTCTTCTTACTTTGTTATTGCTTCTTCTTATTTTCCTCTTGTTTCTTTTTTTCCTTAAGATTAAGAACATTCAACAGTCACAAGTGTCTTTAGACTTTGTACTTTTTCTTACTCTTAACTTGTATAAGTTTAATTTTTACCAAAGGGTCTTGAAGTTTGGAAACAGATTGGGTGGAATGTTTCAGTGACTGACCATGGTGCTCTGGTCATCTTAATCCAATTCTGCATGAGCTGATGATGCTCTGCCTTGGCTTGGGGTCGATCACTATGCCCATACTTGTTTATTTTCATACATATAAATCTTTCTTTCACAACTCACTCTTCCACTCTTTGGAAGCCCAAGTGGGCATAGAGTGGGATGGGTAGAAGTGGAAGTCATGGAGTGGACCCTGGGTTGGGCTTGGGGGGAAAAAATGAAGGAACATAATCACCATCAGTCCAAATCAGAATGACAGGATCATCAGAAAGCAAGCTAATAGTTGACCGAGTTCTTGTACCACAAGCTATGCAGCAATACCAGTATTGACACAGGGATGCTTAGAAAAGGGGGTTTCCATCTTCAGATTTCACATGAAAACCAGCATCAGAAAATACTGTTGGCTCTACTTCTCAAATATGTTTAAAATCTTGATACCTCTGCTAACAACACTTGTCCCACTGTACTATTTTGTCTCATTGAGATTGTAAAACTACCTTTCCCTTTTGTGTCATTGCCATGGTGTGTCTATTTCTTATATTGTCAATCCAGTTGCTGGAGAAATCATGTTAAAATTCAAGTCAGTTGTACGTGTATCATCCGTACCAACCTCCTCCTATCTGAGGTTCAGTGTATGTGGAAGAAGCGTGGTTGAACAGAGTGTGGGAACCAGGGAATAGGGAGGAGAGCTATGAAATGCTGTCTTCTGGACAGGACAGGACTGATGCACACATGAACTCATAGCATCCATAGTGGCCTGCACAAGACCTATACAAGATCGAGCCAGTCAAAAAAATTCCAGCATGGATGAGGGAGGAGCTCCTGAAGTCTTGCCCTAGTTCAGGATCTATTGGCAATTGATAAATGTGTATGTGGGGGGTTTGGGGTGGGGGGAGAACAGTCGCTTTTTTTTGGGAATGTACCTGCTGGTGGGTTGACAATGCTTGTCAATGGCCCCACATCCATTCATACATGGCCAGCACTAATGATGATACGGATGATAAAAAGGACATGAAGATGAGGTACAGACAGGCACATGAGTCAAAGATGGAGATGTGAAAAGAGGTAGTAGAGGACAGATAAGACCAAAAACATTGTGCGTGTATGAAAATTTCAAAGAATAGATAAAATATCATTAAAAGAAAAAACATGCTTTCAATGACTCAACTAAAAGACAAAATTCTTACCAGAGCCTGTAAGTCACCATACAGGCCCCCTTTCTCTTTCCTTAACTCTGCCATTTTATGTTTGCCATCCTTTTGGGTTGACACCATGTTTCACAAATGGCATCTCTTTAGGCACAGTGTCATCCCAACCCTCTGTACATCTCTCTACTGGAAGATGCTAGAACACCTTCCCTAACTATACTGTTAAGCTTCACATCTCACTCCCTCTTGGTCCATTCTTCTGTACTAGTTTTTCTCCATAGTGTTTGCCTTGGATGGGCATTGTATTACTTATTGGTTTCTTCTCAGCAGAAGCTAAAGTATGTTTGCTTTCTAATTATGACCCAGAATGGAGACCAATATCAGACTTAGAAATAGAAATTAATTTATATAAAACAATTAATAAATACTTGTTGGAGAAATAAATGAACCAATGAATTAATGATTAAATTTAACAGGTTCCCATAATGACAGGGGATAGGACAGAGTTCAGAGAGTCAATGAAATTTTCAGTATTTCAGTTTAGGTGGTTGAAGGCAGATTCTTGGAATAACAGAATCAAATAATATGTTGTCTGAATTTCTCAGATAATTAGAGAAGAGAAGCCATGCACTGGCTGTTCTCAGTTTACCAGAGAAAAGTCACTGCCTATGGTCAAGAGGTCCACCAAAACTAGAGACTAGCTCTTGAGGACTTCTTAGAACATTTGTACTGACCATTGTCCAATCCATCCATCCATCCATCCATCCTTCCTTCCTTCCTTCCTTCCTTCCTTCCTTCCATTCAACCTTCCATTATCTGTCCACCCACCTATCTTTCCACCCACCCATACATATATCCACACATCTGTCCACATGCTCATCCATCTATGTGTTCAATTATTCATATAATAGTTATTTGCCATTTCAAGATCATCCTCACACTGCTTGGGTTTTTTGAGCATCGCCTCATGTGTCTTGTGACTCTCACTTTTTTCTAGTTAGATCCTCCTCCCATCCTTTACTATAGTATCATGAATGAAGAAACTTAGGAGAGGAGGTTGGTTGTGATTATGCCTTATTCTTTCCTTATAATTCAAGTAAACTACTCAGAATGGATAAATTAATATATCTTTGAATTTTTAGATTGGAATCCAAATCTTTCCAGTAGCTCAAGATACTCGCAGGGCTGTCCCAGCTGCCTTTGGCAATTCAAACTGTGTTCATTTCCTATAATCAGTTTATATTGCTTCTGTCTAGGCCTTTGATAAACCCGAAGCTGCTCAGACATGGGGATAGAGACTTCAAGCCTTATTATTTTATTCTGCTACTTGTGATCTTATTTTTGTTCATTCATCTCACTAAGTTAATTTCTTTCTTGCTCCATTTGCTACTTGATATTAAACAATTTTAATCTTTCTGTGCAGTAAGTTTATTAAAGTATGTATGCAGGCCCTCTTCCGAACATGTTTCAGTTCCTGAGCTGCCTGACACTGTCAGTTTGAGTGGCCCATACACTGTAGGACTTGATTGAAGACATGTATTTTCTCACCATTCTGCAGGCTGAAAGTTTAAGGTTGGGGTGTCAGTATAGTCAGACTAGGGTGTCTTAGACAGGGTTTCTATTCCTGCACAAAACATCATGCCCAAAAAGCAAGTAAGGGAGGAAAGGGTTTATTCAGCTTACACTTCCATATTGCTGTTCATCACCAAAGGGTGAAACTTAGGCAGGTCAGGAAACAGGAACTGATGCCATGGAGGGATGCTGCTTACTGACTTGCTTCCCCTGGCTTGCTCAGCTTGCTTTCCTATAGAACCCAGGTCCATCAGCCCAGGGATGGCTCCACCCACAATGGGCTGAGCCCTCCCCCCTTGATCACTAGTTGAGAAAATGCCTTACAGCTGGATCTCATGGAGGCATTTTCTCAACTGAAGCTCCTTTCTCTGTGACAACTCCAGATTGTGTCAAGTTGACTCACCAAAACTGCCAGTACATATGGTGTTGGCTTATTGCTTGACTTAGGGGTGTCAGTATTGCGGTGTGCTTGGCAGCCTTTTCTCTGTGTTTGGGAAAGGGGAGAAAAGATGGGAGAATGTGTAGGGTCACTGGTCCTATTAGATTAGACTCTACCTTTAAAAAATTAAATTCTAATTACATTTGCTTCACTCTTCTCTTTCCTTCTTCCAACCCCTTTCATGTTCCCTCTCTGCAATCACTCCCACACCCCCTCACTTGATGTCTTTATTATTATTATTGTTGTTGTTGTTGTTGTTACATATGTGCACATAATTATATACATACAACCTGATGAGTTTATTGTTGCTTGTGTGTGCATATATACACATATATGAGTGCACATATAAACATATAATATACATATATATATATATATATATGTACACATATTTATTTCATAGCTAACCATTTTGTATCAGATTTTCTGTCTCTCAGCATTCATTTGTTGCCTTACTTCTTTGGGTAGGGCTGGGATGCTATGAGAGTTCCTTGCTCCAGCATTAGTATACGTACTGATAGTATCATCATCCCTTGTAGGCAGCCACAGTATTGAGGCGTTGTGGGTTTACCTTCACTGTCATTATTAAGAGACAAAATCTCACATCAGACTTCCTGATCCTCTGGCACTTATACACTTTCTTCCTTCTCTTTCGTGGTGTTCCTCCAAGGTTAGATGAAAGAAGTGCTGTAGAGGTATCCACTGGGGGATGTGCTCCCCAAGATCAGTTATCTCTGCATTATTATCGGTTGTGGTTTACTGTAATGATATTTGCCTGCTCCAAAGAGAAGCTTTTTTTTATATAAAGAGTGAGAGCTACTTAATGTGTAAGTACAGGGACACACTCAGTATCCATATGGGAATTATGCTGGTCAAGTAAAGTGATGGCGGATATCCCTGGCCCCACTGGTCCTGATGAGTACTTAGGATTCTAGTACCGGTCATGATACTGTTCATTCTTTTGGAGTAGGATGTAAGTATAATTACATGGCTATTGATTGCAGCCAGGACGTGGGTGCCACTCTTGCTCTTCCAGGCATCTCACCACATGGCTCATTGTTCATAGGCATGGCACCTGTATAGGGCAATTGGTTGCCTCTCTTCCTTGGCAGTTTGTCTTACATCTTCTGGTACTATGACAATGGAGCCTTGGGGAGAAGGATTTCAGGTCAAATGAAGCTCAAATCTTCCAGGTCCTGTGTTCAAAGTGTTTGTATCTTCAGCAATAGAAATCAACCATCATTTTGTGGCAACCGAGGACAATACTAGCCTGTATTGTTTTAGGAATCACTTGGACTATCCTGAGAAAGCACTCAAATAGCGGTTTCTCTTGTCAGGTACTGGATTTTTGTTAGATATCTCAAGTGACAAAATTTGTATGTATGTGTGTGTATACGTATGTATGTATATAAGTATGTATGTATGTATATACCTTCTGTATCATATATGACATATATCATATGTCTGTATATATGTGTATGTGCATAGTTTTAGGAATATGACATAATATGATTCTTTGAGGCTTTAGTCAAACATCCTTAGTATTATTTGTTCCTCTCCTCCTCTCCTTCTCTACTGGCTTCCTTCCCCATCCCCATTAATGCTTCCTCCCTAGTTTTCCCATTTCCCATTGAATGCCATCTGCATCCAGGTATTCCCCTCCCTTACTGCCACTTTGATCCCTTTTTACTTTCCTGTCTTTTGGAGTAACCTCAGATCTCTTTTTCTTTTCTTTTTTTTAAAACTTCATGTAATCAAACTGGGCGTCAACACATGAATTTATGAGAACACAATTCAGTCTAACCATTGTGCTACTTCAGAATACCCATTATATCAAATAGTCATGGCATTGGTCTTCTTCTAACCGTCTTGATCCTAACTCCAGACCCTCTTTATGCCTTATCTTGATATTTTCTTCCTCTTAGGATGCATTTCAGGTCGCCATTTTAAACGCACTTCAAGGAGAGTGATTTATGTATTATCTTCCTTTTGTCCCACTTACCAAGTCTTCACTTTGTTCAAAACCTGGTTTCCTTTATTTTTGTTAAAACGAAAAGCAGGTCAAGATGGATTCTTGTGTCCCCATTAAACATTCTGTGTGCACTGTCCCATCTGGTTCTCCTCTCCTTATCTTACACACAATCCCACAGATACACTTGAAGACTGACTCTCTTCTCTGCGTTTCTTGTCGCCTGGCTTTGTTTTCCCCAACCATCTAAGTTTCTGATGAAAAGCCTTAGATGAATCTTTCTTGATCAAGGGAAGCTGGTCACCCCACAGCATCTGCTTACTTCCCAATAATTAAATCTACTGCTTCTTCTCAGACATGGAAACTGAGGCTAGAGACCATAAGGAACTGTCCACACTTGTTCAACATCAGAACTGCAGGGACAAGGTCTGTGTGTTGAATTTGGGCTCAGGGGGGTCTCTGGATACAGACTAGCCTTTCCCTCATCAAACAGGTCACCCCCGGCTTTTATCTTTTTAGTCTGCTTAAAGATGTCTACTCTCTTCTTTTCCATCTGTCTCAACAAAACCTACCCAGCAGCATTACGGGACATGTATAGGAATGGTGATAGAAAATGGTCAGGTTGACAGATTTAGCAATCAAATTCTGGAACCAAAGTTAAATTTGAATTTCAGTTAGAAGAAATTTTTAGAGTAGTATGCCCCATGCCATAGTGGAGATGTACTTATTCAAAAACATGCTTGTATTTCCTTTTCAGTCCAACTGAACTTGACATCTTGTGTTTTAACTGGCACCTTTAGCCATATGGTTCCTCTATAACTGTGTATATATATTCTGTGAACAATGGCTGTAAGCATCTTGTGATAGTCAGGAGAAAGAAAATCATATTGTACCCCATTGCTTTAATGGCTCCTCACAATAAAAACATTGCTGCAAATATTCTGCACTGAACATGGATTCTGCTCTAGAAAATCTGACTTACATTTGTCTGTATCGACCCAAGTCCTGGGATTTCTTGTGAATTTGTGGCATTTAAGAGGAGGGAGGTAGTGAAAGGTTTGCAACCTCATGGGAAGAACAACATCATCAACCAGCCAAGGCACTGAGGTGGAGAGGGTGATTGGGAGAGGGAGCACCTTCATGGAAGCAAGTTGAGGGGGAGGAGGAAGGGGAGTGGGGAGAGAGGATATAACATTTGAAATGTAAATACAGAGAATATTCAATAAAATTGAAAAAAAGGGGGAGGGACCTAGGAGCTCCCACTGATTCCTCATTGATACTGGATTTGAATATGGCTGTTTAATCTCTCTTCTTGCCCAGGCTCTTCATCTGCACAGTAAATAGAGGCATAGTGCCTGTCTTTACTAAATCAGGGAAGTGAAATCGGCTAATCTAGTGCTTGCTAAGTGGTGCACACAACAAGTGTTAGCGCCTTATCTTGTTGTCACCCAGTTCCTGAGAACACTCAAAATCATGCCTTGGGCCACTGCAAAATGTGAGGATAAATAAATGGCATAGATATATCTCAAAGAAACGTTCATTCTGACTCTTTATTGATACACAGGCACCACATGAACCATGCTTTCATTGCAACCCCTAATGATCACCCGATTAATTGAATTGTTTATGGGTTTTTATTAGATGCCTAAAATATACCAGACTCACCGTGGTTTTGGAGTTGGGAATAGCTGATAAGTAATACAGTTCTATTGAGGAGCCAAATGCTAGACAAATGAGCAAGGAAATGGATTTATTATGTGGTGACCAACTGAGACAAGCATTAGAAATTACGTGTTGGCTTTGATTTTGTGTAGTCACTGGTGACCTTGGTAACTTTCTGTTTTCTGAACATTGTTCTAGGAAAAGCTGGAAAAGGAGGAGGTTCACAAAGGAACTTTGCTACCGAGAGCATTGAAAAGATTGGCAGCTAAAAGCAAGCACACAGAGAGTGGGGTCTTTTGAATGGTACCTGTCATGGCATATGCTCTGAAAGGGATGACTGAGTAGACAAGAACTGGAGTCATGCAGGTCAGTTTAGAAGAGAACTCTTGACAAGGGGGTGGAGAGAAGGAGTGTAGTTGGGTAACAGAGGGCATGGCTTAGCTTGTATCCCAGATGGCTTGCCAATGGGATCAGGCAGAAAAGGAGGCTGGGACTACAGCGAGGAGCATTCAGAACTTGGCAGTGGAAAGAGACAGTTCTTGTCCATTTTCTTAGTGAAATCAGACTGTGTTTTTCACATCTTTTATAGTGATAAAAGGAAAGCCTTGGAAATGATTACTGTTAAGAAATGATAGTTTTCTCCTCTGCATTGGGCCCTTACTGAACCCGGAATCCACTGGGGACCGAGATAAACTTATTTCAACTTACTCATCAGCAACTCCTCACAGCTCTCCAGACCAAAATGCTGGAGCTTTTTTTTTTTTTTTTTTTTTTTTTTTTTTTTAATGCTTTTCACCCCTCACAATTTCTATCAATTGAGATAAACTCTTTCCAGAAGGGAGCTGCCTATCTTGACAAGCCTGCTTCAAGTCCACGCTCCACTGCGCAGCCAGTCCTGAAAGTGACAGGAGCTGACAAACTCTCTGAACTTGTCCCATTGGATTTGTCTAATGGGCCTTCCGTTCCCTGACACAGATGAGAAAGTCATCCTCAGACACAGACCATTTGCCACGAACCGGCACAGAGGTAAAGGCAGCAACAGATGAAACAGGGATGGATGTAATCCTGAGAAATCCAGGACACATATTATGGGCGTGGAGATCTCTACTTTGAAAATTAGAAATGAAATGGGTGAGATTGGATTTTGCCATCCAATGGGCCTGGTTGGCAGGGAGAAAGCCAAGCTTGATGCTTCAGATGTCCCTTCAGATTTTAACAGTGAAGCTGCTAAGTGATGACCTGGGAGGAAAGGGGTCAGGGTGGCTTTCAATTATCTATTCTAGGTGTTGGGGTCAAGTTAGATTCCTAAAAGGTGTAAAGACCAGGGATAAAGAGAAAGGAGTGAGGGAGAAAGAGCTATCAAATTTTTGCAACATTCTATTCTCCCGAGGAAAGATTTCCAATAGAAGAAATACATCTCAGGGATGATAATTTTAGGTCCCATAATCAATACCTAACGTGAACATCATATAAACCCAGAATTATCCTTGAAGAGGCTTAGTATCAGCCATATAACATACAGCACCCTGTATTATAATTTTTATTCACATTGGAATTTGAAGAACCACTGTATTAGATTGAGAGGGAGAGAGAGAAAAAGAGACAGAGAGAGAGAGAGAGAAAGAGAAAGAGAGACAGAGAAAGAGAGGGGGGTGTTTAGGTATGACTGCCTGGCCTGGCCATTTTTCCTTGAAGGCAGCTATAAAGTCCTGAGCATTAAATGAGACCCGGGTGATAGCGATGCCATCTTTGTTGGGCCACAAGTTTTACTTTATTCCCCTTTAATATTAAGGCTTGACAACCTTTATAGATGGTAAAAGATGTGTTTGTCATCGTGATGGTTAAAAGAAATTGTAGCCATGCATCAAATCCAGGTTAGGGCTATAGCCTGTGTGCCGATTAATGCTGAAGTAATATCAGCAGTCTATTTTCTTTAAGAAAAACTCTGGGATAATCCTGTAAATGTATAGACAAGGTCTAAGTCTCCACCAACAGGAGAAAGTTAGCTAAAGAAAGAGTTCAAATTGATTTATTGAAGTATTAAAGGATTAATTCTCTAAATACTTGAGTCAAAAATATAGTCAAGAGGAAGAGGATCTATCATACAAAGGTAATTGATGCTTGGCTTTCACATGGCAAGAGCCATCCATACTTGAGTGTGGAAACACATACTCTGAAGATAGGGGAAGGCAAACATGAAGCTGTTCTGAACAGGGGCAGACTGTGTTGGACTCCATGAGAGGAATAGTACTGATGGGTCCAGGGAACAGAAATAGGTCCTAGTTTTGTCTTCCTTTTCTGACTTTTGACATCCCTGCCCTCTATTAACTTTCCAAGAGTTTGGAAGAGCCAGTTATTTGCAGTAGCCCTATTTGGTAAGAAATGCCATAATGGGTCTCATCCAAGTTTGGATAGCTTTGCCTAGACTCCCAAAGACTACTCCTCCCTCCAGGGTGCAATCAGAACCCAACTGAAAATAAGTGGTCATTTTAGGTCTAAGGAGGTGACTAAATGGAAGACCTTAGAAAAGTTCAAGACGGACCAGTGATGGGGAATTAGGAGTTCGGTAACCTAGAGACCATAGTTCCGGAGAGGAATAGATTGTTAGGACGATACTGGAGCCGTAGGCATGGGTTCTGATGTCCTCAGGGGCTAACTACAAGCACAACTGAGTGAGAGACTTAGCAAAACAGAGAATCCAATCATGAAGAAAACAACCCACATTTCTTGGGCTTTACAATGTCACAGGTTCCCAGATGACAGCCTGTGAACCGGGCAGAGCGACTCTCGGAAGGGGAGGCGAGAGTCTGCTACCATGCGGTTGCAGCTTGTGCTTGTTTGTATTTCCAACCCTAAGTCCTGAGAACAGGCACTGCATGTCCGCCCTGCCAAGAGGAATTTATGACCAAGAGCTTTGGATACTATCCAGAACAGCATCTCCGTTTGCCCTGTAGGATACAGCTCACTTTAGTCATTACAGAGCAGAGGTCTGTTGTACTTATTTAGCCCTTTGGGACTTCAAAAAGAAAAAAGGAAAGAAAGAAAAAGAAAGCCCATGCCCCTGCTAACACTTCCTGGTTTACCGCACCACTGACCCACCTCCGAATCTGGCTTATCTGTGTATGGTCTGGTTCTGAACACTGAGTCTCAGTCAAACACTGAGTCTGAGTAGTTGATTTTATAGGAGACACCCAAAGCAGCAGGAGTAAAGGCACGGGGATATCAAGGCCAGGAAGGAGAAAAAACCAACGACATTGATGCATTAAACTCTCTGCTTTGGGCAAACAGCAAGGGGCCAGGGCATGCGTCCATTAGCTCTCGGTGGCTTAAAGTTAGAGAGAAAAGATGTGAATTCCACATTCTGTCTGATCTTTCCTATGAGAGGCTTTCATAGAATCAGGGAAATCCTGGACAAGGCAGGGACACTGATGAGACAGCTGAGGAGGGCACTGTCATGTGTCTAAATTCAGAAAAGAGCCCTGACTCAGGATATCAAAGTGTCCATTACAATACCCAATATCTAAGATCAAGATTTATCTTTAATAAGTGGGCACAAACTAGACTGTGGCTGAACTGGGCTTCATGGAATTCCTTTGCCTACTCCTTAACTGCCTAAGCCCAAGGACACAAACACAGGAACCCTTCTAGACTGTACCTTCTCTTTCTTTCCTAACACACACCATTGCAGTTTTCCAAACACAGACAGGGCATACTCAGTAGTTCAGGAAGTTGTTTCTTCTCTGCTTTCTCCTTTGCGTTTTGAGAAAAACAGAACAACTTATTTCTTTTTTAAGTGCGTGGGAACTTTGCCTGAATATATGTTTATAGTTATCACATGCCTGCAGTACACATAAGGTCCTGAAGAGGGCATCGGAACCCCTGGAACTGGAGTTAAAGGCGTTTGTGAGCCACAGGCTGCTGGGCCCTGAACCTAGGTCTACAGGAGCAGCAAGCACCCTTCATTAGCGGCTGAGCTATCAGTTTATCTTGTATAAATCCTCGTGCTCTCCATTACTACACACATCACTTTAACCCCTAGTGTAAGCTCTCCTCTGTCACTGCCTTGTCCATGGGTTTCTTTTTAAGTAGAGTTTTTCTCTCCAGTTCTTGGCTTGTATCTATCTTCAACCACATCAAGGTCATTGGGCTGTTTCCATGCTTGTTAAAGTTTGAGATGTTCCCCCTCTGATATCAAATCAACTACCTTGACATGTCTTTGGGGTCATCTCCTACTAATCCTAGTTCAATAAATCTATGAGTGACCTTGCTTCCTACCCAACCCCTTGTCTTCTTTACTCTTCCCAAGAACCTTTCTGCCCACATCCCTCCAAAAAAATAGTTGACTGTTAAGGCTATTCTTAAGCCATGTCTGCATGTGTTCAATGACATAAAACCATGATTAATGCCTCAGTCTTGCTGGATGTGGCTGTCTACCTGGTATTCATGCGACATATTACGGTGTTAAGCAAAGGTAGTGGGATGAGTGTGCTAGGTAGTTCATGAGACAGATTCTCCAGATCCCTAATACTTTAAAAATATAGAGGTGATTTAGAATGTGAATGATAAGGCTGGAAAGATTGTTAGGGATTGGCTTGAACAATTACCCATAAAGACATCTAAGTCCAGAACTATGTAGTGCCTTGACCAATCTCTTCCTTCTGAATATACTAGACTTGGAAGACAAGGATCACATAGCCAGTTCACACCAGAGTAGGGCACAGTCTGGTCATGTCCACAGCAACACACGAAGGGACTATTTCAGAGACTTTGTATGTACAAATGTCAGATATCAAGCTACAACTAGTTCAAATAATAAAGGGAAGGTGTTTCATGTAACTGCTAAGTTTAGAGGTATCTGTCATATCAACAAGGACAGGTAGATAAAGTGTCTTGCAATTCTAACCTAGACCATGCCATGTGACCCCTGAAATCATAGATGATACACAAATAAAAGTAAAGGCTGTTGAAATGGAGAGAGATAGTCGGGTGCTTATAAACCACTACAAAATCCAGAAGGGAACAAAGGTCTATGACCCAAAGCCTAAAATTCAAGTTACAGTTGATCTTATATATTTACATATAACCCCAGTGGAGAGCTGCTTTGGGTTTTATGGCAAATGGGTGACCCAAAGCCAAAGAGCTGTGAGGATTTTTGGTTGACAACTGATCACAAATGATGAACATTCTTCCTCATGAGTTCAGAGGTCAGGGTTACATTCTTGGGATGACCCAGGACTTCCATGAGAAAGCCTTATGTGCTGTCTCTAGAGGACTGGAGGAGGAGAAGGGAGTTGAGAGCTTCTGGCTGGGAAGCATGGAAAAGCTGCTCAGCATCAGGACCTTGGTCTCTGTCTCTGTCTCACCCACTGTGAGAAGATCAATCTCACTCACTCTTCCCAGCCTCTGCCTCCACTGCTCTTCCCCCGAACATCCCTGCTAACCTTCAGTTCAGGAATAAATTACCTAGTACCTGGGCCACAGCCACAGCCAGGATCTGCCAGTTTGTTTCCTAGCCTGGCTTCCTGCCTACTCCAGTGCCCTGCCTACTCCAGTGCCAGGCACCTTCAGTGAAACCATACTGCTTTTAAGACTCTAGTCCAAGTTCAAATGTCATCTCCCCCATGACCCTTTTCCACATGGTGGGAAATGTCTGGCTTTCTCAGCTGCACCTGCTCAGCTTCTCCTTCTCATTGTTAATCATCATTTTGTGTGCCTAGGTCTCTTCGTTCAACATGAGCCCAGATAACAGAGATTTATTCTCTTCTTTTTCCATAGACTGCTCTTTGCCCCGTGTATTATGAGTAAACAGTATTAATTCATTGTTTGACTCTTCATCTTGTTTGATTAAGGGTTTCTTATAAAACCTTTTTTAAAAAAATATAAAAATATAGGCTTGAATTGTAAATAAAGAAAAGATAAATAAGAGATCTTTTTCCTGGTCCGTTCTTGTTGCTAATTTCCCTTGTTTTCCTGTGTGTGCATCAGAATAGATATGTGCCGCTAACTCCACTTGCCAGAAGGTGCTTTATGACCCTAATCTATGTGTATTCCTGGAATTCGAGTGGACATATGGATTGAAATGCCAAATTTGTCATGCCTCCCGCATGCTGGACTCAGGAGCATCTCAAAATAAGACATATGAAACATGGGCTTAGTGCAGAAGAGTCTACATGATATTTTTAAAAAGCATAACGAATGTCACAGGAGTGCCCTTTCTTGACTCTACACTTTAATTATCCTGTCCTTATGAAGCCACAAGTTATTCTGAGAGCTCCTAGTATCATTGTCCTTATATAGGGTAGTTGTGGGGGTAGGGATGGCTGGGATGGATGGATGCTTTGAGGATAAGGGAGAGACCACCCTTCTGCTTAAAGGGACTCTTGTTTGGGGCAGTGGTAATGTGACCCCATGAAATGACCAAGCCACTTGTGGAAGGACAGAGAAAGTGACTCAGGAAGGAAGCTGCAACCTGAATTCACTTGAAACTTGAACTCTACCTCTATTGAAAACAGGGGGCAACTCCTCTAGTTATCAAAACAGGCTGCTTCCATGAGCTACTTCGAGAGTCAGCCAGCAGTAGGCACTTTTGTACAAAGGGCTAGGCCATAAGATGAGAGAATCTGGTGACAGGGACCAGACACAGCATGGGCAGAGGAAGAAGAACCCAGAGCCCTCTCTCTAATTCCTCTTTTTCCTTCACCAGAGACTTGCTTCCCTGGACCATTATACCGAATATCTCTCTTTTTCCTTTTCGATTTTTCTGCTGGAAATGACCTGTGTGTTTGGTTTTACCTTTAGAGGAGATCTCGGTACCTGTGGGTCAGCAGGCACAGTAGGGAAGATCCTATAGCTTTTTGCGTTTGCCAAAAGTCAGTGCAGACAAAGCCTAGAATGGTTAATCTATGAATAGAAGTCATAACTGCTACGGATTGAATGGAGACCTTCCCAAACGAATGTGTTGAAGTCATAGCCCATAATACCCTTGTCTGTAACTGGGTTTTTGAAATAAGGTGATTATGATAAAGTTACTATGAGAAATAGGAGAACATGGAGAAAAGACTATGGATACACCAGAGGAAGTCGCCGACTGCAATGCCAGAGCAAGGCCTTCAGAAGGGCACATGGAATTAGCACCTGAATTTCAAACTTCCAGTTTTCAGAAAATTTGTTCTTGTTGTTTAAGCTGCTGTTTGTAGCATTTCTCTAAGGCAGACGAGTTGATGAATGTCAATATTCAGAATAAGCAAGAGGAAGACAAAACAATGGGGAAGTGTGGCATCTGGGGAGGTCTGAACTTCAGTAGGGGGAGGGAGGGAAAAAGAGAGGGAGGGAGGGAGAAAGAGAGGGAGGAAGGAAGAGGGAGGCAGATGAAGGGAGAGAGGGAGATTCTGCCTTTTTTTTTTTTTTTTTTTTAGGTTCAAACAACTACAAATTAAAATGCTCAGAAAAATATTCCAATTGAACCAGACTGCTCGTTGTCCCATAAACAGTACAGCCTGGTATTTCTTCACCCACCGTATATGTGAGCGAGAGCAGACATTACAGTCTAGCCAGGATGTAAAGCAGACAACAAGACGTGGGCCATTATAGACAAAGTACCTTTTTGCATCATTGACTTAATCCCTTCTGAAGACTTTGGTATCTGTGTGTGGGGTGGGGATGAGCTGGAACTAAGCCTCCTTGAAGGGAAGAACTTTTCAAAAGACAACTGGTACTTTCCTTTAAGACCCTTGGAGCATAACACGGAGCAGCTCGAAAGAGATCTTTGTTTTCCCTCCTAGAGAAAACGAAGCATGCCATAAAGGCTTAATAACCTGTGGCCACCAGCTGCTGGCACCCCATTTCTGCGAGGCAAGGATAGATAGATCTAGGGATCTGATCATTACTGTGTACTTAACTCTGGAATTCAATAACTTGTCTTTTCGAGTTTTTGAGAGATCCAACCTTGCTGAGTCAGCGCTATCCCAGCGCTTTAGGTTCGCGGCTTGTGCATAACCTTGGTTCAAACTGTGAGTGTTCAAAACAGATAAAATATTTAATGTCTTTTTATTGCCCCTCTCAGCAATGCTTAAAGTCCTTGTTGGCCTCCTGCACAGAGGATGGACAAGTGGCTTGTTCCCTTAGCTGCTCTTACAAGCTGCTTTGCAAATGGCTCTGGCAGGTGGCACAGCGTAGGGGGAGTGCTAACAGTCTGTCCCTGGAGCCTCTGCAGAGCATAGCTCTCAGTAAAGTACCCTCTCCAAGAGCCCTGGGTCGCCTAAACCTCCCCGCCCCCCTTCTTGAGGTTATTTCTCCCTCCTGACTCATGCCTTCAGCTTCATTTGAGTAACTGTGCAAACGTTTAGCCAAGAGGCCATACCGGGCTGTAGGCTTATTTGGGGAGTTTCCAGCACAGGCACCGAGACAGCATTCCATGCCTTGCCTTCTGGTCAAATAAGGACAAAGGGAACCACGCCTTCCATTCTTGGCAGTGAAGTAAGAACTGTTAGAATGCCGTGTGCCTGTGCTGTGGAGACGATTCTTTCCCAGCTCTCTAATGACCCCATGGTTGTAGAATTATAAATCAGGAGGAAGAATTACGGAACATGATCTAAGGATACTCAGGGACGGGGGGGGGAGGGGGGGGGCGTATCTCAGCCCATTCTCAGCTTCCCGAAGGCAGTTGATAGTGCCTTCTCAGTGTTCCAAAGAGGATGTGCTATCATCCTTGTACATGACTTCTTTGTCCGAATGGAGTCATCAAAGAGTCACGTGACAGTGCAGTCCGGCTTATACACACATACATTCAACTGGAAACAGAACTCAAAGGAACCAGGATACCGCTGCTGTTCTAGAGAAACACCCTCAGCAGAAATAAGCCCACCCCCCGGGGGGGTGATTTTAAAACGGAGCTGGCTCTAACCGGCTGTCCTTAAAAGCCATCGGAGGTTTGTGATCAGAGCACTTGCTCTCTGCAAGCTCCTGCTCTTAGCCTTGTGGAGAACAGAAAAGCTTCCAGGGTGGGAAAGCAATATAGAATCCATTATGGAGGTGGTAGGGTTGAAGGTTAGTATACAAGCAAACAAAACAGTTCATTGAATCCAAGACCAAAAGGAGTGTACCAGACCAAGGAGCCTCTCCCCAAACTTCTGATACTTTATTGTTTTATATTTTTACTAAGCCACACATCTAATGTCTATGCAGATAGACCCACCCACCATGTGTGCCTCCCCTTTCCTGGGAACAGGTAGATGATGTAGGTTGGCATGTTAACCACCAGCCCTTTCCAGGAGCTCAGCCTCTCTCTAGAACACGCTTCATGCCACCCCTCCGTGTACTTTACGGGTGGTTAGCAGAATAAAGCAAACAAAGTAATGGACAGGACAGTGCTTGAGATGCTGTAGTGTTTTCTTTACCATCATTTGGAGGTGAAAAGGGTAAATCTATTTCCTCACAGAGGACCCCATACATTAGTGCTAAACTAATATTTGGAGGATCGTGGTCGTGAGGATTTTAAAGGAATCTCTCTGGGGTTGGGATAGAGAAAGCTTCATAAGATAAATATTTATGTCTAAAGGAAAAGAGGAAGGCAAAGGAAACAGGCCATGAGGCTACCTAGACTTTCCATGTAGTCTACATCTCGGTTCTTTCTTTGAGAACACATACCTTGTTCTGTCTTCTTTAGCCTTGCCCTGTACCCGTGTCTCCAGCCTTCTTCCCTATCCTCCATGCACTACAGTATCAGGGGTCCAAGAGTCCTAGACGCTCATCAGGTTTCCCCTTACCTATTCAGCCTGACTGAAAAGATAAGTTCTCAGCTTGGGTACCAAGGGGCCTGGTCTGCCTCATTCCTCTTCCCATCCTTGGCATTTTCTCTCTTCCCTGTGGACTCAGCATTTACCTCAGGAACTGCCCTCAGGACTGTGGGAAGGCCTCCAAACATCTCCCTCACATCTGTAGCTGAAACTGCTGCAGGTGGCTAGCTGCCGTGAGAGCCACTCAATTAAGGGACATGGGATCCATCAAGGGAAAGAAGGAAGAAGAAACAGGGGACATCAGAGGAAGAAAGGCGGGCAGATCAGGACCAGATTTCTTTATCAGTCATTTCCAAAGGACATGGCCAAGTCTGTGAGTGTGCTGGGTCCAGGCCTGGCGTGAGTCAGCAACCAGGACTGTCTACCGCCAGTTGATTACATTAGCATTTGTCAGAGGCCAGGAAGGAAGAGGAGATGCTGCATGTAGGGATAGATGGAGAAGGAAGAAAATTGTCTTCATATCTTCTGAATTATTTATGACCTGGAAGTTTACATGCTAAAGCCTAACCAGACTTGATGGAGAGAGCTGGGAAGAGCTCTTTCGTCCCTTAAAGCCGCAGAGCACATGCTTTGGGTCCTCGCGGAGGACTAGGAGAAGGCCAACAATGACAGACTCTCTGGGAGAAAGTGGAGCTCTCTTAATTTGTATTGTGATCTTCAAAGCTGAAATGCAGCCCAGGACCCTGCAGCCATCGGGCGCAGGACAGCAAATTTCCCAGCAGCCTCTGGAGCGACGGACATAAACCTGTGAATGCACTGTGCTTTGATTTTGCCGAGTGGGTAACATAGGATGACTGTCAGATCAGTGGACAAAGGAGAGGTCTCTTCGATCTTTGCCTCTGGCTTCCAGCCAGATGGGAGAGAAACAAAGACTTCAGAGCCCTGCTTTTTCCATCCCCCCTCCCTCTCCCTCCTCCCTGTGTTTTTCTCTTCCTGCCTTAACCACTTAGAGACCATGCTCGGGATAGAGCCTGCGGACTGCTCTTACGTTTTGGGAAATCTTGTCTAATCACATGTATCCCTGGGAATTATGTCAGAAAGGATCCCTTCCCTTCGAGAGATGTTTAAATCCAGCAGATAGAACCTTCCACAATGCCTCCTGCAGAGGTGGCTTGTGGATGGATGTACTCTGGCTGGGTACCTGCGTAGCCTCGTAGCCTCGTGGGCACCTTTGTTTCTAGTTCTTCTGACTACTGAGGGCAGCGTGGCTATCTAAATGCCTACCTGAAGGAGTTGCCTCCGATCCTCCCCAGATTTGAAGCTTCTGTTTGTGAGCCCCCTCTAAGAGGCAAACAGAGATCCTAGGTCAGTTTCCAGTTGCAGGACAGGGTTTGTCTCTTCAGCCCACGGACCAGGTGCAGTCTAAGGTTTCCACTGAAGTAAAGCATCCAGAGGCAATTCCTCTGTCCTGGAAAAGGAAAGAGTGCTGACTAGTGGTCAACAGGCCTAAGGTGGCAGATCCAGGACTAGCAGCAAAGAGCTGGACAGATGGGTTGGGAGAGAAGCAGAACAAGCCCATTTCTTTGTGTCATTGTCACGGCTCAGTCATCCCCCACGTAAACAGTCCAGGGCTGAGCCTCCAGCGAGAACTGAGCGAACCATTTCTTGCGGTCAGTGTTAAGTTCTGCATCTCCACCTCTGTGGCAGCAACAGGAAGAAGCTGGTGTTTGCTGCACACGGGGGAGACGCAGACTGAGCCAATGACAGACACACACGCAAATTCAGCGCGGAAAAAGCAGAAAGGAAAACAGTGCTGAACTTGAGCATGGGTTTCCCCCTTCACCCCACTCCAACACCCAGGAACCCACGCGTCCCAGACCCTGCCAGGGGAGGGATTGATTCCTGGTGCCCAGATACCAAGTAGTGCCTACTTCTCCATAGCTTCATGGAATAAATTGAGGTCATTTTCATAATTTAGGCAAAAGCCTCCCTTTCCACTCGAATTACTGAGATATTTTAGGCAAGTGCAGCTTTAAAAAAAAATTAAATAGCAGAACTTGCGTTTGGGAACTCATTAAAAAGCATGGAGACTTCCTGTATTATATCAGTTATAAACAACTGGGAAGAGAGCAAGGTTGCTTTTTTTTTTTTTTTTTTTTTTTCTTTTAAGGAAATTATCTGGAAAATTACCCAGGCCTTCACTTCCTCCTTCTAGATGAGATCTTCTCAGGCAGTCTTCAAGACAGTGACCTCATTAGAGTAGGCTTACATGATAAAACCAGGAAAATGAAAAGGCCAGACTCCTCTCTCTGGCTTGGCTCCTTCTGGTTTTCTGTTTCCTTTCTAGTCATGCCTGCCTCCTTCTTCCCCGCTGAGGAAAAAGCCCACCCTACTGTCCCACTGGAATGCATTGAAAATTAATATTGCTGAGAGACAGGCCTGAGACCAGAGAAGCCTGGCAGTATCTCCGTAAGAGCCCTTATCAGTTTTATTTTGCTTGCCACTCTGTGCTGACATTGAGATATTGCTTAAAATCTTTCTAAAAGATCTCCTTTCTTTTTCTGACCCCCCCATGACCACTAATGATAGGAAACTGTACTATGATAAGTCCAAGAAAGGCATATAATTGCCTGTCTGTCAACTAGGCTGCTAGGGTTGAACGTGAGGTTGAAAGTGGCTCAGTGAATGCCTAAGCTATGTGATGGGATGCTAGGTTTGTTGGTCGTGGCAGAGCTTGGTTTGCTTTCTCCACACTTGTCAAAGTTAAAATTACATTTAAGCGTGTGTGAGTGTGTGTGTGTGTGTGTGTGTGTACACACCATGGAGTATATGTAGAGAAAAGAGGACCTACTAACCCTGTGTGAACTGGGCATCTTTCACCGTGAGGCCTACTCTTGTGCTGTCTCCTCTGCCAGATGATCCCCAAACATAACCAGGTGCACCCTAGTTCCTTGCTCACCCTGTGAAGCTCAGTCACCATCTCTCTCCTTTTCTACACGTCTCCAGTGTGGCTTACTGTCTCTCTGAATGCTGATGCCTTGGTCAGGGAGGAAGGCTACAAGGCTGTTACATACATTGGTCTCCTCACCAAATAGTGAGTGCTTTGAGCAAGAGTACTTGGGTTTGTTGTTGTTATTTTGCCCTTAGAATCTTGAACAATATCAGATTGAAGAAGAAAACCAGTAAGTAGCTAAATATATAGCTTTTATGCAGCTTCTAGCAGCAGGGCACCTGTGTGCTAGGTGTTTGAGAAAATACCTAATGCCAGGCTATTCAAAGAGAAAAATCTGTCTAGGAAGTATGGCAATGAATACATGAGTGAATTTTTATTTTTCCATTGAGCGTATGATCCAGAATTATGCAAATAATTAATTTTGGGGAACCTTATGCTAACAGCAGGCTGCCACCTGACAGTATAAAGTCATGGCAGGTTGCTTTTCTTGGCTGCCACCACTCAGAGGCCTGGGGCTTTCATGTGGCTACAGCCTTGGGAGCAGAGACCTCCCTCTTCGAGTTCTCTGCCTTGTGTTCTGTTACCATGGCAACAACCCACTTTTATTCTGGACTTGCAGCATGGGAGAAGGGAATCCTTTACTACAATGGCATAAATAGGAAGGGTTATTTTATTTAATTTTTTCAAGTTGACAAGGTTGATCAGAAATACATTATGCTCGAACCAAAGATTGGAATTCGGTGGTAGGATAGTTACATGTTTCTGACAGCATTAAAGAATGAATTAACTGGAAGAACGGAAGATTCGGTTACCTTTTGTTTAAATGTCTGTGTGTCTGTTGTAGCTCTATTTTTAACGCAAACCTATTTTTGTCGTCGTGAAGCATGTTTCAGATATGTTTAAAGTCAATGCAGCATATCAGTTGGGGGAGAAAACGTCTAGAGTAAACGTGTAATGTGTGCAAGACAGGGATGAACAAAGAGATACACCTGCCCAGCAATGTGACTGATCTGCTCGGATTTGCAAGGGGGCTGTGTGGATGCACCATTACGTATGACTTGAATTCTGCTTTTGGAATAGAATCAGCTGGAGTTGAGATAGACTGGAATTTTCAACACTTTCAGATACCCATCTGAGTGCAAGATGATGGGTGTAGCACATGGCTCATTCACTGTTCATTTACTGCGGAAGCCTACCACCATAGACTCTCCCCCTTTCTCCCACACAGTGTTCTCTTTCCACTTCCAACAGGCACTGCTCGGCCCACACTGAACTTCTTTGTCTCTTGACCCAAGCGGCTTCTCATACTCAACACAACGAAGACTCTGGCTTATCTAACAAGCAGCTACATGCCATATTTCAGCATACACAGACACGGTTTGCACCCCCTCCTTCTTCCATATGCCTGGGTTTCCCTCTGATCAGATACATCTTGCAACTCGGGGCCATTTGTCTTCTTTTGGAGGAGCCAAAGAAGGTTCTCATTTGTTCATTCACAACCAGCTACCACTACCACCTGGTGTTCAAGAACATTATTACCTAGGAGAGAGATAGAAATTAGGTGCTGGGGGTGTATGAAAGAGATGCCTTTCAGAGAACAAAGAGGGTGGCCAACTAAACCTCTCTTTGTCCCCAGGTTGCTCTTGGCCTGAATGTCATGTGGGTGAAAAGGCTGTTTTAGGTGTTTCTGTGCTGAGTGAGGGCACTCAAGGGTTACTTTCTTTAGACATATTGTGTTACTGATGTTTGCAGAATTGTCTCCTCCACTTCTTGCTTAAAATGAAATCTTGTATAACAATTACTACTCAAGAGCCACATGTCCTATAGAATTTTGTTGCAAATGTTCCCTTCTCCCTCCCTCCTTTCCTCCTTCCTTCCCTCTATTCCTTCCTCTATTCCTCCATCCTTCTCTTCCTCCCTCTGCTCATTCCTTTTTGATCCTTTTTGATATGTGCTGGCAATAAAATTTTAGTCTCAAACACTGCAAACACTATGTATAACATCTAGGGAGGTGACCCACCATGGCTGTCATTGTTCTATAAGAAATCTATTTTGTCTTTTGCATACAGGAAAGGAAAATACCAGAATTGATGTTGGTGGCTGCCCTTCTGGGACACTGGCTGCCTGAATTAGCTAGGGTCAGCTACAGCAAAGGTCCCATAGACTGGGTAGGCTCAAACAACAGAGGATGGGAAGCTAAGATTGATGTCATACTGCTGGGCCATTACTTTTGAGGCCACTTCATGCCTCTTTTTCAGCTTCCAGTGGTTTGCAGGGAGCCATGCTCTTCAGTTTCTACGTCATTACTCTGGTCACTACCTTTATGCTCTGTACCTCTCTCTTTCTCTGGATATTAGAACATGACTTCCCTATGGGCCTCATTCTAACTTGATCACCTCTGTAAAGACCTTTGGTCCAACAGGAGCACATTCCAAGAGGCAAACACTGAAGCATATATTATTTTGGAGAGGAAGACCCAATTCAACTCATTATACTGATGCGTTTGGAGGTGAATCCCGAAGCCTTCCAGGGCTGCCAGGTTGGGCAATGGGATGTGCTGTTGTTTGGCTAGCAATGGAGCCAGTTTGGAGTAGGTTTACTAGCTATTGGACTTGTGAACCATGTGCTGCTTGCTCCTTGTCACACTCCGCTTCAGGTCTCTTGGCCTTTGAGAGACACCTGCATCTGCTCACTTCTTCCCATGCTGTGACTACCATTTGGTCCACCGAGGCCCATCTCACAGCTGGATGACTGAGACGGCTTCCTAAATGGTGATCCCTCTGTTACTCCTATTACTCTTCTTCCTGATGGCATTTGGAGCCATGCCAATTAGATCTGGAGGCCGGGGCCACTCCTTTGTCTTAAATTCTCCAAGAACTCTCCACTGCACTGAGACTGAGGCCAAAGCTCTTCACTGTGGCCCTTAGTGACCCATGGTGGTCAGGCCCAAGCCTTTATGCTTCCTTCTATACCCGTGAAACCCTGAACGCCATTCTTGTCTACCTCTGGGTCATACAGTTCTTCTTTCAGATGCTTGCTTGAATGATCTCCTCGTCATTTAAGTCTCAGCTCTCTCTCTCTGCTATCTCAGGCTGTTTCTGACTATTCAGTGTCAAGCCAATTCCCCACTCCACATTCCTTTCCTATCTTGTCTTCCTGATTAGCTCTAATCTTACCATTTATCACTGCCTGCTTTCTTTTTATTTATTCATTACCTTCTGCTCCCTCTAGAATAAAGCTGTAGAATTTTCAGGTACGCTGTTCTTTTTGTCCAGTTGATGTGTTCAGAGCTTAAAATTGAACCTTCTACAATGTAAGTATCAACAATGCTTATTTTTGAATGAAAGAATAAGTGAATGAATGAAGAATCCGTGATTAAGACAATTGAAAGGCTTACAGACAGATGCATTCTGTAGTCACATATGGGTTCCACCAAGGTTTCATTTGATCCTCATGAAATCTTTTAAGGTGTACCCATTTATAGAGAAGTTCTAACAGGTCTCCGTAAGCATTGTCCTAGAGTACAAACTAGACATGATCAAGTCATATAATGTATCCAGTGCTTTGTATATAAGAAGGAAATATTGAAAACTACTGAGAAAACCATTTAGTTCTATATCAACTCAGAAAAAAATTTGACTTAACTTTCCCATAATATGATAAATGAATTGAAGATGAAAATTTTTACACCATAGAGGATAGGCTATTTGAAACAAAAAGAAAGGTAGAATTTAATGCACAGAGGAAAGGAAAATTATCAGATAAATAAAATAACAGTGGGCAATTTTATTATTTTGCTGTGCAATTCAGAGCTGAAAAATCACGTTGTCAGTCAGGATCAAAAGTTGGGAGTCATATTAACATCCTTTCTGTTACTATAGTAAATGCCTGAGTTGACCAGCTCATAAAGAGGAAAGGTTCATTTCAGTTCACAGGCTCATAGATTCTGGTCCACAGCCACTTAATCCCATTGTTTTGGGGCCCGTGGCAAAGAATACATGTCACAATATGGTGGATTAAAAAATGCTCACCTCATGGCAAGGAACACAGGAGCATGAGAAGAGGCTGGCCCTACAACCCCCTTCATGACCACACCCCTAATTTCCTAAATATTTCCCCCCCCCCCCTTAAGCCCTACTTTTAAATGAATCTATTATGTCTTAATAGAAGCACCCTGAGGGCATCTTTGACAAATGAACCTTTGATGGACACTGTGTTCTGGGTTACCCTGTACCTAGCCCACCGTTTCCTGAACATAGAACTTCAGTAGACACTAGAAGTATGTGCTAAGCGAATGAATGGAGAAAATAAATATCAAATATAAGGAGACACTCCGTTCTCCTGTGTGCCTTTACTATAAGGAGAGTGTGTGGCTGGAAGCTGGACCAGAGACCACCAGAAAAGATGCATAGCAAACCCCAGGGTTTGCAGTGTACAAAATCGACTGCCTCATAGTCCCCATTGCTCTCTCTCACCTGAGAGGGAGTAAAGACTTAGCGTGTTACTTCAAGAAGACTACCATTTCTTCCTGTTTTATTCTAATGGCTCTGCATGGGTTTTTGTTTTTTTGTTTGTTTGTTTTTGTTTTTGTTGACTATAGTTAGGGATGGGAGACTATGATTTAATCTATGACAAGTTATATTCTCAATGGTAATGGGATAGGTAAAAAAAAAAAAAAAATAGAACCCCATAATAATTTAGGTCAATACATTTTAATATATTATGTAGGATCGCTGGGGATAATCTCATAGGAAAACAAAGAAATAGTAAAGAATTTATATTGCTTAGGGAAATAATTCAAACACACACACACACACACACACACACACACAAACACGCACACAAAAACTAGATGTGGGCAATAAAATATTAGGATCTTTAAGTGCTGTTGATTTGCAAGGTCTGAACTAACTACTTGGGATGCAGTTAAAAGCAAGGAGGTTACCAGCATTATGAACCAATACAACCATTTACAGTAAAATTACCCAGGTCAGAACAAACTGGGTGAGTCCATTCTCAAAGCACAGAAAAGACAATAGGAAAGCATTTCTCACGCACACAGTAGCCCCTGGGGCAACTCTTGGTTAGATGCAGGGAGTCCAGGATAGAGAATATTTTAAAGAAAGCCATGCTTCCCCTAGTAATCTCCCAGTTAGTAGATTCTGTAATAGATACCAACATACAGGCAATTTGAGGTGTGCTCCGAGGAGCAACACCTGCAGAGATGTTAGGGTAACAGGATGAGGGGGAAATTGAAAACTGGGATACAGCTGCAGCAGAGTCCTGAGTACCCTCTAAGAACTGTTGAGTTAGTGTGACTTTTTGACTATAGGTGGGGGAAATATACCCTTGTATCCCCCCCCCAAGTGACCTTCAGTTAGAATGTCTGCTGCCCCATTGGGGATGACAGCTCTCTGTGACTCCCATGGAAGGACACAACTGTGAGATTAGTGGCTGAGCTCTGAAAGCATAGGATGGAGCCTGAGCCAGTATAGGTCAGTGTACCTGGACTTCCTATGTGTCCCTGTTGGAACCAGTATTGGGAGATACGGAGAAAGAAGGTGGAGTGTTGCTTACCAGTAACATATCTTACAATGCGATGCTCCGTGGACCATCAGCTACTCCTTCTGTTCCCATAATAGCTTTCCCCCAGCTCTTCCTACGTCCACATCTAAAGCCTTTGTGTCTTCAGGTAAAATGATCCCAAGGCATAAATCTGGTCTGTCACATCCCTGCCTCATACCCTCCAATGATTTCCTGTCTCACATATTATAAAACTCTAACTCTTTGACATGCCCTTTAAGAAGTAGGACCATATATCATGCAAACCAGGCCACTTTTGAGATGGAATGGAGGCCCTGTTCGTAATTGCACAGGGGCAAAGATCTATACCATGTCTGTTCTTGGCAAGCTGGGATGTATGGGCACTCTGTCCACAAGGTACCCGACATCATAGTCATTTCTCCAGTTCATTCTCTCCCCAGAGTTTACTTCCCTTTCTGTTAAGCCCAGGGACAAGGGGCACTTGCTCTAACCACTTCCTCCTTTCCTCGCCTTCTCCTTCTCCTGCTTTTAAAAAAATGTCTCCACTTAACATTTTTCAATTCAGAAAGGCCTTCCCATTTACTCTGCATCACAAAACCTGTTCACTTCCTCCACAGTTCTAACAACAATAGGAAATTACAGTCATCAGATGCTACACTCTAGAAGAAAGTGAATGGGTTCTGTCTTGCCAGCCACGGTAAAGACAGGCATTAGCCAGCACCTTCTATACATATTTGACATCAATAAATTCTTCACCAAGTCATTGTCAAACTTAGGAAAGTTTTCTAAATCAAAAGAGGATAGGCAAACGAGTGGTTTTTACGTTGTGTATATGTGTGAACGGACTGTTCTAAACAAGAGTTGTGTGTATGCCCCTTGAGTGCCCAAAGACCTGTAAGGGACAAACACATTGCCTACACTGGGAACTATACAGGTCACTGCTCACCCTCAAAACATGAACCTAGAGGAAAGCAGAACATGAAGCGATGAGTTTTCAAACACCTGGAGGATCACAGGCCGCTGGGCAGTAGCCAGCAGTTTAGCGATGAGGTGATACTGTCAGAACAATCTAATTTCCTTTTTAAGACAGAGGGACCTTCATCCAAAGCGTTTATTAAGTGTCTGTCTGCACACAGCCATGAGGAGCTTGTTGGGGGCGGGAACAGGAGGCTTGTGTTCAGCTGTAAAGCATCACATTTAATATGTGTCTTGACTTCTGCTGAAATCTGATTTTGACTCTTCAATAATTTCCTTTCACAGGTCAAGCAAATATGAGCTCCTCGAGGTAGCAGGTTTTAGAAGAATAGTCACAGAATTAAGCTCACCACAATTTCCAAAGACTTTACAAGATGGGATTTGAGAGGGCGGGAATGGGGGGAAGGTGAGGGGTGGGGGGTACATGACAGTTAAAGTCGTTCACATCTGATGAGGTAAAATTTTCAGCACTTGGCTCTCTACCATACTGTGTTCCAGAAAATGGAACCATGCTCGGGGATCTGGGGGAGATGTTCTTGGTCCATTGCAAAGGCTGGTGAATGCCTTCCTATGAAAGAGTCTAAATCAGCTCTGAGATAGAGCCACACTGGAGCACTGAGGACAAAATGTCATGGCAAAAAAAAAAAAAAAAAAAAAAAAAAAGAAAATATTCTGTAGGTAGCAAAAAGTCACTCACGCATTCCCTGATGCCACAGCCAGACAGCATCACCTGACTTTTATACAGACAATGCTTTGGATCAAGCTGACAGAATCCCATCCTGTTATCCAGCCATACACGCTTTGCAAATATGTGAACTGAATACCAAGAAGGAAAGCTCCACAATGGTCAATGCTCACAAAAACCGTAAAGATGACATCGAGGTCTAGGTGACAGATCCAGACTGTGGACATGGCCCAGGTCACCAGGAAGAATCTCTTAAGCCAAAAGGTAAAAAGTCAGCATCTAAGAAGCCACCAGAAGGACAGGTGAGCTGACTTCAGCAATGGCATTCGTCCTAAGAAGATTGAGGGGCAAGGCAGCACCTCACCCAGAGAAGCTTCAAATATGGGGAATGTTGGCAAAATGTTCCCAGAGTTCCCGGGAACTAAACCACTATCCAAAGAGTAAAAATGGACGGACCCATGGCTCCAGCTGCACATGTAGCAGAGGATGGCTTTGTTGGGCATCAGTGGAAAGAAAAGCCCTTGGTTCTGCCAAGGCTCAATGTCCCAGTGTAGGGGATGTCAGGGCAGGGAGGTGGAGAAAGTGGGTGGGTAGGAGGGTACCCCCATAGAAGCAGGAGGAGGGAAGATAGGATAGGGCATTTATGGAGGGGGAAACCAGTAAAGGGGATAAATTTGAAATGTAAACAAAATAGATTTAAAAAATTAAATAAAGGACCTTGGGTAGGTGGGAGATGTAGGAATCAGACGAAGGGGTGAGAAGAAATGTTCTGAGTAGATGAAAAGGCTACATTTTAACTGTGGACACACACACACACACACACACACACACACACACACACACTAGCAGAGAGGGAGAGGGAGAGGGGGAGAGAGAGAGAGAGAGAGAGAGAGAGAGAGAGAGAGAGAGAGACTGCCTAACAATTAAAATGAGTTTTATCTTATTGTTTATAAAGTTTTGTTTCAATAAAGTTGATGCTTCAAAATGAAAATAACAAAGGCACCTTCAAGAGAACAGAGATATGTATCCCTATGAAGGACCTGTTACATCCATGTTTAGTTAAAATCTGTGGGATAATTGAGCATATAAATACCTAGAGTCACTACATCAAGCTGCTATAATGAGTAACTGTACTGATTATCTGTTGCTCTTAACTAGGTACCCCTAAACTTAGTGTTGTAAGATAATAGTGTGTATGTGTGCTCAAAAACTTATGAATCAGCAATTATACAGCTCTGGGACACATTGTCTGGTCTTCAGCTCACACATACACTTGGGGTCATTGTTAGGCCGACTGAAAGCTCTTTGGTCTAGGAAATCTCTACTCCTTTCTAAGATAGTTCTTTGGGTGGGGTAATGGGATGACTGGGCTATGTGACTCCTATCCAGCAATACTTACTGTTCATGTGGTAATTGTGGAGCCCATGGGGAAGAGCCTAATACCAGTTGAGGTTAAGGCATGCAGCCAGCACACCCATCTCTTACAGTGTTCTATTGGTCAAAGTGACTCTCAAGGTCAGCTCCAGCTAAAAGGGTGGAGAAATAAATATCATTTTGTTGAGGCTAAGGCAAGGATATCAGGATAGGAGCATTGTTGCAATCAGCTTACCACATTGGCTTCTCCCTTGCAGACCAAGACAAAAAGAATCCATGTGAACCTTACCCATCATTCCACAGGAATGTTGTGGCCAGGAGACTCTGTCCTTGATCTCACAGAGGGGAAGTGGCTTGTGAATACACAGTGTTATCAAATAATGCAGGCTCAGCTTTGGCCAGTTGTCCTTGATTTTTCTGTGCTGTGCAGAGCTGGCACTTGTGTACCCAGGGACAGCCCTGAAGCGGGTGCCTATCCTTTTAGAAACTCATTTTAGAAGATGGCAAGCACCAAGGCCACTTTTACTATTGAACATCTCAGAGCTTACAGGCATTAGGTGAGAACAAGTCTACAACCCAGTGCTCTCTCCTGCCCATGGTGGTGGTGGTGCACACATGGAATCCTATTCCTCAGAAGGCTGAGGCAGGAGCATGGCAGTAAATTCAAGGCTGGTTTGGGTTACACAGTGAGAGAACTCCAGTGACTCAGAATGATAGGGCCTTGACACAGGCATCTTAAGGTAATGCCTGGAAGTGATGAATACAGCATGCTCAGCCTTGTCCTTGCCTTGCCTGTGCAGCTGAACATCATATCCTGGGAAACTCAAGACTAAACAAGGTCAGCGTTTGTTCCAACACAGAAGATCTTATCTTCTCCTCCTCCTCCTCCTCCTCCTCCTTCAAAAAAAATTAAGGTGGAGAAGGGACTCATGAGCCCACATCCTTAACTGAGACACTATCCAGAGGACAGCTTCTGAGGGAAAGTGGAGACCATTTCCTTTGAGAGTAAGATGCCTGGTAGGTTGACCAGGCTCCAGTGGATGGCCCCAGACTCAGGAGTATATAGTCAGCATGACCTGGATTTAGTGGGCTGTTAAAAACAGAAAGAAAGAAAGAAAGAAAGAAAGAAAGAAAGAAAGAAAGAAAGAAAGAAAGAAAGAAAGAAAGAAAGAAATGAGTCTGGGAGGGAGGGGAGAAATAGGGATGAATCTACAAGTTGTTGGTGAATATGGTCAAAGTACACTTCTGAGATTATAGAAGAATTAATAAAAGTATTGTATTTAAAAAGTAAAACAAAATAATGCCCCCTCCAAACTATGTGTAAGGTGGTGTGCTGTGAGTTTAGTAATTTATTCACAGAACATTGATGATCTGTAGGATTCTGCAGCCTTGCAGAATTCGAAGCCATCTCTATAATGAAGGTGCCAACCAGTGTGGAGAAGACTCCTCAGTCCTGTCCCTGTTCAGTTGTCTCTTGCCCCTTCTCAACTACCTGTTCTGTTTTAATATTTTCTTCATTCTCAGATTCAGGCAAATGGGTTTGACTTGGATATAGAGATTTTGATCAGAGGGAATGGAGGGCTCTACATAGCTTGACAAATAGGGTGTCTTTGGAACTCAACTGAGCTGAATGTTTCCATATGCTTTCTATTTTTTTTTCTATTAAAATGCTTCTGGGCCATAGCTATGTGATAGCTTCTCTATGAGCATTCATCACTTATATGTGAGAAAATTGGATCCAAAGCAGCTTGAAATGACTCAGTGGGGGAACTCGGGTCTCTAGAATGCACTCATAGGCCTTCAGGGCTCTCTTACAGCTCAGCACAGAAAGAGGGAAAAGCTATAACTCTGTTCCCTTGCACCTAAGACTATTCTAGATTTCACAAATGCATTCCTGAAGGGTTTGGTCATGGAGGAAGAAGAGTCAGAGGTGCACCCTACTAGGTGGCTGTTCAGGATGTGGAAGACAAGAGGCAGAACCAGGATCGGGGGCAGGTCACAAAGCCTCATGTTCATGATTCATGGCTCTCCACCCAAACCTGAGAACTTAACCACAGAAGGAAATGGAAAGCCAGGGAGAAAAGCAGAGTGCAAATGTGAAGAGAGAATTATGGTAATGTTCACTCATCAAGCTCTTGGGCTGGAGTTGCACAGAAAGCAATAAGGACATTTGAGTACATCAGATGACAAGGCTTCTGTTGAGTGCTTATATAGACTGCAGACTTCCTGTCATCTATACTGGAGCCAGGGGAAACTGTGAATAGGAAAGGTAATGCTCACTGTGGGGTGAAGGCCAGTGTGGATGAAGTGGGAAAAAAAAGAGAACTGCTTCTGTTTCTCTGCATGAAGGAGAACCCATGCTCAGCTTTGTGTTGGTGACAAGGTGACTAATTTCTGGTCATTAGATCACTGACAAGGCAACAGGACAGGTCTTGGTGGATCACATATTTCATTTACAAAGAGATTGGAATACCTGGGACTCTGGTACAACTAAATGGTCTTGAAGCTTTACCAGCAGGTGAACAAGAATAAGAGCACAGTACATTTAGTACTCAGATCTTCGCTAACTCTGTAAAAGCTGGCTAATTTCCTACTCATCCATGCATCTCCTTACCAAAGTTTCTCATGGCAGTCTGTTTTCCATCGATGTACTTCAGTCTTTCTCAGGTATCTCATCCTGTCTTCCTACAAACTGACTCAGTTATCCCTACTCCCCACCAGCATATGTATCTGCATCTGAATATGTAGCACAAATCTGGTCAATATCGAGGAACTGTGTTTTTCCAAGTCCCAATAAATATCCAATAGCTGTAATTGGGGGATTTTTTTTTTTTTTTTTTGGCATCCTTGGTCAGCCATGTTCACATGTGGTTCCAGTCCAACTGAGAGCTTGGCAGAATCACTGTTGTTTGCTGATTCGTGCTTCTCAATTAGGACATAAATCACATGATATATCTTATGGGGCATGATCTGTACTTACTGTAGGAGGCAACCCAGTCTTGTGATAAGACAGAATGGACAAGCTAAGAACCAAACCAGGGAGACTCTGACCTGGAATCTTAAGGGATGGTCTGAGAAGGGCTGTAGATTCAGTAGTCTAGAAGTGTTGTAGTAAATAAAAATGGTGGTAACCTTTATCCCTCCCTAGTACCGGCACAATTAGGGCTTTATCTTTATCTCAGTGGCTCCACAATCCCCTGAAGTACTCTTAGACCCTAACTGTCTGTAAGACACCCTCTTCTAGCTGTCTCCCTGACAGCTGGGAACTTTACTCATGTTCCCCACAGCCCAGTAAAATCATGACTCAACAATCTATAATTCATCAAACAGATTTATATGTTAAATTATCAACCCACAATCCATCCACACAATAAGCATACAACTAACTGACAGAGATATAAGTCACCCACTTAGATAAGAGAAACTGACCTATAGAAACTCTAAAAAATGTTCATATCTATCTAGCTCCAATTGAGATCACCTGGGTCTAAATCTTCTTTTGCGGGCTCCATCTTGATTCTCTCTGCCTCTCCTCCTCTTCTCCCTTCCTAGATTTTTCCCCGCCTACCTTTCCTTCTCATCCAATGATAGGCTGGACCTACCTTGTTGCATAATGACATCATCCTACACGAAAGTGGTGCTTAATGAGCAGAATCCGGGCACATTTCGAAAAGCAATCATTTTTGAAGATGACTATCCTAGCAAATTATAATTGATTTTATTCACCTGTGTAGGTCAGGCACTATGTGCTATGTAGATGGCTGGGCTGATCTGGTGGACTAGCCCAGGTGCCCATAGTGTCATATATATTAGTTAAAGCTCTTTCTTGAACCCAGAGGACTATTTACAGACATAAAAAGACCTAATAAAGGCTGGGGAGATGGTTCAGTTCACAAAATGCTTGCTCTGAAAGGGTAAGGATAAGAGTTCAGACTCCCGAGAATCACAAAAAAGTAGTGGGATTGGCAGTCAGCTGTAATCCCAGGACTCTCAAAGACAGAGACTGGTCATCCTGGGAGTAAGGTGGAATCAGCAACCTCTAGATTTAGTGAGAGGCCCTACCTCAATAAATAAAATTGGAGATTAGTCCAGAAAAATGTCAACATCAATTTCAGACTTCCAATTAATTGTACATGTGCACAAATATGCCCATACACTTGCAAACGGACATGCATAACACACACACACACACACACACACACACACACACACACACACACACATGAATACATGTGAAAAGACCTAATTGTAGTGTTGCAATTAAAATTTTAACTGATTGGTAGAAATAGTGGTAGGTTCTTAAATGACAGACACGGGATCTGTAGTTAGCCTTGGCTACATAGCAAGTTTAAGGCCAGCCTAGTCTACATAGTGAAACCCTGTCTCAAAGACAAAACAACCAGGAAGTTTCCCCCTGCTGACTAGCTTTAATAGTACAAGAAGATGCAATGTAGAGGGCTAAGGGAGAAAAGTCATTGTGATGGTTTAAATAAAAATGGGCCCCTTATGCTTATATAATTGAATGTTTAGTTACTGGAGACTGGAAATCTTTGATAGAATTAGAAGAATTAGGAGATGTGGCCTGTTAGAGTAGGTGTGTCACTAGGAGTGGGCTTTGAAGTTTCAAAAGCCCACACCAAGCCCAGTCTCCCTCTTTCTCCCCCTACCCCACTCTCCTCCCCTAGGGGATCAGGATGTAGCTCTCAGCTACTGTTCCAGCTCTATGTTCATTATCACAATGACAATGGCCGACACCTTTGAAACTGTAAGTAAGCTCCCAATTAAATGCTTTATGCTATAAGCGTTGCCTTGTCCATCATGGTAACCTATGCACAGAGATACAACAGTGGCATGACTATAATAGGGGTAACCAACTTCTTTCTGATTGGATGTAAGACCTGTCCTGCCGGAGGAGAAGAAGAACACCTGTACCTGGGGGGTAAATCTTCTACTGTTGTTTGCTAAATAAATGTATATCAAACTTTCATCTAAATTTGCATGTCTATATCCACAAATTAGTACAGCCTTCAGATATCACTTCTTTTTTCAGCGGATAGCAGTTAGCGCAGAAACCTGCAATTGGTCAAACTATGGAGAATAAATATCTGTGCAGTATCAACCACACACAGGACATCTGTATCACATTCCTTCCCCCAAGCTTCAGAGACCATCAAGGAAAAGAGGCCAGAAGGATCTGTAAGAGTTTGGGGAGGAGCAAAGTAACACACTGTATTCTGGGGATGACAAGACAGCAACTGTGGTTGCCTTTGTAAGATACGCAAAGACCAGGCCAATAAATATGCCAAAGTGGAGAGAGAGTGATGGAAGTGGACACACAGAGAGAACACAAGTTGAGAGGAAGTACAGGGGTAAAGGATGGGTCTAAGAAGAGTTACTGGAGAAGTAGGAATAAATATGGTCAAAATAAATTGCAAGAATGTATGAAATTCTTAAAGAATTAATAAAACTATCACACACACACACACACACACACACACACACACACTTAACGTTTTTAAGACAAAGAAAAGAAACCTTTTCAACTAATAGAGCTCTAACTGAATTGTAAATTTGGAATTCCCTGTGGAAGCTTCTGCTTTTGGTTGTCAGCCAGATGCACCGCAGATCTTTTTATCTTTATATGTGGAGGTAAATGGTAATCTGGCCACTTCTCACTGAAGTCAAGATAGTAAACCACTTTTCAACCTGAAATGGCTTTCTCAAATCTCCTTTGTTGATGTCCTACCCCCCCCCCCATGGAGAGAATTGCTTTGTATTTTGATTTTTTTTTTTTTTTTCTGTCATGGTTTCTTTGAGTTTCTATCACAAACTTAGTGTCAACTTAACACCTGCTATGGGAGAGAACATATTTACTTAGGAGAAGCAGGACAAAGGTATCTCTGATACTTTAGGAGATGCAGGCATTACCACGGTAGCCAGAGGTCAAATGGTGAGTTATAGATGTTTCTAGTTCTACAACTGAGCAGCAACATTCTAACTATCCAAGCAGCCAATTAGTCATCCATGTATTTTGTCAGAGCCCACTCTGGGCCTATCATTTCTTTGGCCTCCTAGATGATTAGACATAGTAGTTGTCCTCAAATGGCTAGTTCATCAGCTGAAGATACAAGAGTTACACACACTAACAACCTACTGGCTCAACATCCAAGGAGAGAGGTGGCTCCATATAACCTGGAAGGAAAGAGAGAGTGGTTCAGGAAGGAGTGGCAAGAGACAGGAGAGAGTCAATAGTCAAGACCAGCAGATGTTCTGCCTCTACACCCAGCTGCTGTGGCACTGTCCGTTTTAATGCTTTGGTAACACTGGCACCCATTCATAACAGAATGCCATGACACTGAACGTGGTCCAAGATGCTCAAGCCTATTCACAAGAATAACACTACAGGGAAGAAGCGTCTTCCACAAAAGGAGATCAGTAAATTATATATTCTCCACTAACTAATACTTCCAATATTCTCTTCACAAGGTGAACACCTTACTTACCCACTCACTCTCTGCATGTCTGTATGTCTAGCACCCAGTGGAGAGCTTGGTACAAGTTAAGTGTTATCACAGGGCCATTTAGGGGAGTTTTAGGGGTTTCAAGCAGGATGTTAAATGAAGAGAAGCTGAAGCACATGTGATCTCAGGAGTGAGACATAGTAACTTACCAAGTTGGAGGTAAAGGCCAAGGTATAAGGCAATGTCCTCGGCCTCTGGAGTAATGGCTAGGACATAAACTTGGTCTGTTATAGAAGGCATGCTATTTCTCCCTTCACCTCATTTGTTGAAATCCTAATTTCCAAAATGGTGGCATTTGTAACTGTAGTTTTGGGGAAGCCATGAGGTCATGAAGATGGGGCCCTAGTGAACTAGATTGGTGCCCCTTAGGAAGAGACACTTCTCCTGCTGTTTAAAGATGCGAAGGAAAGACACCCGTTGGCAAGTCAGGAAGGAGGTCCCTACCAGTCCCACATGTATAAACTCCAGACCAGAGATTTCCAAGCAGTTAAAATTGTGAGAAATAAATGTTGTGGCCACCCCTTCTATCACAACTGCTACCTCAGAAAATAAAGACACTGGAACTGCTAAAATGGGAAGGAATCAATGGACCAACACGAGGGCAAAAGTTGATAGCAATAACAAAAACTACGGGCAAAGTGAACAGGACTCTTTCGAGATCGTTGAGCTGTAATATCCCAGCTGTTCATATGGAATGAGATAGTCTAAGCCGGTTTCTATAATAATTCATATGGAATGAGACCTCAGATAGTTTAAGCTAGTCTCTATGATAACTTGTTATAGTCTGAACTAAGACATGACCACATACAATTACTCTGACCTTCGCTCTTTTTCTGTAATGTAAGCAGCTTACAGGAAACAATCTAGATCTTTCCACTTAAAACAGAACTGTCTTTTTTAACACTATGAGGGTTAGCTGGTCTCATAAGAAAAAGCTCCCTTCTTTCTTCTATCTATATTTGGATCAGGATGCCCCACTTGGATCAGAACCAAAGAATAGAACAGAAAAGTATATGGTGTCAATCAAGGAGAGCCTTCCTTAGAATTTCTGAAACACAGAGTTTTCACCCACATTTTCTGTTTGAACTTTTCATTCTGTGTATTGTTGGCATCCTGTACTTAATACATGAGTTGTCTCCGTGTTCCCTATATTGTTGCTTTCACACACACACACTGACTTGTTCAGAAACAAAAGCCAGCTGAGCAGCCTCACAGGAAATGACTCCGGAATCTGAGTCTTCGAGGTCTAGAAGGGAACTGAACTTTCGGTCTCACCTGCTTTATGCCCTCTTCTGGGAGAAGTGCCTGATATTTGGATGGCATAGTCCCAGTATTGAATAGATAGAGGTTTGTGATTTCCCTTTTTAAGAACGAGGACTCTCTCTTTTGATGCCGAACTCTCACTCTACAGGTATAGCTTGGCTATTGCACTTCAGCAATCCTGGAAGGAAGAGGCTCACTTTGTTTTTAGTTTCCTGCTATCTTTATTCACCCCAGCCCCACCCCCCCTTCACCATGCCGATCCGATCCATTTCTTCCTTCTCATTTTGGTTTTTGCTCTGATTTTCTTTCCTGCCGTGGGTATGATGATAGGAGAACAAAGACCAGCATGCACATGGGTTTTTTCTTTGATATGGGAAAGCTGATCCTGACACAGCCAACTCACCCTGAATGTGAGCCTAGGAACACTTGAGACTCTGGAGAAAGTCCTTTTCCTTTGGCAGGCAGGGAGTCAAAGTCAGCCACAAATTGAATAGTTTATCTAGAAATGGACTAGATTTCTTTTTTTCTGAGTCTCACAACGGTGGCTGAACTTCACCACCCCGTGATGGCTTGGCCCCGACCTGCCAGACACTCATACATTTTGAAGAGTTTACTTTTGCAGCCCATGTGCTCATCTCAGTCCAAATGGCCTCTCTCATCAAAAGAAGATGTGTACAATCACACCATTAGCATGACAGCTCTCCACCTTGGTATTGACCAGAGTAGTGTAGGTCATCATTAAAAAAAAATTCATGACTATGTCCATAGACAAGCACAGGGAAAATGAGCATCCAGGGTGACAATTAGTAACTGGCTGACTTCATGTTTTCCAGACTCTGCTTCAACTCTTCTTCCTGATGTGGCAGTCCCAGCTCTCCCTGTGATATTCTGCTCTGTGCCAAGCTCAGTTAGGAGCCTTTGGGAGCTCAGTGTGCAAAGGACATAAACCAGAGGCACAATGCTTGCTTAACGGCTCTCTCTGTAGTACCCTCTAGTCTCAGCTCTTCTTTTTGGCCTATTTTCTTGGCCTTTTATCTTAAATTCTCATTGTTGTTCCTGCACCACTCTTGGCAGGATGGCTTACTGTATCCCTTAGCTAGATTTTATAACAGAAGCAACAGGGGGGCAGGGGAGTCTCAGTCCATCCCATCTGCTATAAAAATGGACTGCTTTTTTATATTTTTATATAAAATATGAAATTTTAGTTATAAGACTGCGTTGCTTACAAGCAACAAAAATTTATTGTTAGCAGTACTGGAGGATAGAAAATCCAAGCTGAAGGTGCTGGAAGCTTTGGTGTCTGGTAAGAATTCACTTTCTGATTACTTGATGACATGTTTTTGTATCCTCCCAAGGTGGAAAGGAAAACAACTCTATTGACCTTCTATAGGGCAGTAATCCTGTTGGGGAAGCATTGCCCAATGATTACTGCTTAGGACAACTGAAGTTGGACTAAGTTTCAACCTACGAAGTTTGGGAAAACGCAAGCATTCAGACCATAGCATTAGAGAACTAGTTAGAAGCTTTTCTCTTCTAGTGTTCGGACTGAACATTCACAGAACAACCGTTTCTCAGAGATTTTGTGTGTCATCCTTTTCCAAGAAGCTGTTCCATCTTCCTGGACTCTCATCTGTCACTTTAGAGAAATCTGTGGCTACTCTGGTGTCAACAAAACCAAACTACCTTATCTGAACCCCTTCGAGAATCTGGACACCCGTAACACTGGGAAGGTTCAAGGGAAGGCTATTTGATTCTAAGGGCATCTCAAGCTCAGATCTTTGGGTTCGAAGACTCTTTTATCTATTCCAGTTGACATTTTTTCTTATTTCATACAGTAAATTTAATGGCTAGTGTACTTGTAGTAAACACTGCTGAAGGAGTAACTAAAGCAGGGTCCCGGGAACCTGGTGCAAGGATGCCTGTCTAGCATGTGCAAGAAAGGAAGGAAGAAAGGGAGTGAAAAGGAAGGAGGGAAGCAAAGAAGAAGGGAAGAAAGGAAGGCAAAAAGAAGTTGGAACAAAGGGAAACATTAAGCCGCAGAGAAGCCATGTGTTTTCTGCTATTGTTCTCAGGGTCCTCTGGGGCTGGATCTTCAGAAGAGCTCTTACCCACACCAAGAGTGTCTTGTCTTCATACTCCACATAGGGCAATAAATTAGTGCAGGACGCACACAGGAGGGACCATGCCCTTGGACTCCGACTTAGAGTCAAGGATAAGTTTGGCTGTTTGTGCTAGGCGTGTGAATATTTACCCCAAGCCTGAACATCTGATGCCCCACTAAACTTTGCCAGGATTGTTGCTTTGTGGATGATACTGGCAACCACGCTGATCAGTACTAGGGTGCTGGCTTCAGCTTGAAGCAAGGGATGAAGGAAATCAGCATGCTAGCAGGTAATCTGAACAGAGGGTGGTAAGGAGAATGTGTAGCAAGCTCACCCTATGGTCCCACTCTCAGAAGGGAAGCTGCTCAATTTTTAATTTTCTGCCTTGGGCGTAAAGCACGCTTTGTTTTATCTTTAGCTTCTGCTGGAGGAGGTGGAGGTTTTCTCAATTTACCATTTTCGATCTTGAAGTCTGTTCCCTCTTCACGTCTCGCATGTGAATTTAACCTCTTCGTCTTTGCTTCTGAACTTTTTCTTTCCCACTTACAACTGATAACTATTATGCAGACACCCTGGGAGTTGTCTAGGCTGGGGTGTGTGGGGGTTGGGGCTGAGGGGAGGAGCCAGAAATCCTTCCGTTGGAAGCCCATTTCTCATTTTCCAGATTCTCAGAGTAGTTGGAAAAGCAAGGGAGTTCCTAACACATGGGGTGTGAACTGTGTACCTAAGCAACTGGAAAGCCCCGGCAACCTCCCGTCCAGCGCTTCCTGGGAATCAGCTGGGTTTTTCTGGCATAGCAATGAACAAATGGTCTTAATGAGGTAGGCATGGCTAATACCAGAGGGGCTTGCACAATTAGTGGGAGCAGGGCCCAGCGACAACGGTGCAAAAACAATCAAGGGGGGGTTCTTTCATCCCCCTTCCTCCCCTTTTTATAGTAGCAACTTTTTGGCTGATTAAAGTACTTTTCTCAGTTCCAGGAGGGAAGTGTCTTTTGTAGTACACACTAGATTGTCAATTCTCATTATCAAACCCCGGCTGTTCAAACGCTATCTGAATCTCCCGGAGGCATCCTTGGGGAGGCTGTAGGCAGAAATTTCAAGGAGCTTAGGCCAATTATTATTTTTTTTTTCTATCTACATATTGATGGCTGACCCAGAGTGATCACGTGAGTCAAGAACTCAGAACACAGTTCCTTTATTTCATTCTTGGCTTTCGAGTCAGATAAGATTTTCTCCTTGATACTCCTCCTCCCCTGGCCCTCTTGTCTCTGAAAAATGTAATTTTGGATGTCTACTTGAGAATCGCATGACAGAGCAGACGTAGAAGTTGTCTAGGTTTCTTTGGGGAGGGGAGGCAATTATTCGGCCATCATTCACACAAATCCCATAGTTCATTAGGGACGAGCGACATAAACATATTCTGAAGCCTCTGTGGCGGGAGCAGGTGTCACACTCTGGTCCCCGTTCTTTAAGTAGTCAGTAATGTAGGGTCTTTTTATTGTAAATTACAGATGTGGATATATGAGTTTGCAAAGGACAAAGGAGATGGAGGATATCTGTGTGGTGCTCACTTAATGAAAAACCAGTGCTGAAAGCCACGTGTTGGAGCGGTGCGAGAGAGAAGTAGTGGGCAGCATCTTAAGGAAGTACCCATATTTTCTCTGCTGCCCATGGGGATGTGATTGTACCATTCTGTGCTTCATCCCAACCTCTGATTCAATGAGGGTGAAGAACCTTACCTGCGGGTCAGCATCCAAAGCAACTGGGTTCTAGACAAACCAGCCAGCAGGCATATTTGGAGCTGAAAGGTACCCGGTTACCCCAGAAAAGGATGTTCTGTGCCACTGATCTCCAATGCTTCAGTCTTATGCTGTCTGCTTTGCTCACTGAGGGGTAGGACTCCTCCTTTGGAGGGAAGGTGAACTGTAGTCATGATGCTTGGCAGCATTCTCAGGATCTAGTAGGTTTCAGGGGTTGCAAGGAGCTGAAGGAAGAGGTCAGACCAGAGCAGAGGCTCTTACTCAGATGTTCAAAACTGATTGGCTGGGAACCTGGAAAGGGGAGGTGCTGCTTCTCCAAATCTCCCTTCTCAAGCCCTACTAGCACGTTTACTTCATTCCGGCAGGCTGAAAACCAAGTGTTGGCTGGGTGTAGTGATATACAATATTGGGTGGACTGGAGTAGAGGCAGAAGATCAGGAGTTCAAGAATGGCCTCAGTTAAGTATTGAGTGCATTGCCAGCCTGGGCTATATTGCATCCTGTCTAGAAACAAAGGAAGAAAAGAAAAAAAAGAAAGTGAAACAAAACCAAAGCCAAGTTTCATTGGAGATGTCCCAACTGGGATGTCAGCTGTTGCATACAGAGTGATTCTCACGATTTGGAAAATAGCTCAGTGGAGGCACATCAGCCAAAACCTGGAGGAGGGAGAGTAGAGGAAGGAACAGAGATAGGAAAGGAGTGGGGAGGAGGGAATGTGGAGGACCCAGCGAAACTCACAAGCTTTGCAGGTGATTTTGAGCCCTGGGCATTCATTCTATTACTGGAAGTGAAGACAATCTTCTTCGGAGAGGTATTAGACAAGATACTTACCTTACATAAAGTGCTAAGTTCTACAGAGGAAGTACACAGTGCGTGAGGCAACTACTGGGTGACTACTCAGAGCCGAGCGCTGTTGGGACTTCTGGGCAAGGAGGCATTTGAATCCAGTAGAGAAGAAAGCAGCTACGTGAGGATGAGGAGTGTGCAGAAGAGGAAGGAGTGAGTACTAAGGCCAGGATGTGAGGCGCTGTGCTGGACAGGTCGTCTCCACTGGGGCAATTCAGGGAGAGGCACAGGAAGTGAACCAGTTGGATGGGAAAGGGTGGGAACGGCGGTAACCAACACTGAGTAAGAAGTTGCCACATAGCCTCCTGCAGGGCTGACCGTGGGTGGGTAAATCCATCCAATAGGTATTCTCAAGCTAAAAGTAACAAAAAGACCTGCTTAGCTGACAAAACTGCTGATTTGTACACCCATGAGTTCACAGCACCCAGAGAAAGATGACAGGCATCCTGTTCTACCATGCTCCACCTTGTCCATTTGAAACAGGGTCATACTCTGGACATGAGAGAGTGGGGTCATCAAGGAGCCAGTCACACGGCTCAGAAGATCCTTTGTGCTCTGTAAAGGCAACATAAGATCTGTAAGCAAACACCAGATAATCTGAAACTGAACCAGGAGCTTACTGGGGTTTTTTGTTGTTTGATTGATTGTTTGTATCTAGTGAGGCTGGCTGTCAGCAAGCCCTAGGAATCATCCTGCCCCAATTACCACCCCTTCCACCAGCATCAGTGCTGCCATGTCTGGCTTTTTCTATGTGGTTGCCAGGAACACAAACTTGGGGCCCATTTACCCAGAAAGTGCTTTTTCCCACTGAGTCATCTTCCCAACACTAAAGTAATGTTTAAACCTGCAAAGTAGTCATCCCAGATTAGGGAACTCCTCCCTGACACCAACTTCCCAGGAGGCTTCCCACCTTTGTGTCCTTAGTAGGTCCAAGGTGAGTGCATTACTGTGGTTGTGAGGCATACACTACAGCTTTAAACCCTATCCTCACTCATTAGCAGACCCAGTTGGAGAAGGCGCACAGCCAAAAGGATACCCCTGTGGAGCCCTCTATTTAACTTCCAGATGAGAGTCTCTCAGAATTTCTGGGATTCCCTTTACATTTTGCAAAGCACACACCACCCTGGACTAAAAGGGACGTGGGGTTTAGGGATGTCCTCCACCCTGAGCCCATTTTGAAAGTCTCATTCCTCTTGGAGAGGAAACAGGGAGGGTGTCTCAGAGGAGGGGTATGTTGGCAGGTTCAAGTAGGGGGAAGGAGCCAGAGAAGATTCAGCTGGGGTTCACAGAAGTGGAGAGGAGAGACTGCTGGAGCCCGTGGAGATCACAGTCTACCAAGTCATCCTAGTATTTGAGATGAGATGAGAAAATATTGGAAGGTGGCATTTGAAGGAAGTTTAAAGCTAGACCCAGAGTTCATTCCAGGTATGGGCTCTAGAGAGACTGATGATTTAGACCCAAGCTGACCCCTTAGGAACCGGGCACTGCCCTGTACCCCAGGATCTATGACATGAGGCCATCAGCAGGATCTGTATCTAGGGGTTCTAGACGAGAAAACACCTCACAAATTCAAAAGCACACAGGAGAGTCATGGCTATGGCAACCAGTCAATAAAGGCTGGTTATGATTTTATTGTTTTGCTGTTTTATTTCCTGGGTCAGATTATCTGGTGTTTGCTTACAGATCTTACATCTGCTTCACAGAGCACAAAGAATCTTTTGGGCCATTTCCCTGGCTCCTTGATCACTCCACTCTCTCAATAATAGCTGTGACTATGAATATGAAAAATATTTTGTTGGGCTGGCTCACCCAAGACACGGCAGACATGCCTTTAGAGCGATCTTCTTTGGAGTCTGATACTTCAGAAGCAGCAATCTCTTTGATGCTGTGGGATCCAGAGCATTCTTGACATTGCATGGGTTATTTCTCACTATTCCTGAGGAATTGGAGGTGGGTTGTGAAAGGTAGATTGCTAGAGAGAAACAGACTCTGATTCCAAGTCTGCTCTGAGTTGGGAAGCACATCTTAATTTTCCTCTTATTGATGGGCCCGCTTTCGGTCCCTCTGGAGTCTGAGAGTTGATGGGAGAGCTAAAAACTTTTTTTTCCCCTTGCTTTTTCTTTCTCTCTCTTTTTCTCTTCCCATCAACACTTGTCAGGGATTCAAGGGGCAAGGGGTGAGGGGGCGGGGAGAGCCTGGCAAAGGCCTGGGCTTCTGTACCATGGCAGGCAAAAATGAGTCTAAACAAGGATCAGAGCAAGGCATTGTTCCAACACCACCGAGTGAGGAAAGTAGGTCATGGAAGAAACTGCAGGTTTGACAAAACTGGGGATTGAACTTATCACCCCAGAGCCCATTGGTGTAGAAAGCGAGCAGCCATTGAGGGGTCCCGGAATAGCAGAAGTCTATTCTCACACTGTGCATGGCTGCCTGCATGATACTCACTGTCCCTGCCCTGTTGTCTCCCTTCTTTGCCCCCATTGCACCTGCCCTGGGAAAGCAGCTGAGATGCCTCTGGAGAGCCGAGCCGGCCAGGTGGCAGCATCCCAGCTGCCAGATGCAAATGCGGAGCTGGCATTGGAAGCACCCACCCCCTCCTAGAAAGTCAGCTCTAATTATAACCAACACCAACCTTGTTCCATGAATGGCTAGCAGCAGGAAAATGCTTTCTCTTCATCAGCCATAGCCAGGGGTGCTAGACTGACCCTCCTCGGTAAGCCTGCTCTCTTTTAGGGACCCTGATAGTTTCACAGGCTGGTTTTTTTGTTTTCTTTGTTTGTTTGTTTGATTGTTTTGTTTGTTTGATTGTTTTGTTTGTTTGTTTGTTTTGTCTTTTCTCCATGGGGAAAGGGATTTTATTCCTTCGAACAGTAATTTTGTTTTTCCTAATACGGACTTCTTTTGGGTTTCAGTTCCTTCAGTTAAAAACAAACAAAATCACAGGAGGAACCACTTCAGACCTGAGTGTCTCGCTGTTAATAGCAACAATCACAGGAACATAGGTCATTCCTTTATCCAGTGTTTTCAGTTCTAACTCAAGAAAATCTGGTAGCCAAAGAGCAAGTCAGACGTAGCCATGGACTTGATAGCTAATGGCTAATTTTCTCTCTATGAAGTTAGCATTGAGAACAATACTCCTTATTTATAAATGGGACTAAAGTTCCAACTCTGGCAGCTATTCATCTGGTAACTCTTGGCCATACACTTCAATTTGCCACCTGCAGAGTCCCCCCCCCCCCCCCTGCACACGTGGGTTAATACTATTTATAGTGGAGTTGCCGTTTCAGTTTCAAATGGGAACGCGCTTTTCTCAGACCTGGCACCTCTAGGAAGCTCAATCCAGGGTTTGCTTCTTCCTTCCTTGTGTATTTGGAAATGCTGAAGGAATTTCTCAATGAAGTGTTTGGAGGCACATTCCTAAGGCTGCTTCATAGAGAAAGGAGGTAGAAGATGCTATGCTGCCTCTGCCTTGCTATCTCCCCCGACCCAGCGCTGCTTTTAAATGTAAGTCATTTAAAATAAAGAAAGATCAAAATGCCACAAACCAGCTGTCCATATGGCCAGTGGCTATCATACTGGGCCACACATCCATAGGTCATTCCACCGCTGCGGAAAAATTCTCTTGGACAATATCTACAACATTCTTCTAGAAGTTAGCTTGTCTATGCTGACGAAAGTGAGTTTCTTAAGTCCAACCTAGATACCCTTTTGCCTCAGCTCCTAATATCTCCAAGTATACCATCTGAATGCATACAGTGTTTTTTTTTTCTCTTCAGGACTGAGGATGGATGATGGTGGGTAAGTCTTCTACCACTGACCTTGTCTTAGTCCATCACTGTGAAGAGACACCATAACCATGAGAGCAACTCTTATAAAGGAAAACATTTTATTGGGGCGGGGCTTACAGTTCCAAAGGTTTAGTTCATTGTCATCATGGCAGGAAGCATGGTAGCGTGCAGGCAGACATGGCACTGAAGACGTAGTTGAGAGATCTACATCCAGATTGTCAGAAAGCAGGAAGTGACATAAATACTGGCCAGGCTTGAGCTTCTGAGGCCTCAAAGCCCACCTCTGAGAGACACACTTCCTCCAACAAAGCCACACCCACTCCAACAAGGCCACACCCACTCCAACAAGGCCACACCTACTCCAACAAGGCCACACCTACTCCAACAAGGCCACACCTACTCCAACAAGGCCACACCTACTCCAACAAGGCCACACCTCCTACTAGTGCCACTCCCTATGGGCCTATGGGGGCCATTTTTATTTAAACCACCACTGTACTGAATTACCCCCAGCTTCTTCTGTACTTTTTATTTTGAGACAGACTCTTACGAAGTTGCTTAGGCTGGCCTTGAACCTACTCTGTAATTCAGACAAGATTTAAACAAGCAATCCTTCTGGATCAGCCTTCAGAGTAGCCCAGACCACAGGGATGCATCACCAGGCCTGGCGACTTCATCTCGCAGCATAACCAAGAAAACACCGCATGTGCGCAGGTCTATCTCCCTCCGAGCCTGTCATGCAAGTTTGTCTCCACATTTCTTTCTACCTTCCCTATAAAGTGGTCAAGGGAAGGACCTTAGGACCATCTCCTGGACAAATGGGCTTTTATATGTCTGGGGCTTTGTGCCCCACCTCCACCCCTACACACAAATCATGTGGCTTTGTGTCTGGCATATGGTACTGCCACACTCTACCTGTGAGAGGTGAGCTGATTTTAAGAAGACAAGAATATATTGCACCTGCCTTTCTGTGGACCTGATGAAGAGTCTTATTTTTCTGGGGTGGTGAAGGGGGTAGTTGTAGCTGTTTGACAGTACTATGAGGAAGGCAGGGAGTTGTGTCAAGAAGAATGAGTGATATAAAAATAGAAACAGAGAGGCTCCCTACATCCTGAATTGCTTTATCTTCTGGCTGTCAAGTATTAGTTGAAAGGTAGTTGGTGGTCATCTTTCATGGGTGTGGGTGATGCCCCCAGGCACACATCACTGTAGGCTTTCTCACGACACCCCTTCCTGTAGGTACGTACTGGATTGCACGCATGTTCTGTGATCCAAATAGAGCAGAAGACGTTTCCAGATGGGATTAAAATGCATGCTTGGATGATTTCAGCCAACTCCAGTTGGAGAGAGGCAAAAGTTGGTGTGATGGGGGCGGGGAAGCATGAAATAAGTCAAGGTTAATTCGGCGTGTGAAGGAAGTTGAATTATTCATTTTCTGACTGTGTGCCTTGGACTCTTTTACTGCCTTCTCATCTTTGGAGCCTAGTAGTCAAACAGGCCCCTCAGCCACCTTCAAAACACAGATTGCCCTTTAGTTTTAAACAATGTGGTTGTTTACGGGAGACTAGGGTACCAGATGAAGGATGAGATGTGCCTTTTAAAAGAGCCCAAATGTAGAACAGCTGGGGGGGGGGGTCCTCTTAGCACTTCATTCCTATTAGACCTAAGTGACAGGGAGAGAGAGTGGAGGAGGCAAGAGATGAGAAAAGCCTTGTGGGATCAGAGGAGGGAGCTGAGGTTGTGGGACTCCTGGGGTCACTGGCTCTATTGTTTGTCTTTAAATGACATTTCCAACTGGAAATTCATTAGGACCAGCACAAAAACAGGGTAGAGTTTTCTGTCTTGGGGAAGCACACAGTATCAGGGAAGGAGGAATGTGAACAGGGCTCTGGCTGTCTGTTCCTAGGAGCTAGGGGCTGTGTCTCACATCACCTCATGCTGAAGCGAAGAAGAAACTGCCAGGAAGCATTGTGTTTAGTTCGTCCTGATAGTCTTGGCTGCTCTTCCTGTGATGGGCATCCACAAAGGCCCACACTGCTGCAATTAAAGCACGTTCAGATGCCCCTTTATTCTCAGGACTACTTCACAGCCAGCTACAGTTTCTAACTGGATTGAAACAATCGAGCAGGTATGTTCTGGAGCTTCATCTGGGAAGGACGCGCCTACAGGGAGGTTCCTATGCCAGGTGTGCCCTTTAGAGAGCAGGGATGGAGGAGAATCTATGAAGAAAACAGACTTGGAAGTTTACCCGACACTTCTGATTGAACCAAACTCAGAAGCCATTTCAGATAGACATCTAAGACATGGTGGTGTGTGTATGTGCCTAGAATCGCAGAATTCAAAGTCTGGGGCAGAAGGATTTTGTGTTTCAGGCCAGCCTGTACTACATATTTAGTTTCAGGCCTGAGCATTACAGTAAGCTCCGGTCCCAGTAAGGAAGGAGGTATAAAAAGGAAATCAATTAACGAAGTAGAGATCAGAGAAACCCAAATGACAGACAGAGGTCCGAATACATGAAAATGAACAGAGTGGGGGAGGAGCTTCGGGTAACAGGGAAGAGGGGACCTGGGACAACATGGGGAACGCACAACTACTCCAGCATCCCCGGGGTACGGCGGGAGTGCCAACCCAGCATCTCCACACCGCAGGCTTTTCAAGACAATCTAAAAACCTGTTTTGAGTTTTAAAAATATTGCTTTGATTTTGTTTGTTTGCTTGTTTGTTTGCTGTTATAAATACTGGGCCAAAGAAAATACTCTGGCCAAGCAGAAAGCATCCCTGGAACCAGATTCAACCAGGGGTAGCAGTGTGCAAGCTGCAGTCCAGAAATATCTGTGACAGGGCTGGCTCAGGTGCCGTGACTTACCGGAGAATCCAGTTTCTGGTTCTCACTGTCCTGAAACCCTCTCTGCACTCAGTGGGAGGCAGCATGAAACCAGGCCAAAGGGCAGGACTCCATGCACGATCCTTTCCTGGGCAGTCATTTTGCTAAGTGTTTCTTACCAACCTACAGCTGTGGAGCTCCCCGCCCAGTTCCAGGCATGGCCTAGTCCTTCTTGGGGATTGGAAATTGTACTCTCACTTCTCTCCCGGCTAATTGCTTTAATGCATCCTGAATGTATCTAGGCTACCGCCCCCTAACCAATGGGTCATCATTTATTCACAGGCCTGAAGTCCCTTAAGCAGCCTCCTGCTGGCCCTCACGCTGTAGGGGATTAATGTAGTCTGGTTGGTGAGTCAAAAAGAAAGATGACATCATTTTCATGTCAGGCTCGGGATATGTGCTTGTGTCTGCAGGGTGAACGGAGTGCAAAAAGAGGAAAACCCAGGATCCTTCCCTTCCAAGGTGGCATGAAGGCCCCCCTGCCCCCGCCCCCCGTCCCTTTTCAATCCAATCTGGCTTCTCCTGAGGGAGTTATTAATGTGGGACACAGCCTGGCTCCTTCCCTTCTGTCTCCTCATATAAATCCAACTAATTAATTTACTTTAACAAGAAGAATCATTTTCTCTCTTTCGATCTTTCTTGTCGTTGTTAGAGCTTGGTTTTCTCTTACTACAAAAGCCAAACCATGTCTGCTTTCATAATTCCTCTTCCAAGTTCTGTGCCAGGGTCAGCTCATGAAGATCTCTTATTCTGCAGTGGCAGACTCACCGTTCTAAACCCAGAGAAGAGGACCCTTTGTGTTAAGCTTAAGTGAGAAAGAGACCTAGAAGAAGAGGTAAAGGTGAGATTTTACTTTCTCCCAGGTTATTCTGGCAAAAGGGAAACAGGAAGTGTACTTCACGTGATAGAAGCTAGACAGTATGAGACTCCCACGAGCTTTCAACATCTTCAGTACAAACAAGTGGGCCTGAGACCAAATCCCATCAAGATAAGCTGAAATAATTGCCTTTTCCTGGTGACTCCAAAATCAAAACACCTCCTTCTGTATGACAGTGAGAGTTCTAACCAAGCAAATAGATAGACAGAAATGGAGAACAAAGTGGAGAATTGGTCATTTCTCTCTTCTGATTCTTTTTTTAAGGAGGTCAGATAAGCAACCTAGTTCTGTCTCGGTTGAGTGACACCATTTGGATTGGGCTGTTGGATGAGATGCAGTAAGGAATTCGGCACACACCAATGGCTTCCTGCAGTGTTTTGGTTTGGGTTTTTGTTTTTTTTAAATAAGTTCACAGAATAGCACATAACAGTGGCATATTATTGCCTTTTTTTCCCCAGAAATATGTCACTTATTGCCAAACAACTGTTTCTCCTTCACCACACCTGAGTTGCTGTGCCTGGAGATGGTGTTAGCGTGCACAGCTGAAGGTTGCTTTTACAAAGAAACCCAGGAGGAAACAGAACTGGGAGGAAACCAATTATTCCCTTGGATGTCAGTCCACTCTCCCCCATGGCAGGGAGGTTTGGGAATGGTTTTCTGTTTATTGCAGAACTTCCATATCATTCCTTAGGGTACCTTTAATTCTAGTTTAAATTTCCTTTTCTCTTTTCTTTTCTCTTCTTTTCTCCTCTTTCTTTCTTTCTTTCTTTCTTCCTTCCTTCCTTCCTTCCTTCCTTCCTTCCTTCCTTCCTTCCTTCTCATCTTTCTCCTCTCTCCACGCTATCATCAGCCTTTTAAAAGCCACTCCGCCTCCCAATGAAAGTAAAAGCAGGATCTGGAAAAGCAAGTGCCAGCCTGCCCGTTCACACACTCACCCTGAGGGTCGGGACCTGCTAACGGATGAACCAGCTGCTATGGCAACTCTGCCAGGCTCCAGCATGGGGCTTTCATGTTGAAACCCTCACTCTTGGCCTCAGCTAGAGCATAACTAAAGCCACCAGGGAGGCGACCCCGAAACACTGGGTAAATATGAACCCCATTCTGGGGGGCAAGGCAGCTATGTCAGTTTACCTTTTGACTTATTCTGGGAAAAAACAATCTCAAAATGCAGGCAAGATCCCTCTCCCTCTTAGGACCTGAGGCCTTTGAAATTCAGCCTTTTGGGGAGGGAGATATAGGATTAGAAACCTTCTTCCCTCTCTCCCTTCCTTGCTGTGAAAAAAATACTCAACCAACAGAAGTGTTGTAGGAGGAAGGGATTTACCTTGGCTCCCAGCTGTGAGCGCAGTCCAGCTTGGGCAAGAACGCTCTGGCCTTGGCAGCAAGGGAGAGAAGCAGCTGTCCACAGGGTATCTGTGGACAGGAAGCAGACAGCAGTGAACTCGGGCACCCATTTCTCATGAATGCCCAGCACCAGTCCCTCCCTCTCTCATTTCCTTCTTTCTATTCAGCTCAGCACCCCAGTCCATAAAATGGTACTGAGCAAGTTCAGGGTATATCTTGCTCTTCAGTTAAACCTTCATGGAAGGGCCTTCACCGACATGCTCAGAGAGGTGGCCCCTAAGTGATTCTAAGTCAATTGACAATGAAGATGAACTATCTCCCATCCCTTTCCTTCCCCCTTCTTTCCTCTGTAACGTCACAAATGGCTACCTACATATATAAAACTGATATTAACTACATTTAGAAATGACTATACTCTAGACTCTATTTATTTCTGAGGTTTCAGTTGCCTGTAGTCAACCATCATTTAAAAAAAAAAAAAATATATATATATATATAATCGAGAAATCAGAAATAAAACATTCCCACTTTAAATTGTGTGGTGTTTCGAGTAACATGGTGGACTGTCCCACCATCCTAGGATATGAATAATCTCTCTTTGTTCATCACGGGTATGTTTTACTGGATATGAAGGGAAATGTGTATATTTTGCACCATGCACAGCATCCACTAAGGGCTTAGAAAACATCCACGTGGGTAACAGGATGGGCAAGTATGTACGAATCTGCAACGTGAAATACACAACATTCCCTTTCTTGGCTTCTCCTGCACTGCACATCCCTGATGGCACTAGCTACTGTTGATTGAGCACTTGGCACACACCAAATTGTGCACTAAGACCTTTGTACTTATTATTTCATTTAGCCCAATAGCCAAAATGGCACAGGGGTGAAATGGCCCCTTCTTCATCTTGTGAGTCTTTATTAATGGATTTTTTTCATGGATAGTTTCATGCTACTACATCTAGCCTAAGCCAGATAGTTACTATTACCAAAGTAACGTTGCTATGAGGTATAGGTAATTCTCATTCCAGAAGAAAAAGAAAATGTTGTCCAATGAATTACCCTCTGGGGGAAGTTTGTTCTTGAGCGACTAGGGTATCTCAAAATGAATTAAGTGATGCTGGCAGCCTACTCAATCCCTTTTGCTCTGAAATGTTTTGAGGACACAGATGGGTTCAGAACAGCACATGGCATAATGTATATCATCAGGGAAGGCTAGCAATCTTGATTGTTATCATTATTAAATTATAATACTCTAAAGAATCTATTACCATACCGTCTTACAGATTGAGAACCTGAGGCAAAGGCATCACAAACTTCTCTAAGGTCACACAGCCAAGCCAAAAAATGATGACCCAAGCAATATGTCATTTTTTAAATTTAGTTTACAACTAAAATACTTTGGTAACTTTCATTGAAGAAAGTAATATAAGATCATAGATCTCTCTTTCCCGAGATTCCCCCCTTCTCTCTCTCTACACAGACACAGACACACACACATACACATTCAAACCACACACCCCACACAGAAAGACACACTTCTTACATAGGGAATCCATACTTAAAGCAAACATAGCATGTACTGAAAGCCGGACAGGTGTCACACTAGAAGCATTTCAATCCCTTTGGTAGTGATGGAGTCCTTAATTACCATGTGCCCCTACTGTTAACCTCTGCAAAAAGAGTCTAATTATCAAAGATTAATGAACAGAGCTTAGGCACATGTGAAGAAGCTTTGCTGAGGGGATTTTATTTCTGCATTTCATTATCTCCATCAACATTGCTGATCTTTATGGACTTGTTACAGTATATTATTATTATTATCATTATTATTATCATTATTATTATCATTATTATTATTATCATCATTATTATCACTTTTAGCTATGCTCTGTGAGACATCAAAAACAGAGCCATTGAAAGAGCTCAAGGCAGGGATTTCTTTCCAAGAAATCTTTAGGAAGCCTGTAAATTGTGTAGCTGCTGTTGGCTGTTCGCTGATGAATCATGCCACGTCGGCTCATAGGGAATAAAGCTTAGACGGTCGCCAAGGAAACAGGGTGATATTTTGGAAGTATCTGAAACCACAGAGAAATTTCTAGGAAAAAAAAAAATCAATGTCTTAGTCAAGAGTCAGGTCAACCTTATCTTTGTCAGGGTAAGTAACAAAAATGCAAACACAGGTCCAATTCTTCATTCCTGTCTGTAGCAAAACCCAAAACCACACATAACGGGCTGGGATGCACAGAGAATGTTCTCTGCACACAGAAGAAACAATGTTTGCTATGTGGATCCTGAAAACTGGCCAGTAAGCTGGTCCTTGAAGCAAGGCTATGCCTGGCGGCCATCTTTGAGTATAATCTTTGAATATAGTCATAAGCCCTAACAGAGTTGGCGTTCTCCTGAGAGTCTCAGAAATTCCAGTGTCACGTTCTGTCAAGACAACAAGCTTGTAGCTAGCAAAGGGCTGTGGCCATATAGAGGCTGGGACCTCAGGAGGATCTTGGGTACAATCTACCAGACAGGTTTCATTAATAAATGATTAGATTTGCAAATCTTGTCAGTAGAGATTGCTATCACAGAATTAATGGAATAAATAAGGAAACATTTCCAGTGTTGCTGGCTGGCTTTCAGAACAGAGTAGATCTCTGCTTTTGCAATTTATGGCTGCCTCTTTGATCAACTCCTGGGGAGTTCAAGGAATGATTTTTCTGCTTCCAACACCTACCTTCAGCTTTTAGGTTTTTTTTAAAAAAAAAAAAAAAAAAAAAACAAAAAAAAAAAAACCTTGACTTTTCATATCACTTTATGCTTCCAACACAAAGGTTCCCCAGGATAATTTCAGCTAAAGATAAATACAGATACAGTGAATAATCTGTAGTAAAGAAATCTGAATTGTGTTTTCAGACATGACCCATTTGACACCGGGTTAGGGAAGGGGTGGGGGTGGGGGATTTGCTCACAATGAACACACAAAAGTGTCCACGGTGTTATTCTGGCATCTCCACTCTGCAGCCCAAAGTCAAAGACATCTCCTGACTCAAAAGCAAACTGAGATGCCACCCAGTGTGGTTCACCCAGCAGGGGGATGAAACATATGCTTGGGATATTAGTGATGCAGGGGTACTCACTTCCCTTTGTGAAAAATAACAAAGGGTAAAAAAAAGTCCGAGAACATTAACCATCTTCATTTCTTTTTAAGTAGTGAATAGAGGAAAATACGACAATGAAGATGTCACTCCATGCACGTGTACTGAAGGAAAACTGTCGTTTCCCCTGAGCAGAGGTGAAGGGTCCGATACCATCTGAGCATCCACTTACCTGTCTGTGACTTGACGGTGTATACTGCTCAGTGGTTAGAACAGTATTGACATCATGGCTACTGTCCTGTGTTCCTGAACTCCAAGGAAGACACAGGCAGCAGAGAAGAAGCCGTTAGATTAATGTGTAAATCTCAAGAGAGAGGATGAAAGACAGAAGAGTAACTTGGTCTGGGGAAGAAAATTACAGCCGCGAAGTCTCCCCAAGAACCAAACAGGGAAACAGCAACAGCTAAAAGATGGGGTTTCTGACTGGGTTATCAGAAGGAAAATTTCCCTTCCAGTTTAATTCAGCTGGGCGTGTCAAACGCCGTCGTCTTTTGGAGGTATGGCAAAGTTGAGCACCATCTGGGTGGATGAGAGGTCTTCTCTTAACTATCCGAACTTACTGCAGGGAGATGAAAATAAACACCATAGTAAGGTTGATCACATGAACTTCTTTTGCAGGAGAGAGGCATGTATTATTGTGCAGCTCCAGTGGTAGTGATGGGCTTGGAACTTGTTTCAAGGCATTTGTTTTGGTGGTGAAGAAGGATTTCACTGAGGGCTAAGGACTAAGCCATATTCACTGTCATTCCTCTGAGTCAGCGTCCTTCCGATATGGATAGGAAAGGCACGTAATGAGGAACTCTGTAACACACAAGACACACCTTATATTCCTCACTATCCGCTAAGCTTCATGAAGCTCGCCACTTCCCTCTGGTTCTCCCACTAGGGATTTATACATATTAAATGTACAGCTTCTTTGTTTTTCCTTTTATTAAAAATGGATTTTTTTCTCACATAATGGATCCTGATTATAGTTCTCATCCCTCTATTCCTCCAAGTTCCACCTCCCTTTCTGGATCATCCCCTTTCTGTCTCTCACTAGAAAACAAACAGGTTTCTAAGTGGTAATAATATACTAAGGCACAATAAGAAGCAAAAGCTGACTCACTGAAATAGTACAAAACAAGAAAGCACGGATAAAAGAGCCCAAGAGAAGGCACAAGAATCAGACACACTCGTTCTCGATTGGGGCATCACACAAAAACACTAAACTAAAAGCCGTGGTATATACCCAAAGAACCTGTAGAGTAGAAAGAGGAAAAAAAAATATAAAGGCCTAACACAACATTTTGGGACAGGGAACCCCCAAGATGCCAATGAAATTGATCACATACTGCCCGGCAGGCAGCCTACCCTTAAGAGTTGTTTGTTTCCCCAGTGCAACTCCCTTGAAGAAAACTAAATTTTCATTTGCAAGTGGTTATCAATCAAGTAGTTATCAATAGCTTCTGGTTAGAGCTGGGGGCGGGGCATGTGTCTGCCTCTTCTCTCAGCTCCAGGACCTCATCTGGTACAGACCTGTGAAGGCCAAGTGCACGCTGCCTCAGTCTCTGTGAGTTCATGTGTGCTTCGGTCCTGTTGGTGTGAAAGGCCTTGTTTTCTTGGTGTCCTCCATCCTCCTGGCTCTTACTCTCTTTCTTTGTCTTCTTCCATGAGTTCTCTGAACTCTGAAATAAGAGATATGATGGAGACATCTCATTTATAGCAGAGTTCTCTGCTAAGGTCTCTTTCCTCTCCTCTCCTCTCCTCTCCTCTCCTCTCCTCTCCTCTCCTTTCCTTCCTCCCTCCCTCCCCCCCCCCCTCTCTTCTCTGTGGGTCTCTGTACTTGTTTCCTTCCACTGCAGGAGGAAGCTTCTCTGAAGATGGCTGAACAAGGCACTAATTTACAAGTACTAATTTAATGTCATTAGGACTCATTTTATAGGAATGTTCTCTCAGTAGAATTATAGTATTTGATTTCCCGCTGGCTCACTATCTAGTCTCTAACTTCTTCGTTGCCGAAGCAGTGCTGGGTTATAGATCATGTCTCTTGAAATCTTAAGTCAAATATTGGTTGGTTACTCTCACGAGCTTTATGGCAACACTGCCCCAGCGTATTTTGCAGGCAGGACACCATTGTAGAGCAAAGACTTTGTGGCTGGGTTGGTGTTTATGTTTCTCTTTCTGTACCAAAGACACTAGCAAGCAGGGGGCAAGGGCTACAGAGGCACCAGATCAACCTCTCGGTGTTCATGAGTGGAGGTGTTGCCTACAGCAATGGGGGCCTTGCTGTCAGCTTGTGGGGAGCAGCCTATAGTTTGGGCAACAGCCTGGGTTCCCATGAGTTCCCTTTAGATAACAATCCAATTAGATACAATTCTATTCCACAACTGGAGTCTTTCCAATTGTGGCTCTGTCTCCCTCATTATTTGATGACTTCATTTATATCATTTTTTATATGTGATATATATTTAGGAAGCTTCTATTGTATTAGGTTTTCATGCTACCCCTCAAATACCTCTTTGTTTGGTTATCTCTGTATTCACCCCATCCAACTCTTCTCATTCCCACATTGTACACTGCTGCCCCCATCCATTCATAACTATTTTCCTTTCCTAGAGATATCTATCTATCCCCCCACTCGTCCATTACTGTGTGGTTCTGCAAAGGCTTGGTTGTCATAGACTTCTCAGTTCATGTCCACATATAAGTGAATATATACTGTTGGCATTTCTTTTAGGCTCCACCCCACAGTTACCAGACAATAGCTTGGTGTGCCTGACTCACTTTAAAAGGGACTGCTTGCCCCCGCCTCTCTCTCTTCCTCTTCCTCTCTTCCCTCTCTGTTCCTTTTTTCCCATTCCCCTCTTTCTACATGTTTCTATTCTTCCTTCTCTCCCCTCTTTTTCTCTCTATCTCTGCCTTTCTTGGTCTCTATTACCCCCTCAACTCCCCTCCCCATTCCCTAAATAAACTCTATTTTATGTGATACCATCATGTGGCTGGTACCTCAACATGGGACCCCCCTTCTTCCATACCATACTGAGCCTCCACAAAACATATCCCTGCCTTATTTTTCTTTTGATAAAAAACAACATATACTATATTTTTATTTCTGGGTCTGAGTTACCTCACTCAGGATGATTTTTTTTTCCCTAGTTTCATCCATTTGTCTGAAAATTTCACAGTTTCATCTTTTAATTGTCCAAGTAATTACTCTATTGTGTAAATGTACATTTCTTTATCTCTTCTTCTGTTGAGAAGCATATAAGTTGTTTCCAGTTTCGAGCTATTATGAATAAGGCAACAATGGACACGGCTGAGCAAATGTCTCTGTGTTGGCAAAAATAGTCACAGGGGAGTCAGAATGTTGTTGGAGAGTCAAAAGATAACTTTTTACTTTGCATGTTTTAATATGAACTGCTGTCAAACGTAGGAAGAGGAGGATCCTGGCCTCTGCTCATTGTATGGGACTTCTAGGGTTCTGGTACCATGGCAATACACAAAGCTTCTTCTTCTGCATCAGATCCTGCCTTCAGGTTCTTGCCCTGCCTGAGTGTCTGTCCTCACTGCCTTTTATAATGAGCTGTTACATGGAACTGCGAATGAAATAAATCCTTTCCTCACCTCCTCAAGTTGTGTTTGGTCATGGGGTTTCATCCCAGCAATAACACCTGAAGACACATTCTCATGACATTTCTTGCTTTGTGGTTTATGTAGTTTCTTCTGAGATAAGATTCCTTTCCTTGTGGGAAATGATTTGCAAAAGTAGCAAATCTTTAGATTGGCGAGATAAATTGATGCTGATGATAAGAATCAGAACAAAACAGTCACGTGACAAGAACTGGAATCACATGAGAGATAATGTTCTGAGCATATCTGCAAGGGAGATTTATAATATCATTATAAGTGAGATAAGGAGACCCGCCCTAAATGTAGTAGCATTGTTTTATGGGCTAGCGTCTTGAATTGAATCAAAAAGAAAAGAAAAGAAAAAAAAGAAAGCTGACCATCAGGATTCATCTCTATCTGCTTCATGACCATGAACTCAACATATCAGCTGTCTCAAGCTCCTGCTGCTGTGGCTTCCCTCTTGTGACTGGCCATCCCTCAGACCGTGATTCAAAACCAACCAATGAACAAAACCTCTTCTTCCCATGAGCTATTTGGTGAGGGATTTAAAGAAATGTAACTAGTGAAATGATTGCAGCAGTACCAGTCCACGATGGTGCAGATCATGCTGTCTGAGTGAGAATATGTGAATGACTGTGGACGAAAATTAAAACAGAGATCACTACTCGCCAAGCCACAGTGTGAGATTTACGAAGCAGGTGAACTATGCGAGCCACGGGTTACGCAGCAGATACAACTGAAGGGCTGTTTCCCATTAGCCCAGCTTGTTGCCAGAAGACTCGGAGAAGCTCTTCTCCTTACACATTCAGACCTACCCCTGCCCGGTTCCGCTTATTCCAAGCTCTGCCGCAGACCACCTTGTGCCCACTCTACACCCGATAGACCTGACACATCCCCCTCCTTCTTCCCCTCTGGAGAGTGCTGAGACTCTGCCAAGGTGCTGCTTCCTCTTGCTCAGCGAGTTTAATAAACGCAGTTCTGCAGGATCAGCAGTGTTCCTGGTGGTCTTGGAGCTTTGATAATTCAAAAAGGTATTCAGGAGAATTGGACCCGGCTGCTGAGTAGGTTTATGAATTCATCAAGTGATTTAGCTTATACTTCCCTTGTAATATATGCACATGAGTGGTATACTATAAAAAATATATATATAGCTGTTAAGTTCGGAAGGACATTTGCAAAGGTGCAAAATGATGACGTATAGGGAAGCCTTGTGGTATAGGCTCTAGCACCAGGTGTTTCTTCCTAGTGATCATCAGTCTATAGCACCATGCTAAGTAAGGCATGGCCTGCTATCTTATTCTTGGCACTGATCAGGAGCTGACCAGCATGCTGAGCGCCTCCCCGGAGCTTGCTCCTCCACTTCAGTCCTGTGTCAAGCTTTGTGTTTGGAAATGTTAAACAGAGGTGTGGAGAATTACGTTTATACAAGTGGTGTGTGAGTTAGGGTTTCTGACACCAGAAGGTGAGGGTAGGAGGGGAGAAATGAAGCCTGCTTGCCTGCCTGCCTGCCTGCCGGTGCAAGTTTTAAAATAAAGGCAGGAAGCATTAATTAGAATGGTAGTACTTGTGAACGACATGCACTAAATTTGGGATTCGGGCTTTTAAGAGTCATATATTTAACAGGTCTTTGGCGCTCGTAGACAATGAAGTCGTTTCTCTTGGGTAGTTAAGCAAAAAGTACCTTCTGAACATAAAATATATGCCAACTTATTTCTTCCGAAAAAGAAAGAGTCCCCAGGTGTTCACAGGCATACATCAGGGTTAAAAAACAAGCAGCCAAATAAAAAAACAAAGCCAGCACTTGGGTCATCCATTTAAGTCACTGCTTGACAGCTGTTCTGAGGATGGCTGTTGCCAGGGGTTACTGCAGGGCGCTGAGCTTTATCCCTACCCATCACATCAAGCCAAGGCTTCGGAGTCTCCAGAGAGGCCGCCTTGTCTTCCTTTCCCCACCCTACCCCACCTTTGTGGTTAATATTAAAGATGCTTTTCTCCTTTGCAAAAAAATAAATAAATAAAAAATAAACAAGCAATAATAATAATACACAGAAAATTCCTTCAGCGTTGTTAAGGTAACCTTTGCTGTGATGTTTTCTTGCCCTCCATTTTCCAACCTTGTAGATTGACCACAGCATTAGCACCAGTTTTTCCACACACTATGTCCTTGGAGTCCAAAGTGCTCCATTCCACAAGTAGAGCCACAACTAGTCATTATTCAAGCACCAACCTACCAATAAAGCCCTCAAATGTGTAAAAGACTGCTAATTGGATGTTTCGGGAAGTTAGCCTACTGTGGTCCATTTCTGGGGCTCTTGTTACTTTTGGGTCCTTTCTCTTTTAAAGCCTCTTCCCTGGTCAGTGTGTTCATATTGTAGCCTTGGCCTATTAGACCTAGAAGCTTGACGAGGACACACTGACTGATTTTTCCCTTCCATCACCAGCTTCCCTCTCTTTACACACCAGGGGTTCAGAAGTCCACTAACCTCCCACCCCTATTTCACCTCAACCTTTGCGATATTGGAAAGGGGGGTTGATTAAGGTAGAACATCTTACTGCCGCAGAGCGGGAAGTGTGAATGCTAAAACGAGCGTTAAGTTAGCTGTATTTTACCTTCTGGTCTTTAATAGCTTCAGAATTGTGGAACCCACCCATCATCTGTTTCATTGTACAAAAAGATCATTTATGGGAGGCAGTCTGGGATTCCCCCTAAGCCACTGAGCACTCTGGTTTATGAATCCTGGTAGTCATGCTGTGAGCCAAATCAAGTCTCACCAAACATGCTGCTGAATGCTGCCATTTTATGAGGAGTTCCTCACCTGATGTGTCTCTTCTCTCCCGAATTCTTCCTGAACTCCACCTCCAATCATTGCTCCCTTGTCCCTGCAGTCCCCTCTCAAGGTTTGCTTATAGATTATTAAGAAAAAAAAATGTGAATGCACAAGGAGGATTAAGGTAGGCACAGCTGGCGTCAACAAAAACAAAGATGAAAGAGCATTGAGCTCAACTGAATGGACAGCCCAGGGGGCTTTCTTATGACTATCCCTGACCTTTCACCTCCCAAACCGTGCCCCAGGCAAGTAAACAGCTTTTCAAAGCAGGCTACCTTCTGGGACTCTTCATACATTTTCATTTTCATCTCTTTGCAAAGTGGTCACAAATAAATATGCCGGAGAAGAGAAGTGCAGGAGACAGAAGTTAAATTTGAAATGACATGTGTCTCCGAGTAACCTAACTTCACATGGTCCTCAGTGGCTTATCAGTTCATGTCGAAAGCAAAGGCACAAGGGCTTCTAAATGGATGTTTTAACATTCAAAATGGCTACAAGAGCTTTTTGAAAACACAGCCTTAAGGCAAGTTAAGTGACTTGATTTCACCCGTGTATTTTGTGGGCTGCCTGCAAGGAGCATATTTTACTTCCATAATTAAAATAGTCTATTTAAAAGAATGGAACTGTGACACACATTTTTAAGATGTGGAAACACTACCCTCTGAGTTATTTTTCTTATAAATGATAGAGACAAAGGAGAACCCCTCAAAGCTCAGCCATTTAACAGTGCAAATAAACAGCCCTGCATCTAATTCTAATAATAAAAAAGCAGGTTAAAGATGGACGAAGCCTTCTTCCCTGCAAAGGCCGTATTCTGAGAAAGCCACACACCACTTCCCTTTGTGCTGGATTTTTGAAGGGTTCTACAGTTAGTGTGCACATGGTGAAGACGTTTTGTGATTAGTCCCATTCTGCTGTGTGAGAAGGAAGCAGGAGCCACTCCCACTTCAAGTTTTTTTGATATATAAAATGTAACTTCAGCCTTACTCCTTGGTAACAAAGAGGCTATGGGGGACAGCACACAACAGAACAGGGGCAGGGGCAGGGATCTGTGCTGGCCCCTCTCTGTCTCCTTACTGTTACTGTTGTTTGATAATACCATCATTTAAATGTCAAATTCCTGTGAGTTCAATATTGAAGATATGGATACAATTATTAACTTGTTCTCAAGGTGAGTATAGAAACAAGCAAACAAAACCAGGAAAACAGGCTCTTTCCTGGTTGTGGGGAGAACAATTTAAAAATCATTTTACCCAGTGTACACAATAGGAGAAGAAATCTACCCATGCAACTTACAATTCCTAAAACTAGCTATAGAGAAACCTTACATTTGTGTTCCTAGCACTGGTTACAGCTCAATCTTAAATATCTAGCTTTTGACAAACTTGAGAACAAAATTGCTTTCTGGTTTGAAGAGTATTTAATACAGTGCAATCAGTTTAAAGTTAGCATTGTGTATCTGGGGTGATTAATAGCACCATGTTATATTTCAATTTCCTCAAGATACTTCTCTGTGACAAATGGGAGAAACAATAGCCACATTAAGTCAATAAATAGCATCTTCGAAGTGTGACGTATATGTGCCCTTACCTTGGTGTAAGCTGATCACACCACAGTGAGTTATCAACAGCGCACTAGGAAACCACCCTAGGAAGGCAGATGCTTTCATTTCAGCACAGGGAGATTTTGGCAGACCATGCTCCTTGGCACTCACAGTGGTCAAGTGAAAATCCTCACACATATTAGCTAGAACACTGCTTATCCCCCCACCCCCTTAGCTCGCATGCCACATCTTAGCAGGCTCAGTGTGAGAACCCTACTTATTTTTCAGAGAATCTGAGTCAAAACACAGTGACTTAAGTTACAGAAAACAAATGCTTGGGAAAACCATGTGCCAATAAATTGATATTTACTTCCCCATAACAGTCCACTTGAGAGAGGGAGTTGGATACCACAGAATGTAGAGAGGCTTCCTCATGATAAATCTCTAGGAAATTACTACTTTTTACATTGTTCTGAGTTTGGGGCTGGAGCCCAGAGGGAGAATGCTTTTCCAGCCTGTGTAAGATCTATGTTCAATTCTCAGTACTTCATAAAGGAATTATGACAAATTCATAACAAACACACAGAAATGGCTCAGTGGGGTAGAAACATTTGCTGTGCAAGCCTGAGGACCTGAGGTGGAGGTGGAACCAGGGACTCTACAGTGGGAAGAAAGAACTAGTTTCTGATGCTGTAGCAAACAAATCCTGTTTTCTCTCTCTCTCTCTCTCTCTCTCTCTCTCTGATATATTTATCTCACCAGGAAATCTCTACATTCTGTGGTACCCAACTCCCTTTCTCAAATGGACAGAATATATATATATATATATATATATATATATATATATATATATATAATTTAATATTATATTAAATATATAATATATATTTAATTAAACAAATGGTTCTGAATGTTACATGATGCTAGAACCCAGGTCATTGAGATAGTACAGGGACTCAGGAAAGAGGTCAGGAGAGAAAGTAAGATGGTTCCTCTTTCCTTTTATCTGCCTCCCTACCTCTCTCCACATAATTTCAGCTGACTTTGTCATTATGAGGAATGATCAAGGGAAAGACACCCCTCAGGGCTGTGCTGGAAGTGTGAGCCAAGGCCACTGATCTAATGATCCTGCAGAGCCTCTAGTTTGGAACTGCACCTTGCTTACAGGGGTAGCTTCACGACTCTGTTGGGAGAAATCCAGGCACCAACCTTCAGAGACAGTGGTATTTGCTAAGGCAGCTTCCTGAATGTTAGGTTGGCAAACATTGTCTAATTTCACCTCCACAGCAACAATGCATAGGTAAAAATCTGCAGACCAAAGGAAGCGTGAGCACTTCTTCATTTATATCACTTATAAATGGATTTTAAAATAGTATATTACCTCTGGCAGTCTTTGTGGGTCCAGGAAATTGCTGGTGATACTGTAAAATCAAAATAACTTTTAAAATAAGCTTAAATATGTACCTTTAAAAGATAAGATCGCTAGTGCAAACGACCAACTTTAGGTTCTATTAGCCTAAATGTAACTCAAAGTCATTGTGATAGCTACGTGTTGTTGGTACATTGGTTGGGTCAGGAATCAACTAAGAGACAGGTCTCTCTCTCTCTCTCTCTCTCTCTCTCTCTCTCTCTCTCTCTGTGTGTGTGTGTGTGTGTGTGTGTGTGTGTGTGTGTGTGTGTGTAAGGGTATCTCCTGAAAGTACTAATTGAAGGGGAAGAAACATGGAGGGGGTGGTGCCCTCTGCTAGCAGCCCAGACTTGAGGTGGTCTGTGGGAGAAGCTGAACTGTTTTTGCCTGCTTGCCTTTGCTTCTTGCTGGTGAATAGTCATTACAATCATCTTGTTTCTTCCTCTTCTTCTTCTTCTCCTTATTCTTCTTCTCCCTCTTCCTCCTCTTCCTCCTCCTCCCACTCCTCCTCTTCTTCTTTTGCTATTATTGTTGCTGCTACTGTCAAGCTCTGCTGGCCTGGAACCCAGCTTCCAGTGAAGACCAGCGGATGTCCTCAAAACAAGTCTTCCTCACTATATGAGACTGCTAAGGAACCTAGCCCCGTGGAGGGTTCTCAGCCTTTCCAGTAGGCTGACAGCCATGTACTACCCACATGCATTATGTCAGCCAATCTAATAACCCCCCTTTCTCTCCCACTGTCCCCCCACATTAGTGTTGTCCTTCAGAGTGCCTAAGAAAGGCATTAAGGAAGAGTTTCAGAATATCAGGAGACAATTGAAAGCCAATTACAAGGCCAATAAGGCAGAAATATGAAAAATATGAATGTCAGAGTGTAGCAAAATCGGATCTGTGTCAAATCAGACTTTTCTTAGAAATTGTGGCTTACTGAGTGGCTTTGCCATGTGACTCCATACTTGGTCAAAAACAATGGGACCCTCACGTCCAAATTTTAGACTAGAAACTAATACACTAGAAAAAATACTACACATTTTCTTTTCTATGGAGAATCTCCCCACTCTCCCTCTGTATGTCTCTCTCTCTCTCTCTCTCTCTCTCTCTCTCTCTCTGTGTGTGTGTGTGTGTGTGTGTGTGTGTGGTATGAAACAGAAGGGAAGGGGAGATCTAAAGGTGGAGGAAAGAGAAGGTAGTAGAATAAATGCATGGGACATAAAACATGAAAGAAGGAGAGTTCTTGGGGTGAAGAGAAGCAAGTGGAAGGAAGAAGGGCAGTGGAGAAAAGAAAAGGTAAAGTATTTACAAAACTGCCATTGGGAATGGTTCTGCTTCAGAGGCCAACCTAAGAGCTAAGTTAATCAAACAAACAGCCACTCAGGGCTGGGGTCCACAGGTTGCTGTGGCGTATCAGATGACAGTGAGACATCTGTTAGTATCCCGAGGCCCCAGTTCCCTTGCTTTGTCGTAAATGTGACGACTGTCACCCAAAAGTCAGTCCACCTGGGGTTCAGAAATCTTCACAGTGTCCACAACTTTAGAAGCCATCCTTAGTCCATACACTCTCATTGTTAATTCTGAGATGTTTCAAATTAAAAAAAAATTATTTTGTTTGTACATTGGTATTGCAATGTTCTGAGCAGCAATGCCTGACTTAAATGACAAAGGTTGTTGACTGTCTCTAATTTCACTTAGTGACATAATGCCCCAGAAATATTGCACTAAAACCAATTAAATTAATGTATCTAAACTCTTAAAACTATGACTTCAAAATACATCTAAGGCCAATGGGTTCAGAAAAGACACTGTTCATCTTGAGAGATAGTAATGATGAATGAAGGTGGTAATAGCCACACTTTTGCCTTGATTGACTTTTATTTTTATTTATTTATTTATTTTTGATTGCGATATGTGATTCTTGATTTGGGCATTTTCATCTCACATGGTCCTCTTTGTAGTGCCCTTTTGCTGCCCTATGACATGTTTTCTTAGAATCTGTGTTCTTCTTCAATTCCTAGTGCTGACCCTCTGCGAATTTACAAGGTCTTCCCACTCTTTGGCACTTGGGCTCTGGTTTCTGGGCATGATGAGCTTGACCTTCCTCTTGCAAATACAAATACTCTTATGTTTATAGGTTGGGGAAAGCAGATGGCTTATTTAGTAAGGATGGAAGAAAGAGAAAAGAGATTCAGCTCCTGTGAAACAGAATCCCACTCCAGTTCTTCATTTGCTAATGCTCACAATCCATTCAGCCTTGTGGTGTGAATTATATGATGGGAAACTGTGATCCAGTTAAGGGCCTGTGATTGACATCTGAAATGGGCTTAATTCTCCTGTGGTGGGGTAGATAACACTTCCTTGGTATCCTTATTGTGAGGTTAGAATTTTGCCTGTTCATTGACATATGTCCATAGACCAAGAAGCATGTTCCTCATTTCTAAGAACATCTAGAAAACAGATTTCCCATTCAGCAGGAACCTTTCCTGAAAATGGTGCCCTACCATTGTCCCCTTTGGTGACTACCACACCTGGGTACTGGTTTTTCTCATTCCTTTCTTAGCCTGTGCTGGTTTGAATGATATTTCTCTAAAGGCTCAAGTGTTTGAATATTTGATCTCCAGTTGATGGAATGATTTGGGTAAACATAGGAGATGTGGCCTTGCTGAAGAAAGTATGTTGTTTGTAGGTGGGCACTGAGCCTTCAAAGCCACACACAATTCCTTGTTCACTATCTCTTGGCTTCCTGCTTGGAATTCAATATGCAATTTCTCTAGCCTGATGCTTGCTGCCCCTCTTCCTTGCTACAGTGGACATTTATCCCTTTGGAACCATAAGCTCAAATAAACTCATCCTTCTGTTAGTTATTTTGGTCATAGTGTTTTATCACAGTGACAGAAAAGCTACTAAAGCAGAGTCCAAATTTACATTTCAATAATGTACTATCTACAAAAACTTATAATTATAAATGTCACGTTAGATGCATGCATTTTTGGACTATATCCAAAGGCTGGAAATCCAAAGGCTTCTTCTATTCGAGGGTCATTTCACCTGTAAGGCGGCCCATTGGCTTGGATCAAAAGGATATTCTCATTTAATTGCAACGATAGGAGACAAATTCATGGAAGAAGTGCAAGGTTGGCAGTAGGCACAAACACCACAGTGATCAACTACAAGGTCCTGTGGAGAAGGGAGGCTAGCCCGGGTTAAAAGCGAAGATAATGGATTTGTGGTAAACCTTAGAAAGTGTGTCTGTCCAGATGATGGCAGTCAGCAAGAGATGAAAGGAAAAGGAATGACATGACCTGTTTTTAGAACTGTACCGACAGAGAAAGATACATGTCCCGGCAGTACAGGTACAACTATAAAGTTACTGTAGAAGAGGCATGCTGGGAAAGTAACTCACAGACTCATCCCAAAATGCCTTACTCCAGAGACTAAACTTCTTGGTGTTTATCTGGTACTTAGCATAGGGTTTGAGACAGAAGATAGTTTCACTGTAGCTTTCTTTTAGTAAGAAAAGTTGAAGGCAGTCAAAGCAAAGGAGAAATAGATAATGCCAAATGGTTAACATAAGGAACAGATTCGAAGCTCACCTTACTGATCACTGGAACCCACACTCTGAGAAGTAGAAATTGTCAGCTCCATTAAAAAAAAAAAAAAAAAAAAAAAAAAAAAAAAAAAAAAAAAAAAAAAAAGGTATGGCTGTGCTAAATCCCTTGTCTAGGGCCACATTGTTAGCAAGTGGCTAGTGCAAAATCTAACCCAGATTTGTTTGCAACCAGAGCTGCCAACCTGTAACCCTACAGCAGGGAGGACTCAGTTTCCAGATGATCTTATCTTTCTGTGGTGTTGGGGATGATACCCAGAGACCTGAGGATACCAGGCAATTGCTCTGCCAGTTTTCAGACCAGAAAGATCCTATTAAGGGGACGTAGCAGCAGTGAAGATAAAGACCAGAGTCGACAAATAAATACTCTAAAGGAAGGAAGTATCCATAGATGTGGTGACCAAGGACAAGTCAGGGTTCCAGTTTCCTTGCTTCAAGACTAGCTACTTAGGAGACTTATAGAAACATCGGTTTAAAAAGAAAGTTAGAGGGGAGCCTTGGTTTGGAGAGACAGATGATGAATTATTGATGAAGCCACAGCCAACACCGGCCTCCTGTTCCCTCTCTTCTATCTGATCCCCACTATCTCTGCTTTTTATTACCAGTGTCTTTGGAAGGCAGTAAGATGCATGTTTTAGTCCTATTGGAAGCCATGTAAGATAAGATTTAGAAAATGTTTGAGAAGGTGAAGTGAGTGTACTGGGAAAGGGAGAATTCATGTTTAATGAGAACCCTCTGCTGAATCTATCCTCGGTCGTCAGGATTTACTGCGATCAAATTTCCCTGTAAAAACACTGTTCAACTGGCTTTGCACCCTTCTTTCCACAGTGGCATTGGGCCCTCGGTGCAGTTATAGGACCGAATCTCAGTAGGCAATTAAAATTCATGATCTTGCTACTGCATGGCAGAACAATATAAATTGAAAAGCCCAGCCTGGATACCATCTTGTGGTTTTTATTAGGGGAAAATTAGTGGCACTTTGATTCACGAAGGGCTTATGGCAGGCCTGGGCCCTGTGGTGGCCCTAATATAACCATCACTGGAATGCCAAGAGGCAGCCTGCTGTGTTAACAGATGTCATTTTGTGCCAAACTCACATAACTGAAAGGTTATGGGCCAATAAAAAAAATCTGTGGCTCTCCTTCTTTGGTTATGAGATACAGGAGCAAGCATTTTTGGAAAGCAAGCTGCCTTATTTCCTGTTAAAATACGCCTGTCAGAATGGCCAGTTTCTATGGTGTGAAGCATTTTGTAAACACATCACATCACCATCCCTTTGTCTGGTGGATGAGTCTTACTCGGATACACACTTATTGCTGAATACCAGACCAGTGTGAGAAACTGACACAGGATAGGGTGACTTCAACATTTTTTTTTGGTTAGGTTGGTGGTTTGCAATGGGGGCATAGATGTCTCAGAGCCAGAACAGAGAACTAGATAACACACTCTGATGAAAAAAATATCTGATCTAGTTACCTAACGGTTTTTAAATTTGTCGTGAGCCACCTGACTGGTGAGAGCCTGTGCTGTGCTATCTCGAAGCAGGATTTATTTTTAAAAGGTTTCAAAGACCAGAAAGAATCCACACAGTGTGCCTTGAAATTATAGTCAGAATACCGTGAATTCTTATGGGCCTATCTCATAATGAGCAGTTTGTGTAATGTCGCTTGCTTTTTATAATTGTTCAACAGGGTAAGTAGTATCTCTATTCCCCATGCTACAGGTCTGAGTCTAGAAGTAAACTTGTAAAGTACAGAGGTGGAGAACTAAGGTCCTGGATCCTAATCTGTTGGCTCTGTGTCACCCATCCCCAAAAACTATGCTGTGGAGCTGTCCATGTGCCCTAGAGATTGGGAGACATGACCATATGCTCAAATCTAGCTTCATGGCACCAGGTAGGCTGCCTGGAAGGCGCCCCAGCAGTCCTGAGCTGCTCAGTGCATTAAATGCATGCCAGGAGTGCCACACCTCTGCTTTTGAAGAAAAGTCCATCCTCTGTATATATGTTCCTCATAGAAGTTAACTTCCTAAAGTCCCTTGTGTGTGTCCATTTCCGGGCCTGATGGCCTGACCTCCATATACCCAGGCTAAATGCCACCTCTTGTACTGGAGCCTCCTGGAGGAAGCAGGTGGGGCTAACCTCTGACATTGCTTAGCATCCCCCAAGTGTGGGAAGTAGCAGGGTTAAGTACGCAGGGTGAAGGGCTTCTTTCTCCCAGAACCGGAAGTCAGTAAAGATGACAGTGTGAAGTAATATTCTAGAAGGCAGCCTTCTGAAAACACATGCTGCTCACAGAGAAAGAAAGCAAGGAGTGCTGATTAGGGCCCTCCTTTCCTTCCAGTGGAGGCCTAAAGGCGGGGCAGAGTCAAGCAGAAGGCAGACAGCCTTGAGGCAGCTGCATGTAAGCACTGATGTCCTTAGCCTGGACCTCAGGTGGCTCCAAAGGGCCCCTATGGTTTTTGGTAAAGAGTGTTGGAGCAGCTTTATGGAACATAAGATTTGAACTAAGGTCGCAACTCGAGTCGTTTGATGGGTAAGGGCTTGGATTCCTTCCACATCAGATTTCAGTCAGGACTTCTCCCCTTCAGTGTCTTAATAAGATGGATTTGCCCCTTCCTGTTAAAGAACAAACCAACAAATCCAATTTCATTCTGACTCTGATTCAACTTAAATGTGCTATGCTAGTATGATTAATCCTGCCTGCAAGTCTCCTGCACCCTTTCCCACGGAGGTTTGGTTGACTTCCCGTCTTACTCTGAAAGTACAGGTCCATGAATCCCAATGCTTACTAACTACACAGACTTAGTTATTTAGGTTAGGCATTTACAGCAATAGGGATGAGAATTGTGACTTTATTTTTTACTTTCCACTGGCACAAACTCACTCTGTGTCTTATCCAAACTAGTAGAATCTCAACATTTGGATTAGCATCAGGAAAATGCAAATAATGGTGTTATCTAGGAAGTGATTCAAGGAATCAATTAAAGCACAAAATCACTCTGCTAATCCCCCCTGCGGACCATTCTCCCACCAGCTCAACAATACTGAAGACCATTAGACATCTGATGAGTGGCCTACAAAACTCTAGGCATTTTAACATTTAGCATGCCCCTATCGATGAGGATGCTTATCTTCCCTTCAGTGTGAGCATCTTAGAATGCTCTACGGGTTTGCACAGTCCTTCTCCACTCCTTCTCTAGCGGTGGCTTCTAGGGAACACAGGGGACAGAACACCTCAGAACCTAGTCTTCTATGAAAAGGGACTGCAATGTTCAAATGCCTACAGTTAAGAATTTGCATCTCTTCCACTCTGGGGCTTTCTTCCGAGTCGGTAATCAGGTAGTTGACATTAAGATGAGCTTTGTATCTATAAATACCTCCCAGTATCCAAAGTACTAGAACAGTTTCTGTAAAGTAATTTGGGTACTTCTGGTTCCTTTTGTGACTCTCAAAAGCACTGTCACATGTCACGACTCCATATAGTGGACTCTGTTACATCCCTACCTTATAAAAAAGGAAAGTTTCATGGAAATTGAGGTCACTCAGTATGTGATCAAAGTAGGTATCAAACAAAGTCTTGGAACTCCAAAGCACAAAACACGGAGTTGCACAGCTTCTATGAAAGGTTTTCCTTTCAGCCCAGAACAAGTGCTGCCTCCACCCAGGCAATGGAATACCTTCGGAGAGCTGGGTGTGATGATTATTGAGTGAAGTCATGTGTTTGAGTTAATGGGGGTGCTGGATAATATCTCCCCTCAAATTCTGATTCTATCACACAGCTGTCCAATCCTAAACAGTCCCAATGTGCCCCATCTGGGGGAAAAAATATTTCCTGGAGTTGTAGAAAGTAAATGTGCTAGCATTTAAATCATAGTGACAGATGATACACTAGGAGTAGCCTTAAACAACAGTTCCTGAAGATTAAAAGAGATGATGTGGAGCCCTTGGAGGTCTTGAAACAGAGTTGGTTTCTAAGTTCTAGCTATGAGACACAATGATTCATTTTATGGGGTTTTTCACTTAGATATGACTTTTTATTTGGCATGCAGTTTTGAAAAAGTTGTCCCAGATTGTACGTTGGCCCTGACTTCCTATTTCTATGCCACATGTGGACTTTCCTATCTGTTTTTCAAAGCTTTCTTCTTATGGTCTTAAGGAGTCTCCCCTACCCACTCGCCAAGCCTCTGCTCTGTCCATGGTCCTGACTCCACATTCTTGACCCCTTCAGCCACAACAGTCCTCTTGTTCAAGCTGTAGCTAAGGGTCCAGGTCTTTCAGAAAACTCTCTCTGACTACTTTAACTTCATTCCTCACAGATTACTAGTATGAGTTTTGGAAGTGCTTCAAAGCCTATGAGGATAATGCTTGATATTTCCCCTCCCATGGGGACCATCAACTGTGACTGAGACTGAACTGCACAGTTATCAAGACTACACTGTATTTACAGGTTATATATAATCAAAAACCTGCACAGAATACATTCTTAACCATCACATGTAATACATTTGTGAATTACATAGAGAAAGAATAAATGCAATCATAAATTTCTATAAAGTAGGCATGGTTAGGTGCCTATAATTAACTTGATAAAACGAGAACATGGTACTTTCAGAGAATTTTTTTTAATTTCTTATCAAAATATTCATGAACACATGTAAAAATGTGCAAAGGTGCTTATGGCAACATCAGACATCAAAACACTAAAAACACTATATGTATATATATATATGTATGTATGTATATATGTGACACATATAATACATATATATCTATCAATGAATGATACATATATAAAATCAATGGTACATATATATACATACAGACAGACACAAACACACACACATATGAAACTTGAAACTTCTAAACAGTCATGCACAGAATACCATATAGCTCCTAAAAAGATCAAAAGGGATCTTTTGTATTGAGCAGAAAAGACATCCATGCTACAATATGTGTAAAAAGTTTCAACAGCTTATATTACTTCATTTTCTAAAACAGAAATATATTTTGAATCTATTTTACGTTAATTTGTAAGTTGAGAGGGGAAGCATGGTGAATAAAATCACCTGTGTTTTAAGAACACATACAACAAGCACAACAGTAATGATGTCACACATTTCACCAACCCAACACAGTCATATCTACTTACAACGAAAACCTTGAGTGTGTTTTCTTATGGTCTTAAGGTTTTTTTTTTTTAATAGAGTATGATGTATGATTCTAAGAACTGAATTTTTCTTCGCGTGAATTTCTTCCCAGCCATAAGTGCTATTTGTTTGCTTTCTTTGATATTTAGAGATGTATCCAGGTGTGATATAATTCTTCTAAAAACATCCAGTGCATGTACTCAACTTCCATCATTCTATTAAGTACGATGTGAGTAATGATATTTTAAAAATATATTAGATCTTAAATGGCTTTGTAGTGACCAGTCAGGATGAATGCGGGAGGGTATTTCATGATGTCCGGGCAGAAACCAGGCTTGTTTTTAGCAGTGTGAAGTAGTTGAAAGTGTCACTTGAGTCTGCCCTTCACTTCTATCCTCTTGCTTTGCACCTTTCCCACCTCTCCTGAGTCAGGGGACAATGTTGAAGGACACTGATCATCCAACAGGGTGGCAGCTACAGTTGTTATGCATGCACTTTGGTCAAGATGAAGCAAAGTGAGCTGGTATGATGGAGGAGAAAGAATGTGTGCTTCGGAGCTGACAGATCTGGACTTGGGACCTGACTCTGTCACTGTCTACTCGTGTGGCCTGATGCAAACCAGTAACCCCGTAGTGCCACCGTTCATGTGTAAAATGCTAATAGCAATCGCTACCTCTTAGATGTATGATCAGGTAAAATGAGGCAATCTGTCAAGTGTCTGCGACATGATTGATACTAATACATGCTAATAATCTTCTCTCCCCTTCCCCCAAATCCTCCTTCTCATATGTCCTTGATTTACCTTAAGAATGTGAGTCAGGGCTTTCCAGTGTCTATTGCCAGCTGAGTTTCTCTGCCAGCGACTGCCTACTTTTCTCTTGTCCAGTGCTGTGTAATGTGGTCATTGTTTCTCTCAATTAAAGGGATAATGTTTCAAATACCAATGTCTTTATTTTTTTAGCATCAAATGCACAATTATTCACAGCTTAAAGTACATCAAATACATCAACTCAGCTGTTCAGCCGCTAGTGGTAAGCTAGGTCAGCTTTACTTTTTTGCCCTCCACTGAAAGTCCTTTGAGCTCAGACATCATTGCTGACCTACTTTATATGCCTTGCACGATTATTAGTAGATGCATCCAATGCTCACCAACTGAATGACTGACAGGTCCAGGCATTGCACAACCTCTTTAGTCTTCAAACCTGCCAGCAGGACTTGATATAAAACTCAACCTTGATTGTTGGGGCTTAATTACACTTCCTAAGCAAACACAGCTATACCTATGTTGTTTCAGATTAGATAAGATCTTCTATCTGTAACCATCCTTCATTTTCTCATTGGCTTTACTGAGCTCATCAGTGTAATGGAAAGACCGTGAGGCAACTTTCAATGGTCTGAGAGCACAGGCAGGTGTCCCTGAGCTCAGGGAATGTACCTGGATGGGCTCCGGGAGAATGAGAAAAAGCTCAAGAGAAAGCAATTGAGAAACCTCCCAGTGAGACATTGTCTGTGGATCACTGGCCCGATATCACATAAAGGCCCCATCTGAGCCATTACAGCCTATTGTGTCAATGTGTTTTCTGGGAGGCTGTCATCCATAGATCACCACTGGCAGTGAAGGCAATACTTCCATAAGAACAGTTACCATTTCCCATCGGTGAATTCTATTAGAGGTCCATGGGTTACTGCCAGCGGAGTTCATATTAACTCCGTCAAGGGGATGGTGATCAATTCCACGGAGTTTTGTGAACACACACAGAATACATTTCATACTGTCATTTGGGTTTTGTATTGCACTTCCATGATCCCCACTACATGGTAAATCTAATATCATCTACTAAAATTGTTACAGAGGAAAATAATTTTTCCCACGCCATTTCAAGGCTGAAACACATGTTCTCTTCTTGTCCAGTCACAGAGGATTTAGACATAACTACAAGCCGCTGACTTCTCCTCTGACTTAAAAATGAAGTCTGATGGAAGGAGCATTTATTGAATACCCACCATGTACCTGAAAACAGCTATCAGATGATACCCAAAATGTAATACATTAGTGTTCTTGGAGAAGTTATGAAGTTAGAGACACACGTGATTAAGGAATTATGAAACAAGTAACAAGATATGACAAACTAACTCCTAAGTACATCCATCACTTGGTACAATGGCTATGTCCTCCAAAAGATGGGCGAGTGCACATCCTATAGGGTACTGAAAAGAGGGAGATGTTTACACAGAACTGAATAGAGTAAATAGACAGGTCTTCCTAGACTGATGTATGGGTATTAAATGAATTATTCTTTTCCCGAAGTAACAGAAGATCCTTCTTAGTTGCTGGAAATACCTTCCAAGATCCAGTGCAGAAGCCAGAGGTCATGAGTAGAATCAAACTTTGTATGTACTAAGCTTTTGTTCCAGACATACCTGTAATGATGGTTGATTTATGAATTGGTCACAGTAAGAGATTATAAACAATAACCAATAATAAAAATAGAGCAAGGGCTGGAGAGATGGCTCAGCGGTTAAGAGCACTGACTGCTCTTCCAGAGGTCCTGAGTTCAATTCCCAGCAACCACATGGTGGCTCACATCTGTAATGGGATCTAATATGTCTGAAGACAGTTACAGTGTATTTGTATACATAAAATAAGTAAATCTAACAAAAAAGTTTAAGAAATAGAACAACTGGGGAAAAATGCCATATAATGTTATGTGAATATGATCTATCAACAGAATCAAAACATATGTTAACATTTTCAGAACATGGTTGGCCATAGGCGATGAGAACCAGGAAAAGTGAAACCACGAGTAATGGGAGGCTACTGTATATGCTTTGGGTCACTGGTCCAGGGCAAACAGTAAGTTAAGGGGAAACTATAGAATTTGATAAACTGGCTTTTAGGTGAGAGGCAAGTTTAAGCAAAAGAGAAGAGCTGGTAGTGATCCGGGGGGAGGAACAACTTTTGTATATGCTCAGGGTGGGAGAGAAGAGCATCAGATCTTCCTTTCCTTCCCCAGTAGGTGCTGCTCAGTGTAGGCTAAGCTATATGTATACACACACACACACACACACACACACACACACACGTACATATATATATATATATATCATATGCATATATATGGCTTATATACATGTTATATATTATATAACATTGCACATATTATATATGTGCATATATTAACATCATGTCAATTGATTGTTGTGATTTACCTCTCTTTTATCCAAATCATAAAACATTACAAAACAAAACCAGCTGTCCTCAAATCCATAGCTGATGACCATCTCACAACAGCTACTATTGCTTGCATCCATAGATCCAAGGTTTTCCACAAGCCTAACAAATTTCTCACACCCTCTCTGGACTGCTCTCTTATCACTGGGATTTCTCTTGCCTCAGACTTCCTGTTATCTCCTAAGTAAATTCCATTTCCTCCTCTGTAGTTTTCTCTGGAAGGCTCCAGTGCTCCTCTGCCACACTCTGACAAGCAGGTAGAAACCCATCTTTTCTACGATGCCTTTTTATTAAGGTGTTGGTGTTTTACTGTTCTCTGCTCCCCATTTAAAAATCACTTGTCTTCTCAGCATGCCACAGACTCATGCATAAGGCGTTCCATTTGGAGGTTGTGCTCTGTGGTTAGATCATACATTTCTAACAGCGAAAGTAGGCTTCCGTTTCTTTTACTTCTCTCCTTTAAGCCCAGCAGCACCAAAATACAGGGTTGTTTGGAGCCCATTTTATAGGGATGGCCAGATTCTTTCCCAAAACATGAAGTAAACATTTTTCTTTTTTGTCCCTTAAGGGTAGAATTTTAAATGCTGCTAAAGCTTTTGGTCAGGTCTGTACATGTCTGCATGTTCATATTACAGCATTATCATCATTAAGTTCATATTAGTGCCATTGTGTTCTTACAACACTGGTGCACATCTGTGCAAATTTTATGTACTATGATCTAGTAGAGTGCACTGCACTTCAGCACGCTGGATGATGAGAAGTGAAAGAGAGAACTAGGTGGCAAAGTGACGTGGTCCCTTCTCTGGTTAGAGCTTGAAATAAGAAACAACAGAGTAGTGATGGAAGGGCTTCTTTGACTGATGAAGATTTAGTCTTAGTGAGACTTAGAAATCATTCACACCGATGTGGAAGGGCCGCAAGACAGAAGTAACTGTGTGTGGAAAGGCCTGTGGTAGAAAAGCCTTTCATGTCTTCATGCCTGGAAGGTCACTGTGGCTATGACATGGAGGTGAGGACTGTTAAAAAACGTTATTCTTGGAGACACAGAGGCCAGGCCCCACAGAGGTTGGGTCTCAATGAGGAGTCTAGATTTAACTGAAAAGTGATGGGAAGCCCCTGGAACTTTTAGGAAAGGATGTATTTTTTAGATAAGTTGGATGTGGCTTGTAGAATTAGCTAGGCAGTAACACGCTGTGTTTCCATGGGTGGACAAGAGGTATTGTGAATACTGAATGCTTGTGCAACCATGTTAGACATGGCCAGAAGGAAATTCAAAAAATCACTCTGTATATCCCATTGTGGGGAGTTGGGAACGCCCAAAGATCTGTATCTGGTCTGCAGGGCTGAGGATTTATGAGGGGCATGCCTTCAGCAAGGCCAAAAACTGAGGGCCATGAGCAGAGGGTCGCTGAAAGCTAATCTGAAGTTAAAGTTTCAGAGAGACCGAATCTCAATAATTACTAAGATCACAGTGCAAAGGTTGCACAGCTGACTTTGGGAGTAAGAACAGTACTTACTTAGCAACGAACATCACTTAGGATCTTGTGGCTTCTGTTGTCAGTGATGGCAGATATGTAATATGAGAGAGTCCACCTCTCCCTTTCCCAAAGCAGTGACAGGAAACTCAGTGACAGGGGTTCCTTTTCATTTGCCCGGCCTTGAGGAATACTATGCCCTTGGCTTACATGAGGAAATATAGCAAGGTAATAAGTTATGGTGTCAGTTATTATTTCAAGCTGGTCAAAGAATCTAGCCCTGAAAGGAAAGGCGGGGTCTGTTGTATTGCTATTGTCTTCTCTGAGCCCAAGTGACTCTACTCAAGATGTAGTTTCTAGTCACTCGATATCTGTAGCGAATGTTTGGGGCAGGATTAAATGATAAGTTGAATGGAAAGGCTCAGTCACTGCCTTAGTTAGGGTTTCACGGTTGTGATGAGACACCATGGCCAAGACAACTCATCTAAAGGTAAACATTTAATAGGGGTTGGCTTACAGGTTCAGAGGTTCAGTCCCTTATTGTCATGGGGAGAAACATGCCAGCATCAGGCAGATATGGTGCTGGAGAAGGAGCTGAGAGTTCTACATCTTAATCCAAAGACAGCCAGAAGGAACTGGTCTCCTTCGCTCTGGGCAGAGCTTGAGCACTAGGAGCCCTCAAAGCTCACCTACAAAGTGATGCACTTTCTGCAACAAGACCACACCTCTTAATAAGGCCACAGTCTCTGTGACCAAGCATTCAAACCCCCACAGCTAAATATATTGAAAGTTATACAGGTTTAAGGATAATAATTACTAAACAGATATACTATGTTAATAATACATAATAAGTGAACAGAAATGTTACATACAAGTGATGATCTTTTATCTCCACTTCCTATTTCAGATTGGAAAACAAACAAACAAAACCTGAAAGAACCAAAACCAACAGCTTACAGCAAATATAACAGTACTTTTGGGGAGAAATAAGATTGAGAAAGAAACCAATTAGCACTTAGGCAACATGTGAAGAGACCATTAATAAAAACAACCATTTCTAATATATGATGGTAACTTAAACATTAAAAAAATTGTATTAACTCCAATTAAATGCAGTGTAGCACACACAGGGCTTAAAAAACAAAAGTGGCTTGTTAAAGGGGCTATTCGGGAAATTAACAGATGACTGCTAATCGTGGAGACTAGACCAGAATGGACAGAGATTAAGGGAGATTGTGCAAATGATCGTGTTTAAGACAGAGGAGAATAGACCCATATGGTATCCCCCGGTGGTTTGCTACACTGAGCTGAGCAAATGTATTTTATATCCAACAGCCAGCACTGCATGGTATGAAACATTAATGTGTCAGCAGAAAAGTCTCTGCAGATGACCCAGTGTGAAGCTCTACACAATCCTTCACCGAACATAGATTGTCCGTTTCTCATTCTGGAAACATGTTTACAAATGCAGCAAACTTGATTTTCCAATCTCGAATGAAGAGCAATAGATTATTCCTTCTCAGTACACTCTTGGCCCCATGATGAGTCACACACGTCTTTTGTGGAGAGCATCGGTTCTCAACATGTGGGTTGTTACCCCTTTGAGGTCACATATCAGATAGTCTGCATATCAGACTTCACATTATAATTCATAACAGTTGCAAAATCACAGTGCCAATGGAATAATTTTATGGTTCGGAGTCACCACAACATGACTAACTACATCAAAGGGCCGAAGCGTCTGGAAGGTTGAGAAGCACTGTCATAGAGTCTAAGTTGTCTACATATCAAAAACACAATTGCATGTTAGTTGGCATGTTAGTGTTATTCGGAGATTTAAATATAAAACATGGAATTTTCTGTTTACTGCTTCACCACGGTAGTGATCCAGTAACCTGGTGATGGGAGCCTCCCACTCAGACATTGGTGCCATTCATTAATGGTACCTACACAAATAGCATTAGGTGGGTCAATCTCACACTCCTCAGGGCTCTGCTCACACACAGCTGTGTTCACAAGTAAAGTGTTTGTGACTTAAGGAATGCCTGCAGTTTATTTATATCTAAAGATTTTTGTTTTTGTTTTTGTTTTTGTTTTTTTTTTTTTTAATGTATGGACTTCTCATTACCTCAGATGCTTTTTCCCCCCTCATTTAAAACTGACCTAGATCCATACTAAACAGGCCACAGATAAGTAAGATAAATTAATCCCGGGAATACAAAAAGAAATAATGAGTTTTGTGGGCAGATCAAACATTACTCTCCTAATTCCACCATTAGCTGCTTAAAGAAGATCTGTTGGTCACCTCCAGGTAGTAAGTATTGCAGTGCGTTCTTTTGAATTTAATGTGATTTGATTGCTGTGGTTTTTGCAAATGTATTTTTGTTAGCTGCCTCCCACATAATTACTTTTAACACAAGCTAATTCCTTATTACTATACCTTGACGTTCCATAACTCGCAGAAATAGAACTTAAAACCTTTACACCATCTATCTAGTTATTATTTATAATGTAGATCAAGTTATAGAAATGAAATAAATATACATTTACATATTTGATTTTTTAATGAAGATTTTGAATAGCTGTTGATACTATCCTAGAATATAAATTGGATACTAAGTTAATACCCTGTATAACTCCTGTATTTAGAAGGATTATTTTGGAACTTGACATTTCCAAAATCTGACTCCTGTGGTATATTACTACCTCACCCTGTTCCCCAGAGTAATTAAAACCCTGTATCTTAGGGTTTTACTGCTGTGAACAGACACTGTGACCAAGGCAAGTCTTATAAAGACAACATGTAATTGGGGCTGGCTTACAGGTTCAGAGGTTCAGTCCATTATCATCAAGGTGGGAGCATGGCAGCATCTAAGCAGGCATGGTGCAGGCAGAGCTGAGAGTTCTACATCTTCATCTGAAGGCTGCTAGTAGAAGACTGATTTTGAGGCAGTACACCCATGCCAAAAGGCCATACCTCCTAATAGTGCCATTCCCATCACACCGTTTCTGTCTTTGACCATGGAAGGGGTCATAGAGGGCTTAGGCCCTATCCCAGGGAGCTCATATCGCTGACCTTGCAGTTTTTGGATCTGTGCTCACTGCATCAAGTTCACCCTGTCTTATTCCAACAATGATCGACAGTTCTGATTTAAGTCCATTAAGCCAAAGGAAGATTTATCTAAGGGTGGCCACTATTTCCTCCGAGAATGAGAATGATCTTTAGAAGGTACAAAATCTACAGTCATAGTGTTTGCTCTTATGGACAAAGAGTGCAAATGGAGAAACCATAAAAATATAAATACATGAGAAATTAATGTATGGGTTCTTTTGTCCTGGTGATTTTACTTGGTTAATCGATTATTGACAAAAGCCATAAGCAATCATCTAGCATGAGGTAATCTAGTAAATTATAACTAAATATTTTTAGGTCATATATTAGCCTATTATACATTGAATCTCAGTTTACTGTTCCTTTTGATGTTATTGATATATAGTTGTGTTTTGATAATCAGATTCAGTTCGTTTTCTTTGTACCACCCCCACAATCATCATGTAAATGTTTTCTTCAAACTTACTGTAGTGGGGGCTGGAGAGATAGAATAGTATTTGAGAGTGCTTTCTGCAGTCTCAGAGAACCCAAGTTTGGTTCCCAACAGCTATACTACACGAAAGTTCATAACTGTCACTCCAGTCTGAGAGGATACTACACCCTCTCCTGAGCTCTGTGGGTATAAGACAAACACATGGTACACAGACATACATGTATAAGAAATTTCCATATGCATAAAACATTTCAAGTTATTATAATTCTTGAATTTGTAATTTTTCACACAAAGTGTCTTTCCAATGTAACATTTCCATAAAAGTACAGTGTGATGAAGGTTTAAGCACGCTCACCCTTCCCCAAAAGGGCCACCTCTCACCAGCTGAGCATCTTCTGGTGTCATATTTGCTGCAGCAGCCGTCTCAAATCATTCTTTACAACTGTTTTTATTTTAGACTCTTACATCTAGTTAAGTGTCTATCAAACTTCAGAAGTATCTCTCCTCTTCAAACAAGTATTGCTTTCCATTCTTTCAAATTTCGTGCTCTATCAGTTTCTAAAACAAATTCTATTCTCATTTATTCACGATTATTTAAAGTTGAGTAGATGCATAAATTTTCTCTACCTTATCTGTAAAAACATTTTAAAAAATCTTTTTTTGAGAATGTTCTACTTGGGAAGGGAGCTGTGAACAGCAGGCAGTGTCCTGTTTGCAGTGTATGTCTTTGGGTTTTCTCAGACAAAGCTGGGCCAGGGCAGTTAGGAGAGCGGCCTGTCCTTGTGATCTTATTCTCATGCATGACCTATTGTCATGTAGGCCTTGAAACTATGTAACAATACAACAACAATAAAGCTACAAATAGAACCCAAAGCCAGGACAAAGGAAATGAGAGCCAGGGATGTCTCAAGCTTAGGATAAACATAGTGAGCTAAAATCTAAAGAGTACAGTAGGCTTTGTCCTTAACGTGTTGAGGATTAATATGTTTATTAATTCTTTTAAATGTTGATGTCCAATTTGTAAAGAAAAGTAAGTCTTACAGCATATGTTTACATGACAAAGCTCCTTTAAACACTCTGGGGTGTTCAAGGGGAATACAGAAACTAAATGCCAAAAAGAGCAAAGGCACTAAATCCCACAACCCAGAATTCATACTCCCTGATTGTTCAGGTCAAAAGCCATTTTAAGAGAAATCAGGTAGATAAAGAGTGTCGTTATAGCAGATCATCTCAAACTTAGCATTTAAAAAAGTAAGAATTGGCTTTAATTTGACTAAAATTTAGCACAAAGAAGAATAAATTGAAGTGGAATGGAAGATTTGCTGAACCATCGTGGATGCCAAGAGACCTTTGCCCTAGTTTGTCTCCTGTATTTGTGGTTATATACATAAGGGGGAGCAAAAGTCAAAGCACTGAATGCTACCCCCCCCACACACACTACTTTCTCTTTTGCTATGATGTAAAGTGTTACATCTGACTGTACCTTTGAGTGTAACTCCAATCAAGCACAGGGATAAATTCTAAAGAAAAGAGCCCATATGCTCCCATTCAACGTATGAGCCTTGGGGAGTTTCTGGAAAGTCAGCACTGGGGCTCTAGGTTATAAGCAGTGGATGCCTTGTGTATCTTTGCACAAGCAAAACCAGTGACTTAAAAACCATAGGGTGGACAGGGAGATACATATCCCTTCAATGCAGTAAAGATCTTCCATGCCTGACTCAGCAAGACCACACACATGGAGAACACAAGTCAACTCATGAGAAGAAAGTGAATTTTAAAGCCATTCTTACAAAAGCTCTTGGGGAGGATGCTTTACAATGCACACACTGCGTTAAAAAGTGGAGTAAGGACATCACTCCAGAAGACTGCAGGTGTGCTTTGAAGACACATGTTCCAAGGTGCCTCAGAGGAGCACCTCGCCAAGGCTTAGAGTCCTACTCTAGGTGGCAGAGGCAGGACCAACCTGGGAATCCTCTATGTCAGTAATCTGTCAGTTGGCTCTTCCCCATGCTTTCTTTCTATCCCCTCCTTCCCAGAGAGGCTGAGAAGTCTGTATGGGATGATGTGATCCCAGAGAAGCCAAGTCCTACAGACATGGTAGGATAATATAACTCAAGCTGAGAAGTCACCTTGTCCCACTTACTTCAATTTTTAAGTTAGTGCGCTCCATTTCCTGTGTTTAATACATTTTTGCAGGGAATTTCCCAAACACACACTCTGAATTAAAGGACAAAGTGGCTCTACCAACTATTCCTGATGGATTCATGTAAATCCTCACACCTCAGTACTTGACCTAAAGGGAAAACATAAATAGACTCTGAATTCCTCCCACACAGCTTACTTACACAATTTCTTTGTCACGCTAAGAATTTGCCTCTTGTTGACCTTTAAAACACTTATTGGAATATTTATCAGTTATTAATGCATGTGTGCACTCACAGAAAAAAGCCGGCTCTCTAGTTACTTCCTGCTGGGACTAATTTAGGTTATAATATCTTATATGTGGATTTGAAAATCACCAAGTCCAAGAAAATAACCAATAGCCAAGGAGGGAAGAGGAGTCTGATTATCCAAGAGGTGCAGACATGGAGCTTGCTTCCTGCTACATTTGAGTTCCTGGATTCAAAGAGCCAGCCTTCTAGTAATGCAGACATAGAGTTACTAATGCCATCACTTTTGCTGAATGAATGGGCATACAAGTGCCACCACAACAAAATGCCACAGACTGGTTGGGTTCAATGCAGAAATAAATTTTTCCCCATAGTTCAAGAAGCTGAAATCCAAGTTGAAGACATTGAAAAGATCAGCTTCTTCTGAGCTCATTCTTCCCCTTCTCTGTTTCTCTCTGTGTGTCTGTTTCTCTCTGTGTGTCTGTTCTCTCTCTCTCTCTCTCTCTCTCTCTCTCTCTCTCTCTCTCTCTCTCTCTTTCTCTCTTTCTCTCTTCCCCCCCCCCCCGCCTCCCTCGCTGTTCCTCTTTTATAGGTAATCACTTTTTCCATTTTGCCTTGTATCTTCTAGTCTTCCCTCTGTGTTTGAGAAGATCATGGTACTTTAGGATCTATAATAATCACCTCATTTAAATTCATATCTGAGGGACTGGAAGGTAGGTTTTAAACATCTGAATGTGGGTAAGATAGAATCTCAATCTGTAAAGTGTAGTATTTTTAAAGGGGCAGCTCCCTGGCCACCCTGACTACAGCAAAGTCAGAGCAGAAATGGTGCCACAGAGAAGCTTCCTTTTACTGGAGCTGTCTTTACAGCGCTTTGTGAGATGCTTTATTGGGCCACTTTTAAAGAGTTCCTTCGTTACTCCCTGTGCCGGAGACAGCTGTGTTCCAGCAAGGATTTGAGAGTTTCCTGTGTCAATTCTGTGAGGAAGAAAAGAGAGGGCAGGAGGCTGGGTGTATTGGGACTTCCAATCATGGTTATAAGATAGTCCTAAGAGCAGGTTTCAGTCCCTTTGGAGGCTTCATTTGCATGGGAAAAATATTATTTATGGGTTAAGAGATAAGTGCGAACATTTTTCTCCTCCTTCAATCTAACCTGAAGGGGCTTGAATTTGAATGATCTGAAGCAGAATGGGGAGATCAAGATTGAACTGGTTTGCTAAGTTATCACGCAAGGTTACCTTGCTGGCGTTTCAAGTGCTTTCTTTGGCTGACCAAGTACTTTTCTCCCTGAAAAGTAAACAGAAAACAGCTGTCTAAGAAATGGGTCAGAGTAAATGCATTTGGCCAGGTGCAGGATAAATATGTCATAGATTGGGTAAAATTGCCCTAAATAAAACAAAACAAACCTCTTGAGTCATACAGAAGAACTAACCTGAAGGCTTTCAAAGACAAAAAGAAAATAAAAAAATCAAATGTATTAATGGGTAGTTCATACTCACTTTATAGAATTCTGTGTCCTAAAGCTTGATTCGTGGAATTATAAGTGATTAAAATATCAAAAAAAAATCAACCCAAAACACAATTTGAGCAGAATTGGTACAAACCATGAACCTCTATGATGTCATATGTCACAGAGACATGGAAATCTGGAACCTCTAGACCATAGGTGTCACCACACAGTGAGTACTGCTCCTCAAGGTTGGAGATCAATACATTAAGTTGATAATTGGGTCTGCTATTTCAGATGGCAACTTAGTCCTTGTGTGACTGGTTTTTAAAAAAATGGAGGAAATACAGGGACAAAACAGAGCGAAGGCAGGGAAAAGACTCGGTGGATAAAGTGTGTGTTCTATAATCATGAAAAGCTGAGTTCAAATCTCCAGCACCCATGGATAAGGTGGGTACAGCAGAGTGCGCTTGTGACCCCAGTGGAGGGAGTGGAGACAGGAGGAGCCTTGGGGCTCTCGGCCAGCCAGTGGGGCCTAACTAGGAGGCTCAGGTTCAGAGAGGGACCCTGGCTCCAGAAGTCAGATGGGGAAACTGTAGGGGGAGGCAGTTGAGGTCGGTCTCCAGCTTCCACAGGCAGGTACACGGGCATGCATCCTGTGCCTACAGACACCTGCACAGCATCTCTGTCTCTCTGTCTCCACACACACACACACACACACACACACACACAGAGAGAGAGAGAGAGAGAGAGAGAGAGAGAGAGGAATATATAGGAGTATAGGGACAAAATTCATTTGAAGGGGACAAAAGGAAAAAAAAAAACCTCTATCAACCTTTATCAAAAGTAAACTAAAACAATTGAGTTTATTTGCAAAGAGAATGAGAAATGTATTGAATCCGTTACAGAAGACCCTGTGTGACTCTTTTGGCTTTTTCTTCCTATTCTGTTTTAATCATCTCCATCCCTTAGTAAAATTAATACTGCTACAGTTATACCTGACATGAGAGAACTCTACAGTTCAGAGGAAACTTCTTTATTGAATTTTTTATCTTCTACATGCAGCCCTCCTCCTTACTCTGCTCATCTTTTAATATCAGTGGCTCTGTCCTTCTGTCCTTCACAGTCCTCTCTGTGCCTGGGAGATGACAGCCTTTAGCAACCCTTGCTGTGTTGATGGCTCCTACCATAGCTCATAAATCCAGCTTGTTACCAGATCTAAAGTCTACCTCAATACTACTTAAGCATTTTTACATTCAAAACCAAATACCCAAAAACGAGTGTTTCAGCTTTCAAGATGATCCAGGGATCAAAGCTCTTGGTGCTCACACCACTGGGTCCCGCTGTTCACACCAGAGAGCACGGATCAGATACACCTCAAATGACACTGTGAAAGTATTGGCATTTGTCTTCCAAAGTTGGTTCTTAGAAGAAGCCGTGGCTTCTTTAGAGTCTCTTGCACCCCGACTCACTGTAGGAGAAGGCTGCTGCTATGTCATGAAAATGAGTCCCATAGAGTGACACCTTGTCACAAGTGGTTCCTCCTGCTAGCAACCAGCACGAACTCACCACCCTCCTTGCTTCTCTAGTCAGCCAAACTAGAAGGAGACCAGCTTCAGCCAAGCCCCTGATGCCTGCAACCTTGGCCCACATCTTAACTACAAGAGACCCTAAATGAACCATCTAGCTAAACCTCACAGAAACTACATAATAACTCATTTCTATTTTGGTTTGAGTCACTATGTTTTTCGATGTTTTATCATGTTGCAAATATATAACCAGTACTCCCAACCTGTGTTTCTTTCCTTAGTGGTCCACACCAGAATCCAAGTTCATCAGTTCATGCAGCAACTAATGACAACTTTGGTTAAGGTAGTAACAAGAAGTGAAGAGACATTTCAATATGTCTGTTGGAATTTGGGGACAGGAGTTAGTACACGGGGTGTTAGAGAAAGATAGGGCTTTAGGGTGATTGGCTTATTCACTTAGTGGTAGGTTTTCCTGAGATTAGATTCAAATGGAAGGTATGAAAAATTCAATCATGATGGGAGGAAAAACAAATATCAATGTGATGTCATCTTTATGGAAGAATGCTTACAATCTTCCTCTTTTTTGTTTGCACTCTTGAAATTCCCTGTATGTAAATTATCACATTTTCAATTTACAATAATACTGTGTGTTATTGGATTATTCTATAATGTATAAGAGCTATTTGTCTTAGTTAGCATTGTTAGTTATTGTTGTGTTGAGACACCATGATCAAAGCTATTAGGGAGGAATGAGTTTATTTAGCTTACCCTTTCACGTCATAGTTCGCCATCAAAGGAAGTCAGGACAGAAACTGAAGCAGGGCAGGATCCTGGAGGCAGGAGCTTATGTAGAGGCCATGGAGTAATGCTATTTAATTACTGGCTTGTTCACTCTGCTTTCTTAGTAGAACCCTGGACCACCAGCCTAGAGTTAGCACTACCCACGATTTCCTGGGACCTCCCTCATCAATTGCTAAATAAGAAAATGCCATATAGGTTTGTCTGCAGCCTATCTAATGGAAACATATTCTCAGGTAAGGCTCTTTTCTCTCTGACGACACTAGCTTGTTATCAAGTTGATACACAACTGTCCTGTATAATATTGTATATCTGTTACATTATTTTATAGAAATTGTGACAGGAGACCCAATGCAAAGTGACTCAAGCTAAAGATGAGTTTATAACTAAAGTGGCAGGAACAGGAGCAGCTTTAGATGAATGGGATGCAGTCTTCAGCAAGGTGGGTAGTCCCACCTCTCAGTTTTGCCTCAGCATTTCCTGGTGCTACCCTACTCTCTGGCTTTATTCTTGTGGCTTGGTGACTTTAGGCTCCCAGTCTGACCACAACCAACATTAGATCAGTGCAGCTAAAACCAACCTCTTCAGCTAACTTGTAGGGATGTCTTGAAGTTCTCTCCAATTAGAATATTTATTCCCAAGTCAACCATTACATTAGCTGTCTGAAAAAAATCTCACCACTGTCCCCATGAAATGCTACATGTAAACGCTGGACACATGCAATTGAGCCCCAGAGCTTTCCAAGAAAGAAGTTGTTAGGTCTGTGAGTAAATAGAGAATAAAAACAAATAGTTTTTTCTTAAATAATAGTACTTAAGCTAAAATTAGAATCAATTGCCCAAATATTGAGAAGTGTCGTTTGTGCCCTAACATGGAAGGTGAAGAGTCTCACAGCTTTTAGAGAGAGAGAATGGCTTCCATCGACCTTCAACTAACAACTAACATTTCATTTCATGCTGGGTCAAAGTGCCCTCTGCTCTACACACTGTGAGCAGAGCCTTACCCATGTCAAGGCACTGTTGTTTGTGAGATTCAGATGCTGTAAAGTTCCTTGGGACAAAATGAGAATGAGAAAGGGAGACACCGTAGCTATGAGCACTGGGCCAAGGGTGGCTGAACAGGAACACACTGGCATCTCCCAGTTTGCTAAAACCCGGTTTTCAGCCTGAAATCTGAGGGGGAAACCTCACTCTCACTGCAGGCAGGACTATAAGGGCAGGAAGGAGTCGGCCTCTGGGGTGTTGTCAGTAAGGGGCCAGTGTAGAGTATTTGTTCTTAAGAAGGGCACTGGGAGAAAGCCAGTCAGAGCTGGGAGAAGCAAGCTGGGAATGCCTGCTCAGTGGAAGCTTCCCAATCTCCCTATGCAGACTCTAAAGGCTGTCCAGTAAATGCTCTGACTCACCCGGCTGGGTTAGCTCTGAGACCATCCATTGCACACTAAGGTTTAAAGACTTTCAGAGAACGAGAGTGTATTTTGAAAGCAGGTTCTGCAGCCAAGTCACACTTTCAATTGTGTGTTCCTTCTCAAGTATGATCAGACTCTTTTTTTTTTTTGTCTTCCATGAGAGCTTATTCATTCTAGCACAGGGCAGCTAAAGGATATTTCCTTGTGACTCCTGACCTTACTTTCTTTGCAATTCAATAATTTTTTTTTACATGTTACATACTTCAGATACTTTGGGGAAGAAGTGCCCTCCCTGTAGTAACACAATGAAGATATCCAGAAAGACAAGAGGCAATACTTAAACTAGTATGGCATTATAATTCTCATCATTACTAGTAATAACATTCAAAGTAATGAGCCTATGCTCAGAAAGGAAAAAAAATGGACAAAAATGTACCCATGAATTGTTTTTGTTAAGGATGGACAGTAATACTTAGCAGTTGGTTTTCCATAGGATGCAAAGGAACACTTGAGACTGTCTGCCTTTTGGAATGTGTATCCACTAAGTACAAATAAGTGGTACTTTGCATTTGAGACACCAAATGAAAACAGAAGTGACTTAAAGTTTTATTCATTAGTTTTCAGACATTTCTAACAATATTTTCCAGATATCTTTAAACTCATCTTTACTAATTTGGGGACATTTTCTGGTATAGATGATCATAAATCTTGAGATGAATATTGCTCTTATTAAAATGAGCAGTTTTTACATTTCAAAATGGGGAGTCCTTGGTGGGGGAGGGGGCCATTGTATCACCCCCCACATGCCCTCTCTTTCCAGCAGAGGTGTTTCACACAGGCTTGGCATCCCATGCTTGCCAGCAATTTATGGTGACTGTCCCACACAGAAAGGGCACATCATCAAATCTTTCTGCTAATGCAATCTTGTCTTCCTGGAATTTGTAATATTTTTCTTATATGGATAGGGAATTTTTTTTTTGAGAGTGCACCGTCATGTTAAAGTAAATACCCTAGAGAAATACTTTCAATTAAAATTCAGAGAGTTTAGAAATCCAGGCTAGAAAGGATTTCCCTGACCTATAAAACCTAATAAGATTTTTTTTTCCTTTCCATTTTCTTCCTTCTCATGCCTCCTAAGTGTATGAGGCTGTCCTGCTTTCTTACCTGGTGGCCCCATTTAGATATGCCCTCTAGACATCTCAGTCAGAAAATGGCTTTCAAGAATATTTCAAGAAAACTTGACATACTGATCTACTCTCAAACCCAATGATTTTTTTTTTCTGGTGGAAAAGAGAAAAAAAACACACGTGTGTGTGTTTGTTTTAAGTACATGCACATGTGGGTGTATGCATGTGTAGGTATGTGACTACAGTCGTGTATATGTATGTGAAAGCCAGGGGTTGGTATTGGCGGTCTTCCTTGATTTCTTGCCATTTTAATATTTTATTTACTTAGTGTGGATGTGTTCACATGTGAAGGTCAGCGGACAACGTCCACCATGTGGGTTCCAGAGATCACACTTGGGATTTTAGGCTTGGTGGCCAGCACCTGTAGCTCCTGAGTCACCTTGCTGGGTCCTTCTGACCACCTTATATTTGAGACACATCTCTTGTTAAAGCAGAGCTCATGGATTTTTGGGCTGGCTGGCCAGTGAGCTCTGTGTGTGCGGTTCTCTGATTATAGATGCATGTTGCTGCATTCAGCTTTTATACAGATGCTAGGGTTCTAAACTCAAGTACTACACTCATGGTGGGAATTCTTCTGACTGAGCCATCCCCACAGCCCAACAACCACCACCTTTTAGTAAGGAAATCTCTGACTAGAATGAAATTAGTGGTATACTTCAGAGCCTGAGACAGGAGGCTCACCTAGATCCAGGACAGTGTGGGCTACATAGCAGCAACACTGTCTGAAAAACAGCCACGCAAACCAAACGGAATAGATCAGTTAGACTTCCCTCCAGCCACAATACAAATGAAGGAGGAGACAGGTAACCCGTTGTGGTGACTGACTAAAGGAGTTAGCATTAAAATAAAAAACGGAGAGATGGCTTGGTGGCTAAGTGTGCTGCTTTTAGAGAGGATCCAAACTCAGTTCCAGGCACCAATAGCAAGTAGCACACAACTGTCTACAGCTCTAGCTCCAGGGGATCCTAAGCCCTCTTCTGGCCTGTACTCCAGTGCACATACCCACATGCAGACAGATAGACAGACATACATACAGACAGACAGACAGACACACACACACACACACACACACACACACACACACGTGGTTAAGAAGAAATAAACATTAAGAAAACAGGGTTTGGAGACTGGAAGTGCAGGCAGAGCAGGGATGAGTTGGATTTGTTTTAGCGTGTGGATAGGCCATTAGAAAGTATCCTCTCCCCTGTAGGGCTGCAGCATTTCATCTATCACACGGGCTAAGAATGCATGGATTGAGAATTTCTTGGTGAGGTCCACACACTGTATATGTGACATGTGTGTCCCTTTTAAGTGCAGCGCCTAAAACCTAAGCTACTCTTACTACTACTATTACCTAGAGTTCTTGTTATAAAATACTAAATGCCTGGGGCTCTTCTAAGGGAAAGCAAACTCTTTATCTGTAAATGTGCCGTCATTAAGATTCTGGTTAAAAGTAAAGATAACCCAAATTTGTTCAAACACAGACCTTCCTTTGAGCCAAGAAGCAGGCGGTAGGGGAAGCTGAACGTCAAGTACAAGTCTTCATTAGAGTTGACTCTTGATGGAAGTAGAGCTATAAATAGGGAGTTCCAAGAGAAGCAATGGACCAGACACTTAGGAGGCCTCCTGCCTAGGGTACCATAGGCCATAGCCTGCACAGAGCACCAAGAGAGCACCTCTGTCAGGTGAATGCCATGTATGACCTTCTGCAAATACAACAACCACTATTAGTGAAGAACTCTAAGACAGTATTGCAGGACCAAGCACATTGAGAGGGAGCAGAGCCTTGTGCAAGACTGAAGTCGAATTGCAGAGACTCTCCCACAATCAGTCATGAATAACCCATGGAGGGATTTGCTAAACTTTCCACTGCCCAGGGTAACCTCGAGTCACGACCTCATTCCCTCTCATGCCAGTTTTAGGGAAGATACAAAGACTAGCAAGTAGGATCCTTTTCTTGGATTTCCAGGAAACCCACTGGGGGCTGAGAAACAACTGCCACCTTCAGAAGCTGAACCCCCATAAGAAAGAAGACAAGCCAAATGTCTAATGAACCTCAAGAAACAGCAAAAGAACTCAGAGAATGCTATACAATTTTTCTGCAAAGGGAGAACAAATGGGACTCCTGGTTGCGATGATGCAGAATTGTCCTTAGAAAAGCTAGAAGCCTGGGGATGTAACATCCGTGGGTAGAGTGCTTAGTTTGCATGCTTGAAGCCTTCATTAAACCCTAAATACCCGAATATTCTAAGTGTGGTGGCCTAAGACTGTTGAGACAGATGGTTAAGGTTGGGTTAGGGCAAAGATGGCTTCACGGGTAGTGTTAGAACCTCTGATTGCTCCACCTCCCAAAAGGCATGTCAAACCCAAGTAGTCCCTTAAGGCCAGCTACCAACTTCTGTGGTGACCTGGCAACTCTGAGGAAGAGTTTGGTTCTTTCTCCTCTCCTCTAAGTCCAGCCCCTCTGATGCCTAGATAACCTCTAGTTATAACTTAACTTTTACCTGGTGCCTTTCTGTCTTGTGACTACCTGCAGGAGGTTAGGTACTATGGCCTAGGATACATTATGTGGAACTTACTCTCCCTTTCTGCCTCTCAATAATCTGTATGTGCAAGACCCTCCCCCCACATTCCCATTGTTCTCTGGAACTGAGGCTTCTGTCTCTGTCCCCTCAAAGACCTCAACATGCTGTACAAGACTGCTACCTATTCTTATGCTCGCCCTCTTAGGGGCTTCATCATGACTGCCCATGTTCCTCCTGACTCATCTTCTTCAGCATTTGCCCTCCAGCATGTGCCACCGAAGCAGGTAAGGGCTCCTACTTTGAGTCCTCAGTTCATTCAACCACCCTCTCGATGGAAACCATCTGTAGAAATAACCTGGTAGCAAACGTTTTATAGAAAAGCAATTTTTACTATCTTAGGGGAATGTTTGGCTAGAGTAATGGGAAAATCTAGATGGTGTATCTTTCAGCACACAGCCTTCATTTTCCAGTGTAAGAAGGTATCCAAGCAGGGAGTCTTCTCCTTTGCTTGACCCCAAGTCTTCTTGGTTGTCGCTCTATAACTAAAATATGGCTGATGAGCTAGAGCTAACTGAAGTAGACTGGAAAGGCACAAGGAAGATGTGGAGTGGTCGTCCCATCTGCGAGGAAAACAGATGCCTCCCCAAAATGGAAACTCCTCCAGTGTTATGTTTGAGCTGTACCTCCTCCTCAACAGACATGTTGCATTCTTTGCCCCTTGTACCTCAGGAGAATGGATATCTTTGAAGCCAAGGTCTTGGTTGCAAACAAATTAATATGGGGGTCATCTGCATGCACCTCAGTCAATATGACCGATTTCCTCATGAAAAGGAGAAATGTGGGTGTAGTGACATGCATTCCAGGAGAATGTCCAGTAAACATGATGCAGCCACCTATAAGCCACTTTTAGAGGCCTGGAACTGCACTTTCCCTTGGCCAGAGGGAAGCAATTTGATTAACACCTCAATTTCAGCCTTCAGCTTTGGGAGCAATGCAATGACATGTTGCCACTGTTTAAGCCCTCCCTCCAACCCCATTTTGGTACTTTTCACAGTAGCTCTGGGAAACCAGGGACATATTCATGACAGAAGATTTCCATTTCCATCTTATTGGCCAGGAGTATACCTTGGACCACTTCTCACTAGAGAAAATAGGGGAGTCCAGGTTTGCACTGAGAAGTGAATGCAGACTGGTCAGGGTGTCTTCCAGCATGGAGTGGAAATTTGAAATAACACCTCAAATTTCTGAAGAGAAAGCAAAGAAGGCTACAGACAGCAGGGTTTTGCCATACCCACTGTATAGATTTCTATATAACTTCTGTTATTAGACAAGGGAATATGACTATATGATTTAGTATTTTAAGGCTAGCAATATCAGGAACTAGTCTGAAGACCAAGAATAGTGGCAGAGAGGAGTGTTGCTTTGGAAGTATGGTTGTTTATTCAGCTGAAAAGGTATTATGAAGATTCCCAGATCCAATATCTAAGCTGGAACAAATAAGACTTCTCTTGGAAGTTACAGTAATGGAACAGGAACAGTAGCCCACATAAAACCTAATTATTCCTTCATAACAGGCATCACTGGTGAAACAGAAAGGATGCTAAGGGAAAACAAGCCCCTACCCTCAGAGTCAAGAGGAATAAGTAGGTGATGGTGTTGCCTTAGAAACTAATGATGCTGCTTATATACAAGTTCAAAAAGCTTTGTGTGTGTGTGTGTGTGTGTGTGTGTGTGTGAGAGAGAGAGAGAGAGAGAGAGAGAGAGAGAGAGAGAGAGAGATGTGCTCATATGAGTGTATGAAAGCCAGATCTTGCCATTTGGTGTCTTTCTTGATGGTGACAGCTCTCCATTTTATTTGCTGGGGCAGAGTGTCTTACCAAACCCAGATCTTTGCACTTTTAGCAAGCATGGCTACTCAGCTTCCTCAGGCAATCTCTTGTCTCCTCCTAGAGAGTACTAGGACTACAGGAATGTGTCAGACTGTCCTACGTAGGGCAACCATAGATGTGATGAGACGCCACAACCAACAGCAACTTGTGGAGGAAAGGGCTTTACACTCATAGCTCCATATCATCAGAACCTGGTGGCAGGAGTTGATGCAGAGACCATGGAAGAGAGCTGCTTACTGGTTTGCTCAGGCTGCTTTCTTATAAACCCCAGGATGATCAGACCAGGCATGGTGTCACATACAATGGGCTGGGTCTTCCTCCATCAACTGCTTATTAGGAAAATACCCTATAGCTCAATCTTATATGGGGCATTTTCTCAGTTGAGGTTCTCAGCTTTCAGATGACTCTAACTTATGTCAGGTTGATATAAAACTAACCAGCACACATGTCCCCTACCCTTAAACTTTTATGTGGGTGCAGAGGAGCCAAACTGTGGTCCTCATATTTGCATATCAAGAACTTTATCCACTGAGTGTTCTCTCCTGCCTCCTTCTCTAACTTTAGCATGTAGAGATTGCTGGGGACTTTTATTCAAAAGCACTTTGCAGCTCTATAAGTCTAGATGTGGCTGCTGCCAACTTGTCTGGCGGTGCAGGTCAAAAGGCCACACTTGGAAGAGCAAGGCCTGCCTTGACTCCAAAGGGATGCTGGTCAGAGATTGTGGAGCCTTCCAAACTGAATTTCAGTTGTGCTGATCTTTCTCAGTATACACATGTGTGCGCACACGCACACACACACACACACACACACACACACACACACACAGAGAGAGAGAGAGAGAGAGAGAGAGACAGAGAGACACAGAGAGAGACAGAGACAGAGAGACACAGAGAGAGACAGAGAGACAGAGACAGAGACACACAGAGAGAGACAGAGAGACAGAGAGAGACAGAGAGAGAGAGAGAGAGAGAGAGAAGACTGCCAAGATCCTTGTCTGAGTATCCTGAAGGTTTCTTAACAAACTCAAAAGATCTATGCCCAATATGACCATGTGAAAGTCAGATAGACATCATCTAAGTCTTAGAAATGGCTAAGAAGCTTACTCCAATCATGAGTTGAGACACTAAAGGTCCTTTCCTTGTAAAGGGACATTTATTGTTGCTGTTTACTGGTCTCTGACCCTAGCCTCTTACCATGCCACATTGATGCTTCAGCCTCCCTATACCCTCTACCCCACAATGCTAGAGAAAAACAAAACAAAATAAACAAACCAGGGTCTTGCACATGCTAAAGAAGGATTCCAGCACTGATCTCTGTCAGGAGCTTGCTATCACCTGTCTCAGCTTCCAGTGTTGGAATTACAGGTGTGTACCACCATGCCTGGTGAAAACCTAGCTTTTGAAGTTGTTGAAAATTCTCATTAGTTCACATTTTCAGTTGTGTTTGCTACTTAGCTTCCAGCCTCAGTCTTCCTCAGAGTTATTTCAGTGGCACACAACTGTGCTGGTAGCTAAACTTTGCATTGATCTCCCTTTCTCTGCAGGAACTAGGCTTGGTAAGTTTATCCTGATCTATTGATGTCTGCATTATTTACCTATATTTCCTGTTTATTTTCAGTGGGAGAATCCATCCAATAGCCATCTGGTCTACCTTTGCTGGAGGCACATTGGGCCTGACTGTGGTGTAGAAACACTTATCTAATAGCCCAGGCTGGGAACACGGAGTTCAAGGACACTCATATATAATCTAACCAGCATTCAGATTTCCACTCAGGAATTTCTCATTATCTTTGCAGCTCAGCTATGATATTTTCCCCCTCATATCTGTTTCTCCGAATATTTTGGTTGCTTTACATATAAAGGGATCTTCCTTAATAATCAGTCACCCCAGATGTATTACTTTCCTTAGTTTTCATTTGGATCTGTCTTTGACTAACCTGTCAGTTCCAAAAGGGGAAGCATCACACTCATCCTTGTAGGCCTAATCCCCAACCTAGTAGTGATTGACAGAACAGGTTGTCAGTAGCTTCTGAGTAATTGAATTATATAGTTCTGAATGAGAGAATCTGGGTAGTGGACTCACCAGCAGTAAACAAACAAACAAACAAAAACTGTTTTCTTCCACCAGTTTAAAAGAAAAAATGACTAAGTTCACAGAGATCGGATTTTTTTTTTTTTTTTTTTTTTTTTTTTGGTGCTCTAGGGACATTGATTCACAAAGAAAATTTACAAGAAACAAATCACAGTATGATCAGTATTTAATGGGAGCCCTAGTGCACTGGTTGGTTTTATGTGTCAACTTGACACAAGCTGGAGTAATCACAGAGAAAGGAGCCTCCGTTGAGAAAATGCCTCCATGAGATCCAGCTGTAAGATCAACTAATGCTCAAGAGGGGAGGGCCCATTTATTTTGGGTGGTGCTATCCCTGGGTTGATAGACCTGGGTTTTATAAGAAAGCAGGCTGAGCAAGCCAGGGGAAGCAAGCCAGTAAGTAACATTCCTCCATGGCCTCTGCATCAGCTCCTGTTTCCTGACCTGCTTGGGTTCCAGTCCTGACTTACTTCAGTGATGAACAGCAATGTGGAAGTGTAAGCTGAACAGCAGCAGCAGCAGCAGCAGCAGCAGCAGCAGCAGCAGCAGCAGCAGCAGCAGCAGCAGCAGAGAACAGACAGCTAGAGCCTAGAAGACAAGGTGTGTGCTACAAAGAACAGAGCTGGAGAAGTGATACAAGTCCTTGGAGGAACCCAGAAGTTCATGAGTGGATTTCAGACATTGGACAGTTAGAGTTTGATTTTGATTGTGACTGTGCCCTGATATTTTACCCTCTTGAAGGAAGAAGTGGAACCCACAGTAAGAGACTTTGAATTGTAAAAAGACTGATTTTTAAAAGAGGTTGGATATTTTAAAGGGATTGCAATTTTAATATGGAAGAATTTGTAAAGATTGTGTGACTTTGAAGGTTATTTAGATCTTGGGGATGAATAAAAAAGTAAGGGTTGAGGCTTAATAGTGTTTTGTGTATCAAGTTTACAAAGGTTCAGTTGTACTGGCTGGTTTTATGTATCAACTTGACACAAGCTGGAATTATCACAGAGAAAGGAGCCTCCCTTGAGGAAATGCCTCCATGAGATCTAGCTGCAAGGCATTTTCTCATCTAGTGATCAAGGCAGGAGGGCCCAGCCGATTGTGGGAGGTGCCATCCCTGGGCTGCTAGACCTGGGTTTTATAATAAAGCAGGATGAACAAGCCAGAGGAAGCAAACCAGTAAGCAACATCCCTCCATGGCCTCTGCATCAGCTCCTGCTTCCTGACCTTCTTGAGTTCTAGTCCTGACTTCCTTTAGTGATGAACAGCAATGTGGAAGTGTAGGCTGAATAAACCCTTTCTTCCACAACTTGCTTCTTGGTCATGATGTTTGTGCAAGAATAGAAACCATGACTAAGACATCTAGATAGAATAATAATGGACATCTATTATATTTATTTTTAATTTTCCCTTTATATGTGACTTTTATCTTTTATTTAAATATGAATAGGCTTTTGTATTAAAAATCTTATTTTTGTTGCACTTATTTATATGATTCTCTTGAAGTAGAAATAATAGATAAAAATAAAATTAAATAAAAATTGATACCATGTGTTTATCCACATGTTACCAAGGGCAATCTTGTACAAGTCAGTTCATTCTGAAAATGAAATCACAGACCAGGGGTTGCTATGGGGAGGACAAATCAGAAAGAGGAAATTCAAGGTTGCTAAATACTTACTATAAAACTTCTGAAGGAGTTCTCTTTCAAAACCAAGCAATCTTTAAATGTCAGTTAGTGCCAGGATGTCTTAACCCCTGACAATGTGGGAGAAGCCTGTAGTTAACAAATTCTTCCTCACCAGAATTGCTGCTGGTTTATAAAAATGATCCATTATCTCATGGTGTTGTGTAATGTGATGATATTAAGATCATATAGTTCTTCTTTTAAAATGTAACAAATATGAGCATGAATATTTGCTGATAGACTTGTATTATAGCTTAGCTTTAAAACCTCCAAAAGTTCACTAGCTAAAGATTTGGTCCTCAGTCTGTGGAGCCATTAAGATATGGTGGGACTTTTAGGAAATAGGGCCCAGTTAAGATTATGTCACAGGAGAGGTGTACTCTAGACCATACATTGGTACTGAAGACCCTTGTTGTCTCTTTCCCCCTACATCCCAGCTGCCAAGAGGTGACTAGCCTTCTCACATTCCCATCATGATGTACTGTACAACCCAAAGAGATGAGGTCAAACAACCATGGAACAAAAAAAAAAAAAAAAAAAAAAAAAAAAAAAAAAAAAAAATCTCTAAAACCACAAGCCAAGGTAAACCATTCTTCTATTTAATTAAATTTTCTCAGTATTTTGTCACAATGATGGGAAGATGACACAACTGGGTAATACCTTATAGAAAAATAAAGAGGTTGGGTGTGCTAGCACATGACAGTAGTCCCAGCAATTAGGGGACTGAATGAGACAGGATCACAAGTTTGAGGTCAGCCTGGCTATACAGTGAGATTCACATTAGCCTAAACCATACAATGAGAGCTTACCTTCAAAAAACAAAACAACAACATACATACTGAATATTATACATTAAACATAGTATTAATATATACAGATAAATTTAGTTACTGAATACTAATATTCTACAGTGCCCAAGGCCCTTATATAAAGTGGTAAAGTATTTGCATATAACCTCGACACATCCTCCTGTGTATTTTTAAATAATCTCTTGCTTATTCATAATACTTAATATGATGTAAATGCTGTGTAAATACTTGTCACACTGTATTGCTTAGAGAATCACTAAAGGAAAATGTTGATGCCTATTGAAGACATTCTTTGGCTGTATGAGGGATTTCTGCCTCATGGTTAACTGATTCTGGAGCTGCAGAATCCATATAAAAACCTAAAAGTACAGAGATTGTCTTAGAAATCTTAGATTTCAATTTCTTGAAGTTTATTTGACATGGTTTGAAGTAAGTAACATTTTCTCTAATTTGGCCAATTAGACAGAAGCTGGTATAATAATGTACAAACTTTACTGGAAAAAGAGGAATAGTATTTAAAGCTTTTATTTTAAATGTAAATAAAGTATAAGTATTTTAAATAAGTATTCAAAAATAAAACACATCATATTAGAAATTTTAAATGAATTATTTTATACTTTGTATGCATAGCTGTGTAGTGTACACATGTGTATATATGTATATTCACATGTATGTGCAGGTTTCTAGGCAGACATATATCTGTGAATCTGTATACAGGTAGAGATCATCAGAGCTTGACATTGTGGGTCTTCCTTGATTATTCTCCTTGTATGATAAGACAGGGCCTTTCACTTGAACCCAAAGCTCAGTCAATGGAGTTAGTCAGCTTCCCACAGTGAGTCCCCTATCTCTGACTCCTGAACCCTGGAATTGAGGCAGCAGAGGCCGCCTGGTACTTAAGTGGGTGATGTGGATCTAAATCCCATCCTCAAGCTAGTGGACCAAACGTTTTACCCACTGAGCCATCTGTCCAACCCTAAATTGAATATGCTATTTAAAAACGGATATGTATCTACAGATGGTATGAAAATCTCTGTAGGATGATCGAATACTTCTCAGAGAAAGTCGTCTCCTCAAAACGGTTGCAATGCAACGAATGTGCAGAAAGAACAATTGGGCAAAGGAACAGATCTGAAGAGGACCTTCATCAGAGTGTGAGAACCGGTACTGGCAAAGCAACGGGACATTAACCTGTGACCCAGGGAGAGAGGGTAGAAGTACATTTGGGAGGTTGGGTATAGCGAGGGGTCTTCTCTGGATGACCCTGCTTTGGGTCTTCGTGAAATGGGACTGTTTTGTCTTTCCAAGCAGAAGCATCCCAACTTGGGTGCAACAATATGGGCAGACAGCATTGGTCAAAAAGCCAAAAGGAAATGACTCCCAGGGTAAAACATGAGCACATTTACTTAAAGCCATCGTTGGCCAATCAGAACAGCAAAGAGGAGAGTTGGTAGAGAACTGTGAATAGTCTCAGATGAGCACTAAACAGTTATGTCTCCATTGATGCTGTGGGGTCAAGTGTCCCAGTGTCTGCTTGGCTCCTCCTGAGAAGAGTAGGGATCACTATTAAGAACTGCAGCTCACTGGACTTTTCTACCCACTCAAATAAGCATTCTTGGTAAAGGAAATTCAGTAGGAGCCACCCATCAGCAAAAGAAAAAAAAAAAAAAAAAAAAAAAAAGAAAGAAAGAAAAAAAAAAAGCCAACCTGCTGCTGACATTATTAATCTTCGAAATTACTCAAATCCATCATATACATAAAAACTCATCATTGGGCACTTGTGGAATAAGTATCCTTCACTTAAGAAATGGCCACTGTCAGCAAAGTTTGCAGTGCAGAGACTTTCTATCAAATCAATCTTATTTTCCTATTGATTTCCATTACAAAATCTGAGGTGCATTCTGCTGTTAACGACCATTAACGGCCTAAGGAACCCTTTGGAAATGGCACATTTAAAAGAAAAATGATAATATTCCAATAAAAATGACATTGATGTGTAATATATTAATAATAACATTGTATTGCATTCAGCATGTCACAACAACAACAAAACCCGTAAAATATAAAATTGCCTCACATTCACAATGGGAAATAATCCCTAAAACATGGGGTCTTAATTTATAACTGGTTCTGCATTTCTGTCCTTCTACAGCCAAAGTCACTTTTTATCATTTAGAAAAATCTTTTCTCATTTTCTGCTGTTTTTTTTCTTTAAATCTTTGCTCAGAAACCCTTTAATGGCTCCTGATACTGTCCCTAGAAGAGAGAGATCACCCTGCCAGGTAGGTTCAGCTGCTTGCCACCTGGAAGGGATGCTACAGAAATAAGCACTGAATCCCACAAAGCAGAGACTAGACCAGTGGTTCTCAACCTGTGGGTCACAACCCCTTGTTGTCACATATCAGATACGTATACTACGATTCATAACAGTCGCAAAATTACAACTATGAAGTAGGAATGGAATATTTTATGAGCAGGGGGTCACTACAACACGGGGAACTGTGTTCAAAGCTCACAGAGTTAGGAAGGTTGGGAACCACTGGACGAGATGCTTCTAGTGCCTTGTCTAGCTCCTTGGACAGAGTTCTACTGTGACACTCTGGTGACATTTCTGTGTTTACCATATTGTGTTCCACCTATGTCATTCACACATATGCTGTTAGACTGAGTGTTTTACTGAATATGTGTTGAAGGACTGATTGAGTTTCAATGACTGTATATTCTTTATTAGTGCTACTAAGGGCTAAAACTTACAACTAGACGAGTGACTTATGATATTGGTTTCCATAGGAATCATACCATAACAGTGGTCTTATACATATAAACAACATAAAGCCTGGGCTAGACATCTTTAACAATGTGCTTTTGCTGCCTTCTTGAGTTCCTCACTTTTCCATCATGGTAGATAAAGTTCTGTTAAGCAATAGACCACTCAGGTTAGGGGGAGAAGCAAATTTTCTCCCTCGATGACACTTGCTACCATCAATGCACCTAAGTCATCCTTTTACCCAATTGTATGACCCAGGACAATGCAAGCTTCAATGTTCTGGGTTGGCTTTGCCATAAATGTTCTATTAAACTATTAACCAAAGAATTCTGAAAGGTTAAAAACTGAAAGACTGAAGGTAACACTTGTGGTAACATTAGAAGGGAATTTGCAAAGAGTTATTGGTTAATTCAACCAAGACCAATTTTTTTTTGGCCAATCATCTTCAGAGTTCTCAGCATGTCAGTGTCCCAAAATTGAATGCACACAGAAGGTGAGGTCCAAGCTCACAAAACTCATAAGGAATAGTGTGGTGGTTTGAATAAGCTTGGCCCATAGAAAATGGCACTATTAGGTGGTATGGTCTTGTAGGAATAGGTGAAGCCTTGTTGGAGGAAGTGTGTCACTGTGGAGTGTTGTGTGTAGCTTTTGCTACCCTGCCTAAGCTCCAGGAATGGGCAGTGCTACCAGCCCCTACCCAGCTTCCCTTGAATCTACAGCTAAAAGACATATACACAGTTGTTCATTTTCAATTTGCCTTCTTGGCATAATTGCTGGGCATTGTCAAATTCCCACTGCTAGCATGCTCTTATCAATACTCTTACCTCCTCACCTCCCACCTACCCTAAACTTAGTTGCTCAGTTACATCCCTGACCACTCACCACAAGCTGCTGCTCCACCTGGGATCTTGCATGTCTGGTCACCCTTTCTCCCCCAGAAATGTGGCCAACTCCATCTCTCTTCCCTTGTTTCCGTCTCTTTTCTTCAAGGGACCCAGAAGTCCTACCCATTCTCTCCACTCATAAACTAGCCATGGCTTCTTTACTGACAGATCAAAAACAAACCAAGGAACAGGACAGCATCAGAACCATCCCTACAGTGGAGGTGGGCAAATAGACCTTCCTTCTAGCCTCCTGGAAGACAGCAGTCTCCTGACTGCCTTCGGATCAAGATGAAGAACTCTCAGCTCCTCCAGCACCATGTCTACCTGGATGCTGCCATGCTTCCTCCCATGATGATAATGGACTAAACCTCTGAAATTGTAAACCAGCCCCAACCAAACATTTTCTTTTATAAGACTTGCCTCGGTCATGGTGTCTAGTCACAGCAATGGAAACCCTACCTAAAACAAATACATGTAGAATTAAAATGTGTTCGTATTGACAATAGTAGTCACTGTGGTCACAGTGGTCATGTTCCCTAAGGAGGCACATCTTTTCCCTATAGGCAGAATGAGTGAGATGCCAAAGTATGGTTGAAAGATTAGCACAAAGGGAAAACTAAGAGAGATGTTTAGTTTCTAGAAAAAGTATTCTACACATGGCTGGTGGTTTGACTGAGAAATGCCGGGGTCCATACTGGAGGAAGCATGCCATTGTGGTTGGGTTCTGAGAGCTTAAGGCCTCATCCTTCTTCCAGTTCACTCTCTGCACCTCATGCTTACAGTTCAAGATGTGAGCTCTCAGCACTCTGCCCCGGCCACCACGCCTGCTACTTACTGCCGTGCTGACCCTGCCATCACAGACTCCAAATCTTTGGAAACATAAGCCAAAAATAAACTCTTCTCTAAGTTTTCTTGGTCATGGTGTTTTGTTACAGCAACAGAAAAAATAACTAATACAAGACAAAAGGTCACAGAAAGCTGATTTCTTTTTTCTTGACTTTGAATCACAGGGGCGGTTCTCTCTTCTCTCTCCCCTCTTTCAATCCTCCTCGTTTAAACCTTGTCCTTTGTTTTTAACCCACTTCTCCCTCTTGCTACATACTCTGGTTTACACGATGAAACCACGGAATGTGCCCCGATTTCACATTTTATTTTAATAAGTGGGTAAAGGGAAGGGAGTCATGAATAATTGGAAGTATTTTTAAAATTACTACAGTATATTAATTAGACACATTAATGAGTTTCATTGTAATATATCTATGCACAGAAAGTATTTATTGATGACAAGGCCATTGGTAAGTAGGTCTCTTATTCAAAGGATCCTTCTTAATACCCCCCCTACCCCATGAAGGCAAAGGCAATATGATGCAAATACATTAGACTCTGTTATAAGATGAAACTTCAGATCTTGCAAGAAATAGAAGGGTTCATAATACCAGTCAGTGAGAGTGCGATCAGAAAAGCCACTGTCAAATGAAGCCTGCAGAGTTGAACTCAAAATGAAGGTAAAATCAACAGACAAGGTGACTACACTGTTGCATCAGAAAATATGACTTTGATTATAAAAGGATGGAGATCTTTGAAGAAATGCATGAAGTCTCTCATTTTTACAAAATGACACTCCTTTTTAAAAAAATTTTGCTGTGAATTAGACAAAGTGACGTAGGAGTTGACTCCTTGCCTCCCATTGTAAAGTTTGTGTCTTATGTCTTACATACGAATAGGAAATGATTGGCTTGGAAGACAAAGGACATCAGATATATTGAATTAAGCATAGTAATGTGTGGGATGATGGGAACCCAAGGAAAACTGCACTTTTGTGTGTAGGTTTAATGGCAGCTGTGAGGAAGTAGGACAAAGGGCATGTGACTTAAACTGGGGAAATCCACAAGGCCTGCTGCTCAAATGCTTCTGCCACACGAGGCTCTTAGGGCAGACAGTGGGAAGTCCCAGGGTGACACTCTCACTGCAGAGGAAAAGAATCCAACTTCTGCCACAACTTCAGGGGAGTTAAGGAGGGGCCAGGGCATCCCAGAAAGATCTTGCTTCATTTCTAACTCAAAATTTTCAGCACAACACATACTGTTGACATGCTGTTCCATAACCCAGACAGGTACTTTGCATTTAAAGGCAAAAGCAAGACAATACAACTGTGATCTTCTTTATTCCATAATTAGCAGAGAGCTGTACAAAGACACCTTTTCTCCCCTCCCCCAGTACCACACGGAATAGGTGTCTTGAGAGTTTTTACATTTTTTTTTAAGAATCTCACAGTTAAGTACAATGTTACATTTAAGTACAATTTTTCTCTCTCTTACCACCATTTTTTCCCCATTTCATCTACTCTTGGTTTGAAAACCCACTGACTTCACTTGCTGTTACATGCATTTAACTTTAACTTTTAGTTTCTAATAACATTCCGAAAAACCTCTAATTAAAAAAAAAAATAATGCTCTAAAATTCAGTCCCTGTTTTAAGTAGGTTTTGAGGAATCTCTACTAGTCCTAAGCACAGCAGGGAAAGGCACTCTTGTATAAATGAAATTGAACTTTGATGTAATGAACGCCTTAGTTACGTCTGTGACTGATGTGTCTTATATCCAATACTTTCATATTCTCAAGTTCCATTACTCAGGAACAGCTTAAGACAAGATAGGCCTATTTGGGCTTATGGTTTTGAAGAGACTGCAGTCCGTCTTTGCAGGGAAGGCCTGAGGAGGGTGTGATAGTTTGTATACACTTGGTCAAGGGAGTGGCACTATTAGGAGGTGTGGCCTTATTGGAGTAGGTGTGTCACTGTAAGATCAGTCGTCCACTAGCAGCCTTCAGATGAAGATGTAGACCTCTCAGCTCTGCTTGCACCATGCCTGCCTGGATGCTGCCATGTTCCTGTCTTGAGGATAATGGACTGAACCTCTGAGGCAGCCTCAATTAAATGTCTTCCTAAGACTTGCCTTGGTTGTGGTGTCTGTTCACAGGGCTTTGTCTGCGGCTGTAGGATCATAGAGTAGCCATATATCTAGTGAACCATGAAGCAAAGAGAGAAGGACCAGACCCATGCCAGTGCATCTTTAGAGCCTCCACCACTTGCTATCTAATTTGGACAGTCAGGCCTCACCTCTAAAGGCTCTGCCACCTCTTAAACTGCATCACCAGCTTGCTAGGGATCAAAAATTCAAGCCATGAGACCATGGGGGACTTTCAGATTCAAACAGTGTCCTAGTTACATAGTCAACTGAAATGTTTTAAAGATTGACATGTATGAACATTTTGCCTGCATGGATGTATGTACACCACTTTTGTGACTGGTACCTTCAGAGATTAGACGGCATCAGGAACTGAAGTTGCGCATGGGTTTGAGCCACCATGTGAGTGCTGGAAATCAAACCATGGTCCTATACAAGAGTAGCCAGAACTCTTAACTACTGAGCCATCTCTCCAGCCCTGTATGTTAAATTTTTATTATTCTTTAAAAAATATTCTTATTTCTGAATTCGTGGGGTTAGCATTATTTATTCTTGGGTAGTTCCTGCAGTACCACTTTCGAAAGCATTTTAATTAATAGCTCACTATGAACAGACTGTCACCCTGTAACCCTGGCTAGCCTGAGCACATTTGGCTATCTCTACTTCCCAGATGTTGACACTAAAGGCATGCACCATCACACCCAGCCATTATTACTGGAAATACTTTCATCAGTGTTTCCCAAGACAATGTTTACATAGGAGACAGATTATGCAGTCAACTTGGAGCAACACCTATATTTGAATTTGCTTCTGGTACTTAATAGACATGGAACAATGAACAAAATACACGCATTCTCTGAACTCCAGTATCTTCAGCCATTAAGACAGACCAACACGCCATAGTAGTAAAGACTTATGTGCAAAGCTGAAAAACATCAAATATTGCAAAGGATTTTGAGATGTGGGTCATAAAAGTGCAGGTTATTATTATTTTTTTTTGTTCCCTTGTGGTCTTAATTTATTGATCATTTTATATATTGGTATACTTCATGTGTTTTTGCAATATAAAACTAAGATTTCCGGGCTATTAAAAACACCTAACAAAACTCTCGATATATGAGAAATCTCTTTGTGACGTGCTGGCCAATGGAGTCCAAGAGGCTCCTAAAAACAATTTAGGTTATTTATGAGGGCCTTGGTTGCCACCCAGAGGTTGAAGGTCACCCTATTGCTGAAAACATATACTTCAGGGGTTGCACCAAGAGGATCCAAGCTAGATCTGATCTGAAAGACTCTTCCATGAGGATTAGTTTTCATAGCATGGGAAGGCACTATTCATGCTTCCAAGAGAGGGAAGCAACACTACCCAGCTGGTATGCCTATGAACCACAGAAATGAGCATAGCTAGGTAACCCCAGTGGCTCCCATCTTGGTGACAGCCAACAGCTCTCCATTTGGACTTCTCAACAGGAAGGAGATCATGACTGGTACTAGTAACCTAGCCAACTACCTAGAATCTTACAGGAGAAACTACTACTCTACTTTATTCGGCCACCTTTTCTGCACACCCACAGGTGAGGGTGGCTCTCATCAATGGAATGTCCCTTCGCTAGTCAGATAACCACAACTTGTGAAATCCGATAGAAGTAATCTGGGGATGCCCCACCTCAGTTGCTATATCCACAACAAAACTCCTGCATCCAAGGCTCAGGGAACATCAAGGAGGAAGAGGCAGAAAGAGTCTAAGAGCCAGAGGACCACAATCTGCTGTGAGGCTGTATCTTCTAACAATGACAGGGAGCTCAAGACTTGAACAAGCGCAATACCAAGAGACATGGAAAGACGGGAAATCTCACAGGGCCCCACCCTGTAGACAAAACAAAATGTAGGCTATGACTGAGAGCAGAAAACAGTGTTCTGCCGGGATGAGCTAGCTCCCTATTGTGTAGCCAATACCCACAGGTCAGCCCTAATATCTTACGCATACAACATATGAACACTAAATGGACTAGGCATGCACACACACACTTCTCACGAGAAAGAGACCATGGATTTGAGAGGGAATGGGAGGGGACGTGTGAGAAATTAGAGGGAGAAAAGAAAAATTAAATTCCCTTGAGTCTCAAACAGCAAATTATGTGATCATGTCTTAATGTTTACCTGCTGTATCCAAAGCTCCTTTTCCCCTCTTTTCTATTACTCACGTATACATCTGCAACAGGACCTCTCAGTGGATTTCTGCCCAAGCCATACAACCAGATAGTGTTGAGGAAGGAGTGGATAGGGTGAGATCTAGCAAATTATTGCAAGGTTTCACTATCTTGCTTTCTTCTTCTAGACTCTCGCCTGTTCTCCATGGAGACTGTTAGTTCAGTTACTAGTTAATTTCCTTGCTTAAAGTCTGGAGACCGTGACAGTAACATGTAGGGCTTCTAACAGTGACATACTATGTTGAGAGAACTGCAAACAGTACTTTGTTTCTTCTAACCAGAATGGCAGATATTTGCATTTTTGTTCCTGGGAAGCAGAAGCCTTTGCTGCCATTTGCTTCCCATGAAAGCTAATCGGTGGCAGCATCCGGTAAGCAAGGCATCCATGAATTTATACAGTGAGTTTTGTTTCTTTGACCAACAAGAATCTCAGGCACTAAAGGGCAAGCCAGCCAGCTTTTCTCCAGTCTTAGTAATTTATTTAATTTCCTCTGGGGATGGGTGATCTTTTGTTTTAAAAATACAAATTTAATACTGTTATCAATAGAAGGGAAGGATATGGAGTCGATGAAATTACATTTCTTCCATTGAAGGCACAAGGATGTTTCTTGTCTCTAGGTACTCAATTCTGTAGTTATTCCGAAAGTAGTCCAGCTTTTGGTGTATTTTGGAGAAGCCACACTAGCCATTTAAGGTCAAGCAAACAACTAGGCAACTCTTAACCACGTGGACCACACAGGTTTCCATCTCTGAGCTTGCAGAGGTCTCCACATCTTTAGAGCCCTGCTCCATACCTGCTCTGCACACTCCTCTAGGATGCTACAGGACAAACCTCTTGTAAGGATCTGCTAGTTAGCTGCCCGCTCCAGCCTACACCCTAATTCTACCCACGCTCCCCACCCCCACACTATTCTCTTTCATGCACACTCTAAGATACTTGGCACCAGACTCTTGGCCAGGTTTTAGGCTCGGTTCAGATGAAGATGAGGGCGGTAGGCGATCGGCGGCGCGCACGGAGGCGCGCGGGCGGGGGCGGGGACTGCGTGCAGCGTCGGGGGCGGGCGCAAGCAAGTCGTGCAGCTTGCCTTTGTTCTCTGCCATTGTGAGGCACTTCCTCCTCTGGCACTTCATTTCTGCACCCTGTGGGGAATTCGGAACTGGCTTTTGTGCTTTAGTTTGGGGTACGTGACGGCGTTCTGAGCCTGGCCTCTCCCTTGCTACCCTTCTTCCCCATGCTTGGCAGGAAGGCCGAGTGCAATGAGCTACTTGCCCCCGACGGCTGCGCCGCCGCTCTACCGGCTGCTCCCGCAGGAGGCATCCTAACCCTGGACCGCACCTCCGGATCGGCCACCGCGGCAACCCGTTCCCTCGGATCTGTGCGGGATCCGGCGGCTTGGGCGAGCCCTGCAGCCAGGGTCGGAGGACAGCGCGCAGCCCGAGCCCGGCCGCTTAGGAGTCCGGGGAGCCAGCGCAAGTGTCGCAGCAACCCTCCCTAGCGTTCGAGCTCCCCAGCCGCCTGGCAGACTCCTCTACCCCCTTATATAGCCCTCTAAAAATAGCTTGCCTCGTACCGCCTTGTAAGGCAGCAGGGAGATCCGCAGCGCGCCAATCGGCGGCTGCCGTCGGGGCCAGGCCCCGCCCCAGGGTCCGCTCCGATTGCCGCATTGGTCCTCAGTGACTTCATGAGCCCCCTGTTTACCTTACATGGTCACACGCGGCCTAATGGACGCCCTCCTCCGAGATCCCACGGCTGCGCGCAAAGCGGGGCGGAGGGAGGGAGTTTGGGGAGGGGGAAGAGCAGGAGGTGGAGACAAGGTGGAGGGGGGGGACTACAAACTAGCGAGGATGGGGTGGGGGGTGGGGAGGGAAGGGAAGGGGTGGGGGGGAGAGAAGCGATCGCGAGAAAAAAAATGCAACCTCCCAAAATAAAGAGCAAAGATTGCATTAGGAGCGAACAGCGCTGCAGATATAGATGGCAGCTTCGTGTCAGTGAGTTTGCGTCCCCCATCCTGATCCACGAGCTGGAGTGATTAGAGCCCTGGAAGGAAATTGTTACTCCCGTGAAGTCCCCTTTTCCTGGCAGTCATCTGCACTGTACAAGCTGGATCCCTCTCTCCATCCACCCCACTCACTCGCTCCTCTCACCACCTCTCTCCCTCTCTCTCCAGCATTGATTTTTTTTTTTCTCTCCTTTTTTTAGTTGACTGAAACAAAACAAAACAAAAGGGCCACTGGATGTCTGCCTTCTTGGGGGGTGAGCCAGACAGACTGACAAACAAACAGACCCAGCTGAGCTCGGGGGAGGGTTTCTCCTCCGGTTTTGCCCGGCAGCCGCAACATGGACGTGTTGGCTAGTTATAGTATATTCCAGGAGCTACAACTTGTCCACGACACCGGCTACTTCTCAGCTTTGCCATCCCTGGAGGAGACTTGGCAGCAGGTGAATGATTTAAATTACTTGTGTAAATCGTGTGGCGGCGGCGGAGACGCAGGGGCTGCGTTTGGTGTGGGCTTTGAGTTGAAAATTTTTTTAATTCTTTTTTTTTTCTTATTTATTTATTTATTAATTTAGTTTTGGCTGTGTGTTGTCTAAAAAAATGTTTTGTGAAACAATCATATGCGCTTACCTTTCCACCCACCCCTAACCCCTTAGTGTGCTGAGCTGAGCCGGTCCTAGCTGCCTGCGTTTCTGTCACCAACACACATCCTTGGTCCAGCAATGGTTGACAGGATACCACGTTTCTAGATGCAGGAGTTTATGACCGTAGTACTTAAATCAGCTTTATCCATTTCAGCTGATCCTGAGGACCGTCAAGTGTGTGTGTGTGTGGGGGGGCACAGAGTGGTTTTTTTTCCCAGTAATTTAGGGAGTGTCAATAAAGAATAGCTTGATTTTTACATTATACAAGGTGAGCTGTAGGAAGAGAAGCCAGGTGACAAAAGACGCCGAAGGGTGTACAAGGAAGATGAGATGTATCTCTCGTAGGCTGACAATGCATTGTACATTTCTCCAGCTAATGCCTCCAGAAAGAGCAGCCTATATACTGTGTCCTTGCTTCGTTTGTCTGTTTGGGGTGCCTCTCAGGTTAGCACCACCTTGCACAAAGGGTGGTGAGTGCTTCAGTGCTTCCCGACTTTGTCTTAGAGGACTAGTTAGGAAAACTCCGAGGATGCTAAAGGGTACCGGTGCCAAGTTCGCTTGGCATCTCAGGGCGCCTGACTGGGGACAAGTTCACTGGGTTTTGTGAAGTGGAAGAAAGAAAGTGCTGGTCAGTGGAAAGTGCTGGGTCTGCTGCGGAAACAGCGGTTTTTCCAGCGGCGATTAGGAGGTGCTGAGGGGACATTCTGCAGGAAAGATGGTGGTGGATGGGGGCGGGGCGGCTGGGGCTAGGGGACACCATGGGTGTTTAAAAACTCTACAGTGTGTACAGTGGAAAGTCCAAAAAGACAGTCTGGATTTGCACGTTCGGAGTGTGAATTTGTACAGTCCATCCTGGAAGAAAAAAAAAAAAACCTTGCCCTTGGGGAGGGCCCTCGGTGTGTGGCTCCTCATGTAACTTCTCTGCTCAGTGACAGCAGCTTGTTAAGGCTAATGAACGGCTGAGTTTCCTCTGCCAGGATCCAAAGCAGGATTCGCCAGCTTGAGGCTGGGATGTAACAGTTGCTGCTTTAGGGAGAGATGTTAAGCTCATGGTTTAGGGAGCTAGTGGTAAAGCGCTCACTCTCAAGACTGTGCCATTGTTACTAGTTGGAAGCTACGGAGGAGTTTTCCCTCCAGGTATTGGCCTTCTGTGTCTGTGTGTCTTTGTAGGGCATGGAGTCCAGTTGGAAGGCTGGGAGATGTTGTTCCCTTGCTAAACACACAGGCAGAGTACTCACATGGTTTCTTTAATACATCCTTTCCCATCATCCTTAAGAAGAGTCTGTCTCATGTAGGATCTCCCTACATCCTATCTTCCTTTTTTATTTTTGATATGAAGTAAACCAAGATGTTGCCAGAATCTCATTTTCTAAACAGTCTTCTTTTCACCCTGTCTTTTCACTGGTGTGGAATCGGTTGCATATTAACTACAGTCTAGACTGGTTAGGGAAGGGAATCTGTTGATTTAGTCAGCCTGCTGGAGGCAGCCCTTGTTTGTGACTAACCATTAAGCGTTGTTGGAGGGAAGAAAGTTGGCTTTATTTGTTACAACGTTCTCTCCTGATGAATCACACAACTTTGTTTTGGTTCAAGTTTTCAGGGTAGTAAAGCCTGCTCGTGGGGTTGTGGGTGGGGGCTTCTTTAGAGGAAACCTGCTTTTCTAGATTGGCCTAGAGGATCCAGAAGGTGCAACTTCAAGGAAACATCACTGGCTTGACAATTAGGGGATGTATTAGATCTATTGTTTCCTCAGAAGCCAGCTCTGTTCTTACTCTCCCCCTCCTCCCCCTTCTAGAAAGCTCTAGCTTAGGTTTTGTTTTGTATTTTATTTATCTTTTCATTGCCAAGCAAAGGATTTCTCACTTCTACCCGCTTTCTTTTTTCTTGTCTCAACTGTCTTCAGCTGCCATCTTCTCTCATAAAACCCCTCCCCAAGTCCACATGGAAACGTAACTCCCGGACAGCACTTCTAAACAAGGTAGCATGGCCAGGAGCTCTCGCCTCAGGACTGTTCACAGCTGCTCTGTATAAAGGTGACCAGGACCCTGAGTTCCTGCTGATGACAAAACCTTTAGCCTTTATCTCTTCCTTCCTCCCCATCCCCACACCCCCTTGCTTTTGACTCTAAGGGGGTAGTGGTGGTTTTATACAACTGATAGTTCAAAATTAACCACATGGTGAAATGCTGAGACTCCTTTGCTAAAAACAGCTCAAGAAGGTTGCTACGAAAAACCCCGGGCAGGAGGAAGTTTCCTGATGCTCCGGGGTAATCAGATTTTAGAGGTCAAATGAGGAATCATTATTAGATGTTTTTCTGAAAGTGAGCAGTACACTCCAGGACATGCGCACAGGCGGAGGGTGGAGGGAAGGAGCTCTAAAGAACGGCTTTGAATGATAAACCTAAGAACATCCGTGCATTGGAAAATTGAGGAGGGACTGCTTGCTTATCGACGATGTTGCTTCCAACTTAGGCTGTGAGATAGTTTCCTGTGTCAGTGAGCCTGGGACAAAGACAGCGACGGAGACAGTGCTACCTTGTGACACTTGAATGTGAATTCTTGGGCAGGGATACTCAACCAGGGTTCCAACTCCCCAAATCGTTGGTGTAATTAAAAACCCAGATGGGCATGCCAGAACCGCAGCTCTCCATCTCTGAACTGTAGCTGCATTCTCAAGCACTGGGCCCAAGTAATATCATCTCTGCCTGCCATGGAACCGTAAATTACACCGTGTTTATGTGCCTATGTGGCCTGTTATTTATGGCATTCAGCTATCACAACTCTGAAGGCTGCCAGCCTTAAGCTCTCTGAGAACTTATAGGAAATATTTCAAAAGCTGTTTGATCAAAAGTTGCAAACAGTTAAGATTAGGAAGGCAGAAGCTAGAGTAGATTTTAGGGTACCGTTTGATGATAAAGGGAGATGCATCCAGAATGCCACAGGAGAAGTTGGGACTCTTTGAACGGGCTGCTGACTCAGAAAATAAAAAGCATTTCCTATGTAACACTTTCATTTTCTTCCAGACTCTACAGAGGTGTCAAATTTTTATAGATGCTTTATTCCCAGCATGCTGTCTCTCATAAGGACAGTCAAGTAATGACACCGAGTCCTATTTGCACTTAACTTTCCCACATGCCATTGAGAAGCATGGCGTGTTTACTTGAAAACTCTATGGAATTATGATCATTGTTAATGCTGATTCATAATTGGCAAATGGGGTCAATTTCAGGCCTCCATTTTGCTTGGAGAAAATTTTCCACTGCTACTGGAAACAAATAAATAAATCATAGAACATTCTTCTCTCCTCCTCCGTTCCCCCATTGTTTTAAACTAATGGCACACTTGGCTTCTGTAAGGACTAAAGTGTCCCTGTAACTCTGTAATTTCATCTTGGTTTCAAGCACCCTGAAACACTTTTTATGAGGGCTTTTGGTATGAGGCCTCTCTAGGGGGAAAATCTCCAGAAATGGTTGCCTCCAAGAACAGCCTCATAGTACCGGGAGCTGGAATTTGGTCTGTGAACCATGTTGCTTCTCCCTCTGTGTGATCTTCCCCCTGCATTGCCTTCCACAGGCTGGTCAACCAGGTGCTCTCTCAGAGAGAAAGACAAAGCCAACTGCAAGGTCTGTGTATCCGCAGGTTTTCCACTGTCCCAATTTGTAGAAATCCTTATCATGAATTAGAATTTCTTGGCAACAGCACCACCCTGAGAAATTTGTAGACACAAAGGAACCTTGGTAACCACATTGAGAGGATAAAATAGCTGGCTATTTATTTATTTATTTTTGTATGTGATCTTTGTGTTCGTCAATTACTGTAAATCTCTCTCTTTTTTTTTTTTTTTAAATTGAAACAATCAAAACTGCCCTGATTCTCCAGATTTTCTTGATAAAGATGCAGCCACTATGTAAACGTGGCTTTAAAACTGAGAGAGCACGTGAGTGCTATCAGTCACACATTTAGCCTCTCTGTAATAGATTCGTTTTTATATTCTTTTCATACGCGCACATCTTCATATGGGCACATGATCTTCCAGTCTACCTGTCTGCACTTGTATTTTAAAGTAAGAAAAGATGTCAATGCAGATGTCGCTACTACACCTGTCCTTAGGAAGGGAAAGAAACTCACCCTTCTTTGTTCTCGATGTACCACACTCCACCCCCGGGGATGATGGGGGGTCCTATCCATTTAAAAGGCAAAGTAGAAGATATGGGCTGACAGCTTTGCCCTGAGATGATTTATGGACGGGCGTGTTGGAGACCTTAAGTGTTCAAATGTGGGCTCTTCTCTCCCAGCCACCTTCTAAATAGAAAATGCCTGTTGAAGCTAATTTGCTTCTCCACTTAAATGGAGATAGTTTAGAGAGGGTCAGAATGGGGCTTTTAATAGCCATTCTCCTAAGAATCTGAAGAGTCTCCCTTCACAGCATCCTTCTTGTTTAGTGTTGGCCAGTCCCAACCAGCTCATGCTGGTGGGAGACCTGCTCTGGTATTTGGCCAGCTCGTTGGTCTATGTTCCCACCTCTGGTTAACATAGCGTGTCTGGAGTTTTTAGTCACCTTCACTGGACCCATCACTGATGGATGTATACGGTGCCACCCTGATGCTGGCTCACTTGCTGCGGCTCGCTTGCTGTTGGAGTCACAGCTGCAGCTACAGTTACAGCAGTAACTCTTGACAGCGTGCAGCGTGCATGCTGGAGTTAGGATTTGCTGAAAGTTTAGGACAGCTCCCCAATCTAACAAGAGCAATGCCAGGATGGTGAGGGCAGAGATTTTGTGTCTCTTTGTTCTCCCAAATCAGCTAAGTGCTTGCTTAGCATAAACAGGTGGACATGTGTTCACCTCAACTGCCAGCCCACTCTACCAAGAAAGGACCCAGAAAACTACAGATCCTAATGATACCTAATCAGTAATGTATATAAATAACACTGATACGCTAGAAAACACTCTTTTCCTTATATTTTATGCTCATCTTAGAACATCCTCATGAGAAAATATTCTTATTAAATCTCATGTAGGAGTCCCCCAAATAAAGTATTGCCACTTTTAAGATGTGTGTGTGTGTGTGCGCACACACACACACACACATGCCTGCCTGAGTGGTCCTGCTTCTTACCTTGCAACATCATTTCTATTGTCTTGGGCCAAAGACACTAGCTTGTCATTTGGTGTGAGCCTTGGAACCTGGACTGGTGGTCTGCAGTCTGTCTGTCCCACTTTCTGTTACAGGAGCTCTGTCCATCGCATCCTTTGTATGTGTGCTGAATCAGCAGCTGCCTTGGGGACGTGAGCCCCAATGTCCACCTGCTAAGATGAGAATCAGGGGAAACCATTCCTGACTGAGCTGCCAGTGTGGCTATATGAGGCTTTGTTCTCAATACAATATTCTGTATAAAACTATTTTAAGTCCATTCCACGTTAAATGTTTCATTTCCTAAGCCCTTATTTAGGCAGACTGTTGTGTTTGGGTGATGAAAAGTTAAAAAGGCTATAGATTCTGCCCCACAGAGCCTTCATTCTAGAAGCAGGCACATTTAAAACTAAGTGATACAGAATAAGAGACCATTGCAAAAATGAATTCTGTTTTTGAGCACGTCTCTCCTTTTTATGTTTGTTGTTTGTTTTTTTAAACCTAGGGACTTGTTTGTATAAATCAGGTATGAGATTTCCTTAGCTCTGTTGTGTGCATGCTGTAGCTCAGGGCGTGTCGGGGGCTGGTAAGCAACAGCGTGACTTCACATGTCCATAATGTCCAGGAAATGGCGTCTGTGTCTCTGTCATTCGGAAATGACTTGACGTAATTAATTAAAACAATTAATGTAGGGCCACATGCAATATCTATTTCTGAATATGGGTTCATTAACATTTCCTGAGGGTCATTGTAAAAGCCTAGCCTTTGGCTTGTGACAGAGCAAAGAACCTGAAATCCTGCCATTTCAAATCCTGAAGGGGGGTTTGGTTGATTCAGCTCTGAAGTACTGGAGTAGTTGAGTCACTGAGGAGTGTCACAGCCAAAGGAGATGTTGCATTCTCCAGCTTCGTGTTGGCACTGCTGACTCTGGGACCCAGGGCTCAGACCCTGGAGTAAGTCTTAAATCACTGCTTATTTCTTCATTCTACCACCTCAAAGAGACATGAGAAATTATTCCTGTACTTCTGGGTACTGATACAAACAAACAAACAAACAATCAAACAAACAAACAAACACATTGGCCTGGGCCTAGATGAAAGCACAGAGTAGTTTAATCCTTCCCCAACTCTCAATACTCTATTGTGATTTTGAAAATATGAAAATATGCCCTTTTTACGTGTGGAGAAAGGCAAGAGCCCCCACAGTAATAATGGCACTCATAAAAGGGTGTTATCTTTTAAGTTGTAACAAATGGGTGGGCAGGTGCATCAAAGCGTAAGTCCTCGGAGGCTGGATAAAAGACAGACCTTGGGTTGATATAGAGAGCACCAACTGTGAAATGGCCCCCTGACAAGTGACATCTTGTGTAAAACCAAGGGACTGTGTAAAACTACCACCTGTTCATGGCCCAGATCCTAAAAGTCTTTCCCTACGTGTTTTAACTTCTCGAGCTGTGGGTTGATGTGAGATTGAAATGTTGTCTAACGTTGAGCAAAAGGTACTATCCTTTCTTATAAAGCAGGAGGAAGTTCAATGTCAGACAAGAATATGGACATTTATACAACTGTTGTCTCACTCAGGGAGGACTGGCTCCTCTATTGGCTCATCCACCCCTTCGTACTCCCTGCTGGTCCTAATGGGACACCTTCTTTCCTGGAACTCACCGTATGCTTCTTTTTTGCCAAGGGCTTAGATGGTTGAAGTCTTCCTTATTTTCTCAAAGCTGTGTTCTATTCTGTTCTAGGGTCCTCACTTTTGAATTAGAGATGGTTGTGCCACGAGGGTTTTCAGGGTTGATCACTATTGCCACCGCTGAGGACATTTCAAAGCCCCATCCCTTTGATTTTTCCTTTTTTGCCCCATCTTTCCTATTCCTTCTTTGGAGATGATGACCCTTCTCATGATCCAGTTTCAACTTACCAGCCATCTTTCACAGCTCTCTGTATACTCTGGAATCAAGAAAGTTTTAGAATGAGGAATCCTAGGTGTTGATGTATAAAACTAGTGTTAAATCTCCCGTTGAGTTGTCTTTGGTATGTTAGCTGGCCTTCAGTTTTGGTCTCCCCTGCCAGTGCTGTGGAGCTGCCTTCTTACCTCAGTTGCCTCCTGTGGTCAGCTTTCAAGCCTCCATTTTGCACACAGGATGGGGTCCAGAACCTCTAAGTATCAAGTTGTTCCAAGACTGGGCCTGTATAACATTGGCAAATCCTCCCTGTTTTAAGAGTGACAAATGTCTTCCAAAAGAGGTGTGTCGCTCTCGCTGCCTTTGTTTTTAATTTAGGGCTCTTCCCCTTTTACCTCTTTTCCACCTTTTTCCCCTCCACAATTCTCTTTGTCCAAATCAGTAGTTCTCAACCTTCCTAACACTTCGACCCTTCAATACAGTTCTTTGTGTTGTGATGACCCCAAGCCATAAAATTATTTTGTTATTACTTCATAACTGTACTTTTGCTACTGTTATGAACCATAATGCAAATATCTGTGTTTTCTCATGGTCTTAGGTGACCCCTGTGAAAGGGTCATTTGATCCCCAAAGGGGTCCCAACCCACACATTTAGAACTGCCAGTCTAAATTCTATATCCTTTAACTTTTGGAGAGTTACTCTAATTCTGGGAAATCAGTCCCCTGTCTCCCTTGTCTTTAGTCAATAGCAACTGCTAATATTTTTCACAGTTTTGTGTCCAACTCTTTTAATTCCATAGGCTATTTTTCTTCTTGTAACATTTTTCACTTAAGTTATACTGCTTAAAACAGAGTTGTTATGATTTTGATAATTACCCTTTAATATTTAATCTCCTGGGATTTACTGACTCCAGTAGAAGTTCCATAAGTTACTTGAATGCGTATTGTGGCTTCGGTTGAAGATTTAAGTTCTTAGCAGTGGTTCTCAGTCACATAGACCAAGTAACTCGGGGTCTTGTTGAGAGGGATTCAGTGAGACCTCCACATTTGTCAGGCCTCTAGTTGATTCCAGTATGCAGCCTCAGATTTGAACCTTTGATACACAGAGGGTTAACTACCACTCACAGGGGCCTAATCCTTACATCAGAGCATTTTATGCCTTGTATCATTTGAATTATAAGATTGCTAGATATTTCTAACAAAGCAGAACAGAGCTGAGAACTATTCCTCATCCAGCTCATTTGCTAGAGGTAACTGCCCAAGTGTTCCACCCTTCATAATTTGGCTTTCCGAACATGGTGTGTCTAAAGCAGTTCTGTTTGCCTCACATTTCCTCTGACCCATCCTAAGTGTGTTTAACCTGGTCAAATTCTACTTCTGGAAGCTTTGTGGTGTTGGGCTTTAATATCCAGTTATATGACATTTCAGATAATTTATTCCCGGAAAGTCTGCATTCATGATTTTCCCACTTAGTTTAAAACCACTTGCCATGGTTTTAAAGGATTATGTGAGTGCATGTAGCCTGGGAGTTCATACAGATAGGCATTAGGTACCATTTCTCCATTTTTCTCACTGACCACACTGTTTGGAAGTAGACTTTGTTTATATATATATATATATATATATAAATTCAAAGGAGCCATCCTTCTAGTAAGAGGGACAGAAATAAACTGTAGAAAAATTGCTACTGAGGATGTTCGGGCAAAGAGGCAGCCTCCAGATCTATGCAAGGCTTGACTCCTGTGGTAAGGACTATGAACATGTGGTGACATTCACAAAGAAGCCTTAGAAATGCCTCTTTCTCAAACTGTGATCTTTGCAAAATGGTATCTCCTGGAGCTTTGTCCTTTTATCTATAAACTGTCTTTGAAGGGGCATGGTTGGCAAGAGAGACCACCAGGAGAAGGGTTCGGGGCTCAGACTTGAAGGGTACCTTTTGGAAAGCTCAGCCCAGCTGTGAAAATGGCAATTAGCCATGGAGCAATTGCCTGCCTGCTCTTGACCCTATACACATTCACCTTCCAGGATTCAATGGAGTGGACACAGTCTTGGTGCTTGTTTTTGGAGAGGCTGCAGATTTACACAATCTACAAAAGAACAGAAATAGATTCTACCTACCTCTACATTTTGAGCCTTTATGTTTTATTCATCTGGCACTGTAGTGCCGGCTCAAGGGGTACAGCTCCTCCTAGGGCACTGGAGGTCTATGAGGAGGCTGTGTGTATAGGAGCTCTCCTGTGAGCCATGGGAGATCCTGCTCAGTATCAGATCGAGAACTCTGTGCTCAACCCTGTCAGTCCTTAACTGGATGTCTTCTCCTGTGACGCAAGGTTCTTACTTTCTTTACTACTGACCAAGAGATTACTCCATGATAAAGAGTTTCATGTCTGTTTATGAGCATCTCCACAAGCAGTTATATTGAAGTTAAAAATTCTGAGGGGCTCATGGCCTCTTGTCATTGGCTCTTTCTGTAACTAAGAAGCGGGCAAATATTGCAGAATTTCCTACTCAGGGCTGAGAAACTTGAGGTGGGGATGATGAAGCCAGCGATCTTACAGTGGCTGAATGGTAAACAAGTTGCGAAAGTGGTGTTAAGAGTATGTCTGTGTCTTCCTTCCTTGCATCTGGATATTATTCTTGTTTTCATACAAAACATCAAAATAATACTAATACATGTCAGATACTTCGCAAAGATTATCTCCTTTGAGTTTTTATGTCATTTCATTTTACCATCTACACAGCCATGTGGAACACAGATTTCTGCTTGTCCCCACTTTACATATGGAGTCACTGTGGTTTTAGATATCCTGTAGCTAACCTAAAATCACATGCCATGAAAGTGGTTTGGCAGAATCCAAACCTAGATAGGCCTCCGACACTTTCAGGTGTTCTGTGTATACCGATCCTTAGTTTGGCAGGAGCTGAGAACAGAAGTCAGAGATATGGTTTGGTACCAGTTGACCTGTAAGGATTTGAGCAGCCTGAAGATCTTGCTTTCTGAACCTTGGTTTTCTCAATTATGCATGTTCCAGGTGCAAGGTTCTGGTGTTTTGTGGTGCACAAATTCCATGGATGCATATCTGGAACTTCAAGAAGATCATTGCCAAGTCATATTCCTTATCTTTCTGGAATGGAGTTACTGATTTCTAAGAGCTGGTTCTGTGACCCAGCATAGGGCATATAAGTCACCCAGTAAATGTTCTTAGTATTTAGAACTAGGAAAAGGAATACATTGACCCCAGAAATTAGACCTAGGGTGATTGACATCCTTGGGATTTTCTTGACTTGTTCATACAGATATCAGACCACTCCCCCGTTCTTTTGCATCTTATGTATAAGTTACTTCTTTTGAGTTTTTCAGTCTACATCCCCATTTTTCTCTCCCTTCCCCCTTCCCCTCTACCCCCTCTCTTAGAGCCAGAATTAGGCCCATATAACATAATACACTGCTAGTTACCCCACCTCCTATTTCCAGCTTACTTGATGACTGAGCTTACAGCAGCTTCGGAGAACAAATCAGGTTTTATGAGATCTATAAATATCTCAGATAGGAATTTTATTTCATTTTCCTCCTTCAAATAAGACATAATGGAAGCACTCACATACACGAGGAATATTCTTTCTGTGATAAAGTGGGGTGTTTGTGAATAGGCCTGTGGAAAGCAGTCGTTTGATATGGTTGTTCACGTTGGGAGTTTTCTCTTGGGGGAGGGGCATAGCTGCACATACACTGTTATAAAACTCAAAGATTATATCTTGGAATTTAAGGTTTAATTCAGCACCCACGAAGAGGTTTATTTTTACAGATGCCAGCCTGGTGTAGACTGCAATCCTTCCTTTAGTAGATTTTGCATCTCGTGTGTTTTTAGAGATAGAGAAACCAGGCTAGGAGAGTCCCACTGAATAGGGAGGGTGGCAGTCTCCTTGAAGCCGCAGTTCTTAGCCTTCCTAATGCTGCAGCCCTTTAATGCACTTTCTCAGGTTGTGCTGACCCACAACCATACTTCTTTTTTTTTTTTTTTTTGCTACTTCATACCTGTAATTTTGCTACTGTTATGAATCGTAATGTAAATATCTAATATGCAGGAAATCTAGTATGTGACAAAAGGGGGTCTTGATGAAGAACAAGATGAAGAACCCCTGCCCTGAAGAGTTCTTTGGCTAGTTGCTTCCCTTCCAGTTGACTCTTGGTGAAGGTGTTCCCATCCCTTCTCCACTTCCTTCATGGGCTGTCCTGGAAAGATGTCAAACCACTGCACAGGATGTTGTTTTTCCCTGGATTTATATAATAAATAAATACCTCAATACTTGTAAGCTTATTAATTTTTTATTGTATTAACCAATACCTAGAAATGGAAAACCTCCTTTTGAAAACACTTCTTTCTTTGACTAGTATCTGGAAGGAGCTATGAGCCTTAGATATTGAAGCATACATTTTCCAGCAGTCAGGGAAGTAGCTGTTGTATGAACCTAACCTTTTCTGTCTGTCCAGTGGAAATCACAGGACTCCCAGGCCATATCTTATTCAGGGCTTTCTTCAGAAGTCTAGGTAGATATTTAACAGGTTTTGTTGTTTGGTTTTGGTAGCTTGGGGATTTTGTTTTTTGGTTGGTACTTTTTAATTTAATGTCAGATTTGACCACTAAACTTATTTCTTTTTCTTTTTAGCACAAATTCCTCCTCCACTCACCCTCATTCTTTGTAACTCACTTAACTAGAGTTTAATTCAATTTGTTCTTGAAACAGTGAGTCATTTGAATGAAGTATGCATGAACCAGAGGAGGAGTTTCCTCCTAATGCTATTTAACTTTTCTGCTTAACTTTGCATCAGTGTGTGACATAGTTCTGACATGTACAGCTTTTCTTCTTGTGTTTCTCCTGCAAAGGTTTTTCCTGCTCTCCAATCTCCTAAGGTTTACCATGGAGAAGGAGCTAGGAGCTATGATATGATCAGATACACAGACAGGGAACTTGCTGGCTTGAAGCTGTCTTAGTTGGCTAGTATGCATGCGCCAATTTTTGTTATTCTTCAGATGTTTTCGGATAGGATGGCGTACCTGCCAAGTTAGCCTCACTTCCGGTGTTTCTTTCCCCCTTCATTTGTGATCACAGGCCCAGACAGCATGCATTTGGGTTTGACCCCCAAGCTATAGCACTCCGAGGCACCGTCACCTCCCAACAGCTACTGTCTAGGGACAGTCTTGACTTCTCCATCACTCGGGATCCATTTTAATTTTCTTTTTAATCTCTCCATCTTGTCGAATGTCTTTGTTTGGGACTGATCCTATTTTATAAGGCAATTTCCAAATTGCATCTCACTTTTTCCTAGTCCTCCAGGTTCTGTTGTAGATCATGGAAATACAGGGTGGAAAAGACCATCTGTCTTGCCCCTCCCCCTGCCTGCGAAGAATAGCTGCTCCTGAGTGGTTATTCTTTCTTGGTATCTGCAACATTTTCCAACTTGGAAAGAAACTGACTTTGAGTTTCCTAAGTGTACAGCCTCCTTCTTGTTTTAAGTGGGAGTAAAATGGATTTTTTTTTAAAAGGAAAAACAAAAACACAAAATGCAACCTCTTTAGTACTATTTATGATAAAAAATAACATTAATAAACTATTAAATAAAATTAAGTGAGAATTAAAAAAAAAACAACCACTTAAAATCTTTTTTTCCTGTCAGGCATTGCATGCTCATTAACCAAAAAAAATGCTTTTGTCATTTTTTCCTTTGCCTCTTTCAGGACTAAACCAACAAACGATGGGAAAACACTTCGTGTGTGTGTGTGTGTGTGAGTGTGTGTGTGTGTGTGTGTGTATGTAAGAATCACCAGTTCAGGGGTTTTCATAGAAACCCTGATGTAGAAACATGTACAGAATCTGCTTTAGCTGCCTTTTCTTTCTTTCTTTCTTTCTTTCTTTCTTTCTTTCTTTCTTTCTTTCTTTCATTTTATTTATTTATTTTTTTGTGGAAGTTGACTTGCGGAACTTATTTCTTTTAAAGAATCGATGCACTTTGTGTAAAACGTCCCCACTATTATAATGAAGTCCTTTCCAAGTCTCAAGTGCTCTGCTGTCTTCTACCACTGGCATTCAGAAATTGCCAGCACGCCACTTGGCCTTCATTTTCTAGTGCTTTTGGGACGCTATTCTACATTAGGGGTGCTTAAAGGAATTACTCTTTTATATTGGCTTCCTTGTGTTACTTAAGGACATCACTACTGTTGCCCAGATGGGGATTTCTTTCTTTTTTTTTCCCCTCAGGGTCATTTTTACCTCCTTTAAAGCTGCCCCTCTGACTTTCGAATAGGAAATATTTCCCCTTCTTTTCTTCAATCTCTCTCTCTCTTTTTTTTTTCTTTTGTAAAATTCCTGACTGCTAAATGGTGACTCAAGGTCAGTCTCTATCTCCCCTCCCCATCTCCTTCCTCCCCCCCCCTTTCTCCTACCATATGCGTTTGAACAAGTTTTCAACTCCAAGTGCCATTTTTATTACTGTTAGAGTGAATTGCTGTGACAGTGTTTTAAAAAAATATTTCTAGCGAGGAAGAAGATGAAGAAGAAGGAAAAAACGGGATAAAGATAGACAGGATGTGGGCATGGATGGAGCAGAGCGCAGCCCATTTGCTTGTTGACTTTCTCCTCTGCCTTTGCAGCATGAGGCCCAGGTTTATAAAGACTAAAACTTTAGGAGCTCCAGACATTCCATGGCCTCCCTTCTCCTCCCCCTCGATTTGCAAATAACCCGGCTGAGCTTTAGGAGTCATTAAGTCCAAGCCCCCTTTCTCTCAAGAATCCTGAGCCCCCTTTGCAATAATGTGAATACATTTGCATGTTAGCACAGTACAGGTTCAGCATGGCTTACTTAAGCCAATGCTTAGGGGCGGGTAGGTTGCAGTCCAAGGGGTTTTGTGAGCCTGGTGCTAAATAACACAGAATCACCTTGGGAGACAGTTTTATTCCCCTCTTGCTTCTTTACATCCTTCTAATACAAACGACAAATCAGCCTTGGAGTAGCTCTTGCCTTTAGCATCTCCTCCTTCCATGCTCTCTTTCCTTTTTTCTGATTGTGTTACTAACACTGTTATTACTGTTTAAGATGAAGAGAATGGGTTGCAGATCCAGGAGATCTGATTGGCAGACCTTTGGGTTCAAAGTTTATGGTATTTGTTTTAACTTCATGTTTTTCCTTTCACGATTGTCTCATTTGAGCGGAGGTCTTTAATAAGAAATTTAAAAACATGTGCAGCTTTTAGTAAGGAATGACGCTACAGACAGGCTTCCCGACTTGATCGAAATGTGGATTGTGGATGAGTTCGAAGTCACAGTGGTGTGGAGAATCTGAGGGATTTGGTCTTGTTGTAAGGGTAAACCACAATAAACCATCAGACTCTTTTCCCGTCTGCAGTGCAAGTGCTGGACGTCAGCCGCCCTAATCTACTGTGTTCTGGGCTGTGGTAGGTGTATGCACATATCTTGTCTGGTAGAGTGATATGTGTGCAGAGAAGAAAAGCGAGGCTTTGGGGGTGGAAGTGAGAGCTCTGTTCTGAAGGCGGACTCTAGCGGCTATGTGACTCATTAACAATGTCACATGCTGTTGTGTGATAAGATCGGGACTCACCTGGGTAGGAAGTCCCGGACTTTCTGGGACCTCAGAGGCCCTTTGCCCTGACAGTTTCTACTACCCTTACTTCTAAGCGAGGCACATAATGGCATGTGGCTGGCTGGATTCTGGCCTCATGGCTCAGCCAGAGATGGTCTTGGTGGGAGTAACTGAAGGTAGGAAAGAAGGATTGGCCTTGGATGAGGTTGCTGCAGATAAGAAAGGAGTAGAATCTACGTTGACTGGACAGGCCTAGCCCTGTGAAGTCTTCACGGCCGAGGCTCATGTTTATCTGCCATTCAGGATGGGTCCTACGCCTTTGGGAATCAAGTGTCAGATACTGAGGTCATTTTCATCTTGTGTCCCCTGGAACCTTGGGGAGGGAGGTAACGTCTGGGTTTCTGGGAGAGACTTTCTTATGTCTTCCTGTCACCAGGGACATAGCCAAAGTGCAGTATCTACAGTGCCCAGTGGTACAGGGTCATCCATCACTTCTTAGACAGTTCACAGATACTCTTTTTAAAGGGCAGGCAAGGGCATGTGGGAGGTGTTCCTAAGGACTCCTTTTAAATGGGAGTCTGGTACTAGTGCCCATGGAGAGGTCGATGTCTGAGTGGGAAGCAGTGGTATTAATATGGGTTACCTTTTTTTCCCTCTTCAGAAAAATCATTTAATACCGATAACAGACAAGAAATTCCCACCAAATCTTAACCATGTTTCAATGTACTTTTGTCGCTTTTGTACATGATCAATTAACTTCCTCTTAGGTGTCTCCCCACAATACCCGTTCCCACTTTCATGCCCTCTTGCCCCCCCCCCCCCGCAATAACTCAGTTCAGTTTGGGCTGCCTGCATATACATGTATGCGGGACTACGCCACAGGAGCACGCACAACCTACCAAGACGGTAACCCAGAAGAAAACTGACCTCTCCCTGCCGGTCAGCCACCGATAGCTCCTCAACTGGGGTTGGGCTATTGCTAAACACTTCCCACTCCGTGGTGTAATGTTGACTTGTTTGATCATGTGCAGATAACCACATAGCTGCTGTGAGTTCACAAGTACTGCAGTCCCCAAGTCAAGTGGGGGGGGGCAACGATTGATATAGGTGTCCCACTTAGGGCTCGGCACTTGTCCTAGTTTGCTCTTTATTGCTGTGATCAAACACTGGCCAAAACCAACTTAGAAATGGTTTCTTTGGTGTACAGGTTACAGTCAAGGGGTGCCAAGGCAGGAACCTGGAGGTAGGAACAGAAGCAGAGACTATGGAGGAAGGCTGCTTACTGGCTTGCTCCCTTTGCTCAGTTACCTCTGTTATGAAGGCCCACCTGGCTAGGGGATTGCACCTCCTACAGTGGACTGGATCCTCCTACACCAGCTAGTGATTAAGACAATGCTAAACACACATGTCCACAGGCCAGTCTGATCTGAGTAATTCTTCAGTAGGTTCTCTCATCTCAGCTGGCCTTAGGTTTGTGTCGTTGGCAGCCGAAGCTAACTGTGCCAGCACTCAGTGGTCACTCATTCTCAGGGAACTGCGACCAGAGATCAGTCTCGGCATTAACTGCTGCCCAGTGAAAAAGAAGCGATTCTGACCACAATTCGGAGTTACCTAATCCGTGGGTATAAGCATGCATTTAGAAGGGAGTCTTGACAACGTGAGCATTTAATAAAACAATACCAGCAAGTTCTATGTTAAGGCCTGTGACCTATCTACCTATGGACTTTTGGACAAACTTACTGACTTTTGGACAGTATCAGGCATGAGTGGGCCTCAAATCAACCAAAGCGCATGCCAGTTGTTCTTTGTTTTACAAGATTTTAAAACATCATCATCATCACCATCGTGTGTGTGTGTGTGTGTGTGTGTGTGTGTGTGTGTGTGTGTGTGTGTAGACATTTGATCTCAGGTTGTCTTGTCAGCTTTGCACATAAAATATTTTTCCCCGGTGAGCCATGCCACTGACTCTAATTTCTTACTCTTGTCTAAGAAGTCAGCATGGCTAGATGTGACTAGATGGAACCTAGGAGAAGGCAGATGAAAAGTACCCGTGCTGTAGGTAGAGCAAGAGGGGTGTTGAGACATTTCCTTTTCCCCTTGTGATTATCAGGCAAACAAAGACATTGCATGGGTGGTGGGGGCGGGGGTTGGCAAGGTAAAGACTGGGTGTGTAGCACACGGTAAGAGCACCGAGAATTTAGACAGGAGAGGCCGGTTGGCAGGATAGAAGAGCAGCGGAGATTCTTTCCCGGGCACGCTAGCCATGAGCAAGTGAGAAGAGTGCAGGAGCCATAGGCATGGGTACCAGGAGCCAGGGAGAGAGGCTGGCAGGGTGGGAACATTGGCTGGGTAAAGAATTTGCCCGTCTGAAGGGGAAGCTACCATTCACTGCCAGCGAGATGCTGCTGTGAGGCTCAAAATCTTCTGACAGATCTCAGAGTTCAAGAGGAGCTAAAACAAACAAAAATAAAGTAAAAAGAGAAAACAATCAGAATCTAAGGATTGTAGTTCCCTGGCTATTAAACAGGTGTAGAATAAAAATATTGAATGTTCAAATAAACACTGGGCTGGGCTTAGACGCTGGGCCATTGGGCGTTTAGCCCATTTATCTTTTCGGCTCAGGCAGTTCTGTCCCTTCATGCCCTTTCGAAATGAAAGTTGGAATTTCAGAATGACACTGGGCAGTTGTGTCATCTGCCAGGACTTTCTTGCTCTGTCTTTTTGAGTAGACAGACTTTAGGTAGAATCCAGTGGTGGAGTGGGGTCTCTGAAGTTCGCAGCTCCCATTGGTCTAGGTTGTAGATTTTCATAAGGAACGAGAGATGAAGCTGGCGGGCTGATAGTTATCAGCCTCCTGACCACTGCTCCAGGGATTTCTTGGGACATACATTTAGCTCACCTTCCCACCTGAGTAGTGGCATCAGGAATGCTCCAGAACACTGGAACATGCAACTAGTTTTAGCTACCCGTATGATTTTTGGGCAAGTGTAGCCATAAAATGCTTGAGTTATGAGTTGGATTAACTCCATCTGGAGAGCTGTACCTCTCTCTGTAAACTTAAACATTTGTATACTTTGAAGGTTTAGTTTTGATTTTTAAGAGAGGATAAAAAAGGCTCAACCAGGGCATCAGTGGAAGGAGAAGCCCTTGGTCCTGCCAAGGCTCAAAGCCCCAATGTAGGGAGTGTCAGGGTGGGGAGGAAGGAGGGGGTGGGTTCGTTCTGAACACCCTCATAGAAGCAGGGGGAGAGGGTAGGGGGGATAAAAGGGAAACTAGGAAAGTGGATAACATTCAAAATGTAAATAAAATATATTAAAAAATGGATTCTTGCCGTGTGTGTGTGTGTGTGTGTGTGTGTGTGTGTGTGTGTGTGTGTGTGAACTATTTAAAAAATGTTAAATGGTTCAGATCAAGTAGCAACATTCAAAGCTCATAACTATGACAGTTAGACTCATTGGAAAACACTGTTATGGTCTCTAAAAAAAAATCAAATAAATCCTAAAATAGTTCAAAAACTGGCTGACTTTGTCACCCTGCCCAGAGACCATAGAAGTAGCCAGGCCAGGGGTGGTGATGTTTGTAAATCTTTGCTCTCTCTAAGTAGGTCTTCTTTCTCTTCCATTATCCACCCCCCACCCACACACATACGTACACACTGTGCCTTGGCCCTTAAAGCATGGACTTGCTTCATTTTTGGAGAACTTTTTATTTTGAAATAATTACAGACTCATGGGAAGTTGCAAAAAGTACCAAGAGACCTACGTGTCCTTTACCCAGCTTCCTCCAGTGGGGCCCGCACACCCATCCTAAGATTTGTTTTATTTTGAGGCATTTCTTAGGAGGTGTGGATGTGGTAGGAGGGATGCCTAGAAAAACCATGCCTTTATGAGAAGTTAGGGCTGCGGCTGGGGTGGGGGAGGGGCTGCTCTGCTCTAGCCTCTGCCTTTTTTCAGCTGTTAAAATGAAAAGTAGTCACTTTCCTTCTATGTACAAGAAAAAGTACTAAAAAAAAAATACCTGTTGTGGATGCTGATGCACATAAAATTTCAATCAAAACCATATGAGGACACATGTTGACATTTTGGGGGAAGGAGAAGAGTCCTTCGTACTTTTACGTTTTTAAAGAGCAGTCTAGGTAATAGAATGATAGACCAGCTATGTTTTTCCAGTGTGTGTGTGTGTGTGTGTGTGTGTGTGTGTGTGTGAGAGAGAGAGAGAGAGAGAGAGAGAGAGAGAGAGAGAGATCTTACAAGTCAGAGTGTACTGAGGGTGTGTGTGTGTGTGTGTGTGTGTGTGAGAGAGAGAGAGAGAGAGAGAGAGAGAGAGAGAGAGAGAGATCTTACAAGTCAGAGTGTACTGAGGGTGTGTGTGTGTGTGTGTGTGTGTGTGTGTGTGTGTGTATTAAGTCCTAGGTGTTAGCTTACATGATGGCAAGGTTCTTAGGAGGTTTGTACCATTAAGAGAGCCCTATAGTGGTAATTGCTGCTTTTTCAGCAGGGACAATAAATGGACATTTCCTCTTCCTATAGCCGTCATGAAGACAACACAGGAGCTAGACAGGTGCAAGTCAAATACAGCTGTTTTATTGATTAGGCTGCACACACAGCAGCAGTGCTCAGTCCCATAGCCATACCTCTGCTTCTTGCCCTGGCTTAAGCCTCCATGGGGCAGATGTGCATCATGTGTTGTTCCTGTGCTGCCTGGGTTCAGTGGATGGCGTAGACTCAGGAGAGGACAGCTCTCCAGGGAGAGGGAGAGGTAGGTAGGGACCGGATAGGGGAGCCGTGCACTGACCTGTTTCCTCTTCCTTCTTTCATTTCTCTTGGGCAGCAGTGGGTGAAGGGAGTAGAAGGAATTCTGGCGAGTTTCCAGGGTACCTTGAAAGAATTTCCTTCTGTCAGTGAAAGTCTCATGGAATCCTAGGACAAGGGAATGGGGACTAAAATAAGGCAGAACATTCCAGAGGCTGTGAAAGGAAGGTTGGGAGAAACGCAGATCATTGGGGGAGAGAAGGGAACTAGAAAGTAGGGCCAGCAGACATTGACCTTGTTTGGGAGTCGGGCTCAAGGGAATATTTTCTCTTAGTATTTGGGAAAATGGCAGAATCTTTTCAGCTAGAAGGGAATGATTTAGGGAATGACTTTGCCTAAAAGAAAAAAATGGAGGGAAATGAGAGGAACACTTGCCAGGAACCTTAGTGGCAAGTAGTTTAAATAGACCAAGAGCACATGAGTCCCTGGCTTCCCACACTTTTGCTTGCCCACCTGCTACTTGCCTGCTCTTTCTCACTTTACATTATGCCCCTAGTCCCTCACCCACCAACAGTGAGTGGACACATGAGAACACAATCATATGCATTCACTGTAAACCAGTGGATGCTTGACAAGGAAGGGGGGACTGCTTCATCTACAGCGATAACTCAGGGTCTCCCTCTTTTTGCTTTTTGTTTTCCTTTCTTCCTTTAATTCCTCCATCCCTTGACTCTTTCTTCGACGATGGGGCTAAGTTCTGTGTGGTGTGTTGAGGACACTGTAGTGAGCCAAAGGGGCATTGGCCCTGCTTCATGGAGCTTCGTGTGTAGAGGTAGAACAAGAAGAGAAGAAAATAAATATGAGAGAGTGAAGAATCATTTGGGACGGAAGGAAAGCAATGGGCTGCCAAGAATGGATGGTGTCCACAGATACATCTGACGTAGCCAAGGAACTTTCTACCCATTTTCCCAAAACTGATCTCCCAGAACTTTCCCCAGAAGTTTATAGTTACTACTCAGAAAGACTCTGAAATGGAACAGATATTTGATAATTCTTGGAACTCTCGACCAGCTGCGTTTCATTATTTTGAGTCTCCTTAGGTTGTCTAGAATGCCTTTCTCCATATTTAGCTGCATGTTGCTAAACAAAGATGTTATCACCCTCCATATTCTCAGTGTGGTGGCCTTGTGTATCTATTTAAACTGTAGGTCAAAAGTTTTTAGAAAATCTGTCTGTAACTGAGCATGTGCACGTCTTTTTATTTTATTTTTTTTCAATTCAATATTTTTTTCCTAAAAATGTGGTCTGGTGGCTAGTTCCAAAGCACTTACACTGTAAAGAGCATTAGAAACAATCTAGAAATCATTTAAAGAGGCCTGCAGATTATATACAAATATCATTCCATTTTAGATAAAATGTTTGAGTAGATTTTAATGTCTGAGGTAGAGGGGTTGTTCTAAAATGGAGCCTCCCACATTCTAGAATTGAATATTGTTATTAGTACTGAGTCAATGTGCTGTTTAAAGGATGTTTCCCCCTTGTGTGGGAGAAAGAGGGATGAAGGAAAGGAAAGGAAAGGAAAAGCTAATAGGTGTCTCTATGTGACTTAGTAACTGTCATGCTAGACAAGAGGAGACCCTGATATGTTAGCAAACAGCACCAACAAAGCCCACAGATACAAAAGCAGCAGGTGGCTTGTATCTGAATGTAGATTGAAGTTCTTCTGCATACCTGATTAGCAAGATGCCATTGTACTCTGTTGACAGATGTGAGTGTTAACAAGTAGAACAGGCTTCAGGAGTTTGATTCTCCTTGGTCCTGTCCAGAGAAAGCGGTTCTCCCTTAAGAGCAAATGGACGGAACTAATATCTGGTTTATAGTAGGGAATGGCCTCCACTTCTGTTTAGACTCAAACGCCAGAATCCGAGAAGCTCAGGGAAGCTGCGACTTAGGCATGGGAGTGAAATATATCTGAAGACTTGCTTCATTTACCCTTAGTGACAGTTGTCACTAGCACTACTGAAGTGTGGGGTGGGAAGACAACGTGATTTCACATGAAGGCAGAAACTAGGCGTCTCGTGGCTATTATGGGCTCAGATGGTGATTTTTGACCTTGGGATGGAGTCATCAGACCTAACGGCGCTAACGGTGTCCACTGGGGCGAGAGTCCCGGGCAAAGTGGAAATGACTCAAAGATGGTGATGCCAAGCGTCCTGCAGGTTTAACAACATCTTCTCCGCCCTTTTTCCTGGCAAAAACGAGACAAGACAAAACGTGTTCAGGGGACTCAAGATACTCGAGTAGAAACCCTGTGACAGGAGGTGCTTTAAGCGTTTATGGCCGCAGATGAAGGAACATCACGTGTGTGAGGCACTTTTGCCTTAGCCTCTTGGCATGACTTTTTTTTTTCTCTCCTTGACATACAAGAAGCTACCAGATATTAGCTCTTTGCCACCCGGACTTTGACTGGTGTAGCACTTCTTGGTGCACTGTGACCACATTTGGACCTGGAGAAATTTCCCTTTTAAGGGAACACAGGGTTCCTCTGTTGTCCCTTCAGGGCTGCTGCCTCCTTGGCATGGATGTAAGATGGGGAGATAGCATCCTCTCTTGCACCTGCCAGCCTCTCTCCCCACTTCTCGCCAGGTAGGCAGTATTGAAGCTCTCTCTCATGATATTGCAGAATCCGTCGTACTGCAGTGTTGATGTTGCCAGCTGCACACGGGGAAGTGGGTGGGGGCTGGGCCTGGAACGTGCAGTGGCCCTGGAACTTTTGTTTTCAGTCTGGAAGCTGCCGGCTGTGAATGAGGGAGCCCTGCCCGGGACCCTTCCTAGGTGGCCAGCATTGAGCCTAAGCTGTAACAGAGTCCCAGCTCCACAACCAGGTGCCCTGGACCTAGACTACCACCCTGCATCTGGTGATGGGTCCCGGGAGCCTTGAGTGTCATTGGCTGCCACAGTCTGGTCAGAAACTGCAGCCTACAGGAATGGGAGCGGTTTCCTCTTTGCATAGAAAGCCAGATAAACATCCACAGTGGGATATTGCAAAAGAGAAAAAAAACATACTTAGGCCATGAACCTATGCTTGGATCTTTGACAAAACCTTTTTGAGGGTTTTTCGGGGAAAATGTCTCTTTGTAAGAACATTTTTATGTAGGGGACAAGTTATTCCCATGATCTAACTTCAACATACACACAAACACAATCTTTATTTATTTTAAACCTAATGAACAAGTAAATGGCTCCCTGATAGTTGTTTAGTGGTGAGACTTCCTTAGCTCATTGAGGGCTGTGTTTAATTTAGGAACTTTATTTTTTTTCTAAAGCTATTTGTGGGTAGAGGGGGTTTATCTGTGTTGATTTCTTATTGTGGTTTGATCCTGTGTTTGTTGTGAGCGTGCTTTGTGTTGGGATTATAAATCTGGAAGAGTGACACTAGAGAAGACTTTATGAAAACACATAGCTTCAGAAATACTACTTCCCTGATTTGTCACGGGACATTGAGAGCAGCAGCCAGAGCCTTTCAAAGAGTGTCCCAGTACAGCAGACACAGAGGAAACTAGCCATGTGACCTGCAGCTCAATGCCCCTGGCCTCCTCTGGGCCTCACTGGCACTTTTCTTGCTATTCTTGATCATGGGTATCAGAAGCCTAGACTGAGACTCTCTTCCCAAGTGTACACGAATTCCTCCACAACTGCACTGTGTGGCTTTTCCTTCGAGAATTTCACTGTCCTCTCCTCCGCTCTGCAAGAGCTCTCTTGTTTGTCGACGTCTACCTCAAATGTGACTTTGACACTGCCGGTGTCGTGCCCTGGTTCCTTCTCTGGGTTGCCCTAGCAATGACTCCAACCCAGTTATTAGTTACACAGATGCCAGATCACCTGCTATTGTTCGCATTTCTAAACACAAACACAGCCCCAGCTCCATAGCCAGATGTCCTGACTGGACCTGAATGGGTACCAGGAGCAGAAGGGCCATTGGCTGCTATAATTGGATTAGAAACACCAGTACAATGTACCATGGGCAACATACAGGGAGCGACAGGGCCTGATATAAAAAGTAGAAATTCAGAAAGAGTTAAATTACTTGCAGAGCAGTTAAAGACTTAGGCCCTGCCTCTTAATGATCTGTAATTCAGATAGACAGCCCTACCATCCTACCAGAGCCTTCTTTCTCCTCAGTCATAATGCCGTTGGACAGTCCTATGCACCAGAGGGTCCTCATAGAAGAACATGCAATAGGAGACAAACATAGCTGTATTAACACAAATCTTTTTATTTTTAGGTTTCATTTCTCATTCAGTGGAAGGAAAGGTCAATTATATCTTTAATTGTGGACCCTCTGCTGAGCCCACCAGGCTTCCAGAGATGTAGCTCCAGAACCCAGACACAGAGGCCCCTAGTTAATCTTGGTAGTTTACAAAACCAAACCAAAAGATGTGAACGTGAAAGTGGGAGGGATTTGTGGGGAGGGGGGAGGGTAGGCATGGTTGCTAGGGGGTGAGAGGTCTGAATTGTCCATATGCAAAGTACACACATATAAGATTGTAAAAAAAATAAATAAAATTAAATATAAAAGGTGTATAGGATGCTCAAAAATTACGTTGAAACAGTCATCTAGCTCATAAACGGCTGTTTTCCTGAAGACAGAAATGTTTCCATATGAAAGTCGTTTTACTGAGCAGCTACTGATTGTGCCAAACTCTGTGCTTCGCCCCACAGAAGCTTAAAGCTTTGAGGTTTCTATGCGTTGTCATTTGCGTTCCTGTGCTGAGATGCTTAGTAAGAATAGAGTACCGCCAGGGTTGCTGACCTAGGCCTGCCATGCCTCGTGCTCACTACTGCTTCCAAGGGGCATTTCCTCAGGAGATGGGGGAGAGTGGTTTGGGTTTTTCTGCTTGGTAGCTACCTCAGAGCCAGAGTCCACAGCAGGAAGGAACTGTACAGATGTGCCTGGATTTTTTGCCCTCTTCTTTCTTTTCAAATAGAAGTCTCAGTTTCCCTCCTGTGGGACATATGCTTATCTCTTATTTTTGAATAGTTTAAACATTCAGGAGGTTTTAGATAACCTTAAATTTGAAACTTCTTTAAAAAGGGGTGGCAGGGGCCAACATTGGGACTTCATTTCCCACATGATATCAGGGAGCTGAAACTACATGTCTCTCTCTTTTTTAGCTGGTGTATGCAGGTCATTTTACCACAGTCCCTACCCCTCCCTGCTGCCTTAGTACTTTCAAGAATATATATCTTACTTTCCTTGGTCCGTTTGTATTTGAGAACTGTTTGATTTATCGAGAAGAGGACTGAATGCCTACAGGAAGTTATGTACAGAGGTAATACTGTCTACACGGTAACAGTTGAACTTGTCTATGAGCTGGGGTAGATGCTGTAGTTTCAAGTCCGTTCAAGATTTAAATTCCTGGAAACATGGGCTTTGATATGTAGAGCGATCAGACTAGTAAATAGTATCTTCTTTGTACTTAGCTTCTTATAGACAGGTAAGATTTGGCTGTAAGAAGTTTATTATATTTACAATCAGGGCGTTTTTATGGTATTGAAGAGGATTGTGTATAGTTAGTCTATGCATTAACACCTTCAGTTGGATAAGGTCAAGGTGACACACTGAAGGACGCACAATTAAGTAAAAGGATCTGGTGAAAGTTCTTTTGACTTTAGTCTACATTCTTTGCCCCACATTTCCCTTGATAATATATACTTAAGAAACACCCCAAAGTTGAAAGACATTGCTGTTTAGGACAGTCTGGTTGTCCTTTTCCCCTAAGATACTAACAAAGATGATCTGCCACCATCCGCACTACAATCTACAGTGTCCATTTCTCCTTTAGTCTGTTACGACCAGATGATTACAGACCAGATGCTTTGAGATTAATGTTTACATTTCAGGTAGAAAAACAAAGCCAATGTTTGATGGAGCTTCACATTCCAAAGGAAGAGGGCTTGCTGCTCTATTTTTTCATTGCTTTTATTTCTTCTCCTCCTCTCCTCTTTTTAGAAATTATTTTTTAAATTTTAAGTTTTCATTATTTTTGTTCATGTATATTCATGTGTATTGTATCTGTATCACGCACACTTGAGTGTCCTCAGAGGCCAGAGGCATTGGATCCCCCTGGATCTCAAGGTATGATCAGTTGAGCTGCATGACATGGGTGCTGGGAACAAAATGTGTGTTCTCTGAAAGTGCAGTGTATACTCTTAACCAGTTGACAGATGAGCCACCTCTCCAGCACACCTCCCCCCGTATTTGTGTGTGTGTGTGTGTGTAGTGTGTGTGTAGTGTGTGTGTGTGTGTGTCTGTCTGTCTGTCTGTCTGTCTGTCTCTCTCTCTCTCTCTCTCTCTCTCTGTGTGTGTGTGTAGTGGGAAACACAAGGAGACCAGGCAAGGACTTTAGATTCCCTGGAGCTGGACTTACAGGTAATTGTGAGCCACCCAAGGTGGGTGTTAGGACCAGAATTCAGGCTCTCTAGGACAGTGACAAGCTCTCATAACCATCTTTTCAGCTCCCTCCTCTTAATGCCATTTTCCTGAGTTTCTTTTTCTAGTTGCCTTTTCTATTTGATTCTTGAACAAAATGAACGAGTGATTGTTAAAAATGAGCCAAGCGATTCAATGAGATGGCTTAGCGGGTAAAGGTGCTTGCAGCCAAGCATGATATTGGGGAAAAGGCAGAACCAGCTCCTGTATGTTGTTTTTGGACCTCCACACATCTGCCATGGCATGTACACACACACACACACACACACACACACACACACACACACACACACACCTCAAAAGCCTAAATGTGTAAAAGAGAGAGAGAGAGAGAGGGAGAGAAAGAGGGAGAGGGAAAAAGAGAAGGAAAAAAGAACCACTATTTTGAAGGGCAATGTAAAGAAAAATATTGGGTTTATTAATAAACAAATTATATTTATTTAAGTCAGGCGATATGCTTACAATCCTCGATACTAGACTCAAAAATCTCCTTTATTATAATGGTTCATATATGTTTGGCACTGATCCAATAAATAAAATGAGGCCTTCATATGCTATATACGTTTTCTCTGGCTACACATTAAAGAACTACACTGGTTTCATTACTCTACATCTCAACAGATTACACTGGAAGTTGAGAGGTTTGAATGAATAGATTCTATTTGCCATCGATGGTTTCACCAGAATATGGAATGACCATGGAGGACTGGGGCCTTTTCTGAACCGAGGCCACTCAGCCCAAGTTTTATCAGAAATGACAGAAAAAAATTGTAGTCAGTTCATAGTTTGGGATCTGCTTTTCTGGTTTTGTTGTTGTTGCCATTTTGTTTTGTTTTATTTTTCTTTGTTCGTTTTGTTCATTTTATTTGGAAGATCCCTTTCCCTCACTGGGAACTCTTATCCCTCAAACATTTCTGAGGGTGATCCTGTGTTGAATCTTTAGACCACACTGAGGAACTTGATCAGGGGTCCAGGGTTGGGCCAGAATTGTTGAACCTAATTGTTATTTGCCAGGAACCTTTCAGTTTTATTTCTGGTCTTACTGGTGATTTAGCTGTGTAATTGTGGAAATGCCAATTTTCTTCCTCGCATCCTCTAGAGCCTCACAAGGGGACTCCCAAGTGTGAGATTGTGAAAAATACTGATAAGTATTGTTAGGTGGTTTTCAGAACATTCATTTTGTTTGGAAAAAAAGAAAAGAAAAAGCCGTGTGATCCCTGTTGTGTGGGTTGAATTTGCAGAGCCCCACACTCACCTGTATTCTCATTATGACTTTCCTCTTTGTCCACCGGCCTCTTTTTGGCTTTGTTTTTTAGACGGAAATGGTCGGTTTCTATAGATTCTCCAATCAGTGAATCAGGGGATGTTAGCTCACAATATACTTTTAAGAACTCTGTAGATAGTGACCCTTCCATTCATGGGGGACATTAACAAATGCTGAGAGCACAGGTGTCATTTTTATTTTACAAAACAAACAAACAAACAAAAATAAAAAATAAATGCAAGGAAGAATGTTAGGTCATTGAAGATCAAACCAGTTCTTACCAAACTTGCAATGATAAGACATTCATGCAAAACATCAAAATTCCCCTTAATTAAGGTAATGGCTCTGCCAGGACCCACATTCCGGGATTCTCAGTAGAGAAAACATGTTTTGTTTATAGGCGAGTTTTATTAGCAGTGATGTTCCGGTATGTGGCTCAGGTTAATTAATGATGTAGTCACCCTGGTGTCTTGCCATGAGCGTTATTCCAGTAAGGGCACGAGGAAATCACATTGGCTTATCTTGTGACACCAAAGAGAAATCCGTAATTTGGGCCAGTATACTATGTTTCTGTGAGGTATGTCAACAAAATAATTTAAGAATTCTTACGTGAATGCCTCCTTTGAATAGGAATTAGTTTACTATAAGTGGTAAGCATCCTGTGCAATGCTTTGCACATTCTTAACTATTTTATTGGCCAAACTGATTCAAGCCTCAAGTTCAGACCACCCACAAAGTCCCGTGGCACTGACCTTCATTGTATAAGGTTTGTACCAAGGGCCATTTTCCTCTCCTGAGAGTTTTTATTGTTGTTATTAATTTTTTTATCATGGTAATGTCTTAAAACTTAATTTGGGTTGTGCATACGTAGCAACCTTCCTCGGAGGTTGAAACAACAAAGCAACTGGATTGGAAATTAGATTTCCCTTCCACGGCTAATGCGGTTCTCATTCCTTTGGGACTTCCCCTTCGCACGGGCTGATGATGGCTCTGAAACTTTATGGAAATTGGTTCAGACAGGAACAAAGGGGGAGAGAGGACGGACGGCAGTGATGATTCAAATTAGTGTCTCTTTTTCAATGAGAGTCTGGTGTGCTTGAAAGTGCATGTCATCTGATATCAGTCAAGCCACCTAAGGTTAAGTGAGGCGCCAAAGTGACAGGGATCCAAACTTCAGGGTCCCAGCAGTTGAGTCTTCCTGTCAAGTTGGGTTGGATAGTTAATTTGAAGCCTGCACCATCTTCACACGTGGTTCAGAAATGGGCCCCACGCACTTTTCCTTTTCCTTACCAGATGAAGAACCATCTCTGCTTTTTCCCTTTAATCTTTTCCCAGGGAGCCCATGAAAGATTCCTAGTGCTGAACATAATGAATTGGAAAGGGAACAGGTTTGTGACTCACAACAATGACAGCTTTAGGAAGAGGCACCCGAAGTGCATTAAACGGAATATACACTTGCTGTCAATGGTGTGCGTGCAAACACTCACACAAACACACATTCAAGGGGACCCTGCACAAACAGTGTTCAGTGCTTTCACCTCCAGCTTATGCTGTTTCCGACACCATCCCCTGTTAATTGAATCTTGGCTTACTTCCAGTGTTTGAGAGCCTGTACCTATGACATAAATAGTGCCTCTGAGTAAAGATATCTTTGTATGTAAAGTTCTTAAAGGGAACAGAGGGGAAGGAAATGCTTCTTTGTTTGGAAATGATGGGAAAGATAGACAAATGAGCCAACAAAGGGATTTTGAAGGACCTCACCCATGGAAGTAGTCTGAACGGCAGAAAACTTCAGTTCCTGGACACATCCGGGCTTGGATGGACTTTTTCATGGAAGACCTTCTTACTTATGGTTTGATGGTTATATGGCTGTTAATCTTGAGCCCAGCTTGTTAGGTGCTTTATGCTTTGGAGTCCAGTGGTCAGCGTTGCCTTTGTCATGGACATCGCATTAGTGATGGCAGAACATGGGAAATAATGTTATAGAATGGGTTGAGCGTTTCTGTTTGTCACCCTGTTCCCCCAGGACAGCAGTTAATAAGCTTCTGTCATGCGGGTGCTGAGTGGGGTGAGTTTTGTTCATCTGAGTAGCACTAGAAGTTTTATGATGCAATATGAACAGCAGAGAAGAAACAGGCAGGTGTTTGCATCTGTCTGGAATGGCCAAGGATGAACAGCCAGGGAGGTTTCTTTGTCTTCGGAAGAGACTGTTTCCCTCCTGTTTGATGAGTGTGGATTGGCAGCAAATGCCTTCTAGGTGAAATGATGGGACCTTCCCAATCAATATGACATCACTTCAGGATGGATTTCCTGGCTCGAGAGATCACCTCAAGTGTTACCTAAAATCCTGAGTTGAGACCTTGCTTCATTTGTTCATTCAACCAGAGTATCTTGGAGGGTTTGTAAAGGCATCTTGCTACGTGCCTGATTGGTGTCTGATTGGCGCATTACAGTCTTCTCTCTGGACTCCTCCTGTTCCTTGTAGGAAAAGATGGGCAGATCAACATGGAAACAGAGAGCTGGGATCAGTCCGAGACTTTGTCAGCACTAAGTTACACATAAAACAGAGTAGTGTGGAGATGAATGAATTGGGGGCGTTTTGGGTTGGTTTGTTCGGGCAAGCCAAAGAAGGGCTGTCTGCATAGGTAAAGGCGAACAAAGACATAATAGGCTGTTGATGTGCAGTAACCGTGGAGCCCACAGACTGGAGGGCAGGTACTGGTACTAGGGTTTGGAAAGGTACTTGGTCTTAGAATGATGTCTGCCTAAGGGCTGTAATGAGTGAAGGAGAGACAGGGAGAAAGCTAGGTCAGCAGGGGCCGTAGTGAAGCAGAGGGGATGGCAGGCCATTAGTAAATTAGCAGCAGAAGCCTGAACAAGGAGCTCTTGAACACGTGGCGAAGCAAGTGAACCCCTGCTTGGGGAAAGCTGAGGGGTGAGGCAGGAAAAGTAAACAGTGAACCAGCTTCACAGGCTGGGGTTCTCCTAATCAGTTGGGGGGGGGGGTGCGGGAAGAGACAGGAAGAGCATGGTGTCCGTTTGTCCATGCTGCTGCTCTCGCTGTTTGTTAAGAAGCAAGAGAAGAAGGAGGTGGCCAAGGGAGATAGCAATTCTGTGGGCCAAGGAAATGGATTTTCCTTCCACTCAGGTACATATTCCAGGGCTACTCCATGAATAAAATTTTATCTCAGCTTAGAATAGGATTTGTTCTATACTACACTTATCCTCAAAAGCCCTGAAGCAGACATGATACTTACAGTCAAAGCGTTATAAGAAATTTAGCACTCACAACCACCCTGTCTCTTGTGTTTTTCCATGAAGTGCTTTGAGTTCATCATACTCCTGGACTCCTGTTTCCAGGATTGTGATCACTAATGGGTTTTCAAGTGAATCAGAGCTGCTTGCTTCATTCATTCATTCACCCACACCATTCACTCATTAAACAAATATATATGGCAGGTCACGAGTCAGGAATGAGCCCAGATGTCTTTGTCAAACACATACTCAAGCGAAATTTACGTTTGAGATACTGATGAAATCAATAGCCTCAAGGAGCCAAGAAAAACAAGATGGCAGCCTTCTGTAACCCAGGATTCCTGAGTGTCTGAGGCATTGAGGTTCCTGCTCAGAGGCAGGTCTCCTGCCATGTCCAGGCCCTCCAAACGGCTTCCCTTCACCACACTATTGATATCTCATACTTCTGACGCTGCTCCCCAGGTTTTTGATCTTCCCATTGCTGTTTCAAGCCCTCTGAGTCCCACAGACCGTGCATACTTTAGAAGTTCAGCCCATTTTTCCAGTGGATAAGAATACTGAGCCCAGAGAGGTTAAGGTTGCCCCATCAAGCGAAAATTGATTCCCAGGCACACAAGTTACACAAAATCACAACTGTTGCGCAAGAGAAGCACTTCAAGGCTTGCTTTCACTGTGCCCTTGGCTGCCATTTTCCACTGTCTGGGGAAGTACAGCACTCTTCCTGTTCCCTGCACTGTCTGTGACATTCCGCACCGGAGGTTCCTGGAAGCTGTATCTTGAGCGTCTTCTGTGATTGCCAGCAAGTAGATTGCATCTGCCACTGAGGGCCCCAGTGGGTTTTGAACCTCCTCTGGAAATTCAAGATGATGGGGTTGGGGCAGAGGACACTGTACACGTGTGCAATAGTGCCTTGAGTCAAAGAAGTGATTGTGTGTGTGTGTGTGTGTGTGTGTTCGAGCACACTCACGCACTATGGTAGAGGAAGGGCATATTTAATAACCCAACGGAGAAGGCTGTAACAGTGTTCTAGGGGGAAGCCAGCGCAATGACTTTACTAAATAAATAAGAACTAATCCCAGGCAGGCTGAGCAGTGACCTGGGAGAGGAAGGGGAGATGATGTCATCCCTTCGGCATGTTCCCATCCTGGTTGCTGAGAGTTCGGAGGCCCATGGAGTTCGCGGAGGGTGTGTGAGTGTGCGTGCAGGGTTAATAGGGACGGGTGGGGTGTGGATGAGTGAGCTGTAAAACAGGATTAATAACCCCTTGTCAGACCTTTCCCCGTTAACTGTGTTTTTCAGTAATTTTAGTTTGAATGAGAGGGAGAGCTCTCTAGCCAATTAGTGTTTATTTGTTTCTTTTGGCAAGGCATGTTTTGGGGGAAGGGACTGAGATGGGTGAGTTTCAAATTTTTGTTTTGTTTTTGCATTTTTGGAGGAAGTGAGTAGCATGAGTTTGGGTTTTCAGTGATGCCCCCGCCTCCCGCCCCTGTTTTAAGAGGCAGGAGGCAAGACGTGGCCAGCTGGTGCCTCGAACTGACACAGGTGCAGAGGCTGTGGGGGGTGGGGAGCCAGGAATAATTACAGGTTTCTGAAGCATCAGGCCCTGCCTGACACAAGCGCTCGTCAAGAAAACTGCTCTTTATGGAAAATTAATGGTGAAGCTGAAAACCCGTCAGGCCCATTGTTGTTCTTGGGACACCATCTTGCAGAAAAGAGGTCTTTCCCCAGGTCCATGGGCTCTGTGAGAAGCCCACCTTCCCGAACACAAACTGCTTAGCACCGTCACCAACTGTCATCTACTTTTCCTTTAGAATTGTCAACCTGAGACCCCTTTGGGGTCAGATATCAGATATTTATATTACAATTCATAACAGTAGTAAAATTACAGTTACGAAGTAGCAACAAAATAATTTTAGGGCGAGGGCCACCACCAGTCGAGGAACTGTATTAAAGAGTCACAGCATTAGGAACATTGGGAACCACCTCTCTAGGGCGTTGTTTTGCCTAATTTTCAGATTTAGACCATTGCTCTTGACAGCAATATATAGAGTAATTTTCTTTGACTCTTAAAGCATGAAGTTTATTATGCTCATGAGTATGAAATAATGACAAAAATTGAACATCTATGGAAACTTGGTTTGAGGGCACCAAACACTTAACAGCAAATAGTCATAGTGTTTCTACCTGTCAGTCCTAAATGGTGGCTTGGTTGGAAGAGATGCATAGAGCAAACAAAGAATCATCTTTGTGTCTAGCTATTCCTTTGTAAAATCACTCCGAAGTTGAAACTTAATTTGTGTTCAGTGGCTGAGGAACTGTGAGGAACCATTTTGAGGGTTAACTGGAGACTGTCAACTTCACACCGGTATGTCCTGGGAGGCAGCACCCAGAAAACCACCAAAGAACTGAGTTTTGTCTGTCTGTCTTTGGTTCATCTGGCTCCCAGTTGACGCTACTAACTTGAAAACTTGATGGTAAGAGCCAGGGTAAGGAGCTCCTAGGTGGAGAAGGAAGGAAACCTAGAGTCTTTCTTCAAGAACCCAAAGCTCAGCTTTGCCCGGATTGTGTGACTTTTGTGTCAAATTTGGAACATAGTGATTTTTAGGATTCACTTTATACGTTACAACTAAAAATCCCTTGGAAGATCAAAGGGGTGTTTGAGGATGTTGTACATCCTGTACCCAAGGGAAGTAATTTCAAGGGCACCGTCCTCTTCCCAGGCCTTTAATCTCATCTCCTTCCTTCCTGGCTTCCCCACGGAAAAATATACAAACAAATATTTTCTTGGTATGTTGGGAATGAGTTGGGGAGAAGAAGCACTAAAGAGGTTTTGATATAGATTTCCTAACTTTTGTGTTTGGTTAGAATTAATTTTCACAGCATTGTCTCTCGGAATTTACAAATTGCTAGAGGGAAGTGTCTAATTTGCTTTCAGCTCTGGCAATCAGTGGATCTGAGGAAGAGTCAGGAGGAATTTCATTGGCTACAGTACCCTGGTTGTTTTGTGGAGTTCAGCAGTTCTGACAGGAATGTGTAATACTATTGTACCTATGGGGTGAGCTATTGATGTGGGTTTTTTTTTTTTTTTAAACCTAGTAGCTAAAACACGCAGTGAAAGATTTTCTTTTTTTTTTTTACTTATACTATATTCTTGCTTATTCGAGTTTTCTAGACAAAATCCATTCTTTTCCAGCTTTCTACACTAATGTGCTGGTGATAAAAACCAAGACACGGTAAAAGTTGTCCTGGGACCGACTTTCTAAGCTGTCGGAGGTGGACTGTACACTGGTTCCTTTTTTCATTCTTCCCTGAAGGATGTTCAGTATGACTGTGTTCTTCAACCCATGTTAAAATGTTGAGGCAACACAGTCCTAGTGCCTGGAAATTGAGGTTCTCCCAACGCTTCCTGGGTTTGTCAGTGTTGGCTCTTTGAATCCAGACATAGAGAAAACTGGTACTAAATCTCACTGGTTTTCTCCCATCTTTCAACTCCGACCTAATTTCAAAGGAATAGAAATATGTCAGCATCTTTGATCCTATCCTTTGAAGAGAGAAAACCCATGAAGTTCTTACCCATATCAATCTTTATGAATCTTTTTGTTGGTTTTAGGAGTTGGATGAAGTTTTTTTTTTTGATTAAAAAGTCTAAGTCTAAGTAAGCACGTCCACAAAGTCTCTGGAAAGAATATTTTAGAAGATGTCTAGAGTAAAGGAACCTAATTTCTCTTCCTAACAGTAGCTTGTTTGGTATGCTGAATTTCCATTCTGGGCAGTGTCTGAGGATTCTAAAGTACACACACACACAAAGTGAGTTTTAGGGCCCTCCCAGGGGAAAGCAAAAGGTTGCTCCCCCTCTTTCTCTCCATGAGACTCTTTAGGGACAGTGGCACTGTGGTTAATAGCACGTGGCAAAACCGCATATAATAATTGGCAGGAAGAGGTTCCCATGGGCAGCCAAGTGCAGCTCACCTGAGTGTAATTACCTGGGTGAACATTCTTGCTTGGTACAGAAGTTCACCCCTTCCTTGCCAGGAGCACGGGTATCACTGATCATTGCCCTCATTAAGACCAACACCAGGTCAGGGTTTGATCTCAGAGGAAGCAGGACTTTACATGTTTCAAGAGGTGGGAGGCTGGGGTTCTTCATGTTTCTGCAGATGTATGTCTTTCTCGAAATTGTCTTATCTTCATGTAGGCTTTGACTCTTGACCCTTTTAGGTGTGGGAAGTGGGATCAACTCTGTTAAAGGACAACTGGCTAAAGGACCACAAATGACCATGGATTGATTAGCAAATTAGGTATCAAATGCTGGCCTTTTATTTCTTTGACTTTGCATTATTCCAGAAAAATACACATTAGCAACCTGCAGTTTCTTTTCCTTTGATTTTTTTTTTAACCTGCCATCTTGAATACACTTAGATCCAACAACTTCAGGTTACTTGTCATACCATAGTTGTTAAGTAGTAGCAAAAATATTTCACCTGTGTCTTTGTCTCGTTTTCCAAAATGAGACCCTGAATAAAAGTTAAAATGTTTTATGCTCTAAAGGGTATCTGGAGGCTGGGGTGGACCCCAGGAGCCTAGGTTAGAGTCTGTACACCGTCCTTTTAAGATTGTGATCTTAAGTATCCAGACATTTCACTAGTGTGTCTGCACTTAGATTCATTTAGCAGACATGTTTCTTTGCTCGGGCTTGGGGAGGAGTGTCTTTCAACATTTGGCAATCAGTCCGCTTTCTCAGCACTGTGTTTTGTAGACTAGCCTTCCTGTGGGAGAAGGACTCCATGCTGAAATGTGAGTGAAGAATGATTAGTAAGGGGTGGATGAAAGATGGCTGCAAGCATGTGGACTTGGGGAAGGTCAAGGAGAAGGATGAGTAAGAGGAAGCCGTTTGGGGCGATGTTGAGGGAGATGTAACCGTGCGCCCTCTGCCTTGGGAGGTTTGGGGACAGCTCATGGTGCAGTAGGCATGGGTTGGACAAAAGCCATTTGGTGAATATAACCAAGTATTTTACATTTCTCTTGAACCCGGGACAGTACCTGCTCACTGCCACTGGGAGGGGGATTTTGATGGGCGTATGATGTGCTACGGGACTGGAATTTTGCTTCAACTCTGGTTCGTGGAACTTGTCATAGAAGCAGAGTGTATGGCAGTAATAGGTTTGAAGTCTTTTAAAAATACGTTTTTTAAATCGTTTATTGTGTGTGTGTGTGTGTGTGTGTGTGTGTGTGTGTGTGTGTGTGTAGGGTCATGTTAAGGTGCCCATGTGGAGATCAGTTCAGTCTTGCTGCAACATGGGTTGTAGGAATCGAACTTCAAACTCAGATCATTGGAAATGGCTGCCAGCACCTTCACCCATGGAGCCAGTTCACCAGCTCTTTCCCCCGCCGTTTCCTAAAGCCAGGTCTTGGATTATTACCTTTAAGTAGCTTGTTTCAACAAGCAAAAGGGCTGTGAAAGCATGAATCGAGTTCTTAGAGGAGCTCTTAGGGTGATAGTTTCAGATGGAGAGAAGCCATCCCTTTCAGAGTTGGGATATCACAGTCCTCACAGAGCTCATCTGTGACTCATAGATATGTAAGAGCATTTAGCACTTGGGAAGATTCTTTCCCTTTGCTAAAAGTAATGCTTGGTTCAGGAGTCAGGCTGAATGCAATGGATCAAGACTTCAGTTGTGTTGCTAGGTCAGCCGGGAGAAGCCTCTATCAGCAAGGTGAGAGCAGACAGGCATAATTCATGTCATTAAACTGACACCTGCTGACCCAGACTTGGAGTTTGGTGGCTGGAGTGTCACTGGAATAGAGAGAAACATGGGAACTCTATTCAGATTTATAGCCTAGAGGCAGCTTGTTGATGCTTGCTCTATACTTCATCCTTCCCTTCTTTTCGATGTACGTGGCTATAGTATTAATATCGCCAGGTATCATTGGGAAAAATACCATTAGCTAATATATATACCGTATTTGAATTGCATTGTCTCCCCCAATATTTTATTGGCCTAAGAGCCATTGTATTTAAATGTCACATCATCTCTTCTAGTCTGTCACAACTTCTCAGTCCCTTTGTAGTTTATGACCTTGACATTTGTAACCGAGCAGTTGTTTTGGGCTTGTCGGATGTTTTCTCAGGACCAGATTGAGTTTATGCATCTTGGGCAGGAATGCCACAGAACAATGCATTTCCGCTTTGGACATATCATACAAAGGGTGCGTGTTACCAATATGAGTTGTCACGGGTGCATTAACTACGATCAAGTGGTTCAGGCGGCATCCACTACCTTTCCCCATTGGGAAGTCACCTTTTTTATCTTTGGATTTAACGTCTGGTTGAGAGGACAACAACTGTGTTTCTTACGTTTGTCTCTTGATTTGAGCTTCCATTGATGGGTCATAATTGTATCATTACTGCTTTGTTGTTTGTCTCATGATTGTTTTTTAAATTTGTATCAACCTTATACACACTGTATGGGTGTGTAGAATTGATAATGTATGAAACCCATGAACATAAACTGTAATTTTTATACAAGGAAAAACTGCTCTTTTCCCTCTATTTAAACACTCATTTATGGTAGTATGGGGTTTTGTTTTATTTGATGGGTTACAATTCATTATCATTTACAAAATTTCCCCTCATTGTCCAGATTTGGCCTCTAAGACCTCTTTAACAACACAGAGTCTTTGCTGCACTCTGCTTTCCTTCTGGACATTCTTTACATTTCCTTATTTTCTGAGACCATAGGGTTACTAGGCTTAGCTTATAGTTTTTGCCCTAGTCCACAGAAGAAGTAGTTTTCCAGTGTGTTCTACTTCCCTTTGATGTATAATCATATTTAGGAACTACAGCTTTTGTGCCATTGCTAGTGGGGTATCTTTATCTTAGACAGACTTAGATACCTGTATGTAGACTTGTCCATAATATAAACACATTTCTTTCTGTATATACATGTATGGGTATGAAGAATTGACAATATTAAAACCTATGAACACATAGTCACACCTAATTTCAAATTAAACATTGAAGGCATTGGTTAAAGCCGTCTTACAGGTATTTGCAAATGATGGTGCAGGTGAACTCTGTCCTGAACATAATCCCGTCATAACCTTCTCTTTACCTGTAGCATTTTAGTTCCTGTAGCATTTACTCTTGACTGGGAACTCTCTAAACTCCTTACCATACTTCCTGCTGAAGGTGTTCTTTTTATCTAAGCTACTTATTTATTGTTTATTTTAACAGTTATTACAGGGACTAGTTTTCCTAAGATAACAACAAAAATCCCTCATAGTGACCGTATGGGGTTCTACAGCCTTTCTGAAGCAGCCCAGATTTCAGAAGCTTCCATATTTCCTTGTTCCTAGTGCAGAGACTCCTGGGAGGCAGAGCCTGGCATACTGGGAAGGCTATTTTTTAAATCCTTCTATAACAGTATCTGAATGCGTTTAAAATATTCCAGCTTCTCAGAACATACAATATGAAGGGATCAGAACTCGTACCAATCCATTCATTTCACATCTTTGAAATGAATCTGTATAAATACACAGGGTATAGTAAGGCTCCATCCACAGACAACCACACCTAGGTATGTCACATTAGTCCTTGAACAGGAGACAGAGAACCACAGCAAGGACATCCAGTAACCCATGACTCAGCTGCCTTTTACCTGGAGCATGTCCGCCTCTCGAATCTCTGGTTTTAGCTCTTTGGGCAAAAGGGCATGAAACATTCTCGACTCTGATTGTATATTCAAAGCCATGTTTTAATGGTCATTTCTAAAACTGCCTGCTTCAGCAAGATGGGCCATACTTTGCACTGTAATGGAAACCTCAGTAAATTTAAAGGGCGTGATACCCATAAAGTCTGCCATTTGATCACAAAGAAATAAAACCAGGAGACGGTAAGAGATATCTAGAAAAATCTCCAAATATCTGGACTAGGAGAAGCGAATAGATTTTGATGACACAGACACAGAGGAAGAGAACTAATTATGCAGTTATGTTTCAGATTTTTGGGCTTTTTTCTGATCTTCACTAGGTGTCAAGGGTGGAGCAGTTACTGGGGTAACTGATTTTTGGCAAGTGGGGGAGATAAAATGACCTCAGCAGTGCACAGTGATCGCATCCTTGATAAACACCAAGTACCTGTTGGGTGCCAGGCACTGTACTTGGTGAGAAACAGTTTAAGAGGGGAGGGTGGAGCTCAAGAGCTTCAAGATTAGAATTTTATAACACAGAAGTGAATCTAGCAGGGTGCTGACTGAGGGCTTCCACTGTGGAAAGAAGGTGATAAAATTTACAGCAATTAGGTGTAGAGCGGAAGGGGGCATGTCCAGGCACAGGATTCAGAAAGGGGTCCAGCAAGTGTATTGCAAATTCTAGGCCTGAGAAGGTGGCAGGAAGAATTGGGTTATTTGTACTATGAAGTGCCTGGAAGAACCAAGCTAGAGATGTGTTTAGTCGGCAAGGAAAGCATCAGAACTTAGTTCTAGATAAGCCCTTAGTGAGTACCACCACATTAGACAGTAGAGAGTTCCTTACACACTGACCCCTTAACAACTCACGAGTGCATCTGCGATCACCCTGCCTTGTGAACTCACATCACTTTCAGCCTATGACTGTTTGCTCTGCGCCTACATTCCATGGATCTATGAGTACATCTTTATCACATACATCCCCGAGCCTTGCTTTGGGCATGGTCGTTGTATGAATACTTGTGAGGGTTGAGTGACTGTAGCTCGTGCCATCACACACCAGCAGTGAAGCCCAAAGCTGTTTATTTGTGGTTGTATTCAGAAATGTAAAAATTTACCTGGAGTCTGAGTAAAAACTGGGTTGGCTTAAGTGTCACCAAAATAAAATCCTTGACAGACACAACATGACTTGGTATATCACCAGAATATGTTCTGAGCAGAATAACTTCCTATAACCAGAACACTGGCTGATCTGAAGCACCGTGGAGGCAGTCAATCTGGAGCTAGTCATATTTTGAATTGCCATTAGCATTTCTTTTTTGAAGCCTTTAGAAGAGGGTGGAAGTGAGGTGATTGTGCAAGTTAGCAGTGTCATTTTATGTAAGAGTCTGGAGTAGCAAAATAGAGAACTTTGAAATACAGACTTACTTTTGATCAAGTCCTTGCCATCTAGCAAGGACTTAGCACCTTGGTAGAAGTTTTTGTTTTTGTTTTTTTAATCTGAAACTAAACTTTTTTTGATTCCTTTCTTTTTACTAGGTGGAAAGTTTAGGCTGTGCTATGTCATCTGTCTTTCATTGCTCTTTGACTCACTACTTAGGTCTCGCTGGCCAGAGACTCAGAGATCTGCCTGCCCCGACTCCTGAATGCTGGAGTTAAAAGTATGCACCACTACCCTAGGCACCTTTCATAGGTCTTAATGGCTGCCTTTGGACTTTGACTGGATAGTCAGAGATGCTAAGCAGTCATAAGATCCATGCCCCTTGCTACACAGTGGAAAGCAATTGTATTTGATATAATGTACTACATGGATGATCAGGGTTTTGTCTTATGTCTCAAGGATTTTATAATAGGCATTCTGTAGAATGATATCTATTCCATAAGGTCATGGAGTCCAGGCCCAACCTGAGGCTTTTGGCTGACCTCATGGCTGATAGCTTCACAAGTTGCTTCTTCGATTAGCTATGGTTTTCTGTGCAGATCAATTTGTAAAGTTGACTTAGTTTTGTGACTTATCCAAGTCTGTTTTGAAAATAGAAATGGGACCATGAACTGTCTTTTCTTCTATTTGCATCTTGCTTCCATTGGAAATCCGAGGAATGCTTGGAGTGTTTTACCTGCTGGGTTGATAGAATTGAAAGACATTATGATTTAGATGTTGGAGTTCTATGTATTTTGAAAGCATAAGACTGTAGTCCTTCTGGAGCCCTACAACAATGGTTAAAGTCACTCCACATGGCCCTCTTCAGAAACACTCAAAGGGTAAATACCAAAGCATCAGGCTCATAGCATCAGCGAGAGCATTTCAGACACTAGGCATGAACACCTTCTCTGTCCTTCCCGCTCTGCCTGTCAGTACATGCATGGCCTCCTGGTGTCCTTTACCTCCGATGGTTACTTCTCTCCTTGCTTCCTTCCTCCACAGACATGCCTTGAGTTGGAACGCTACCTCCAGACAGAGCCCCGGCGGATCTCGGAGACCTTTGGTGAGGACCTGGACTGCTTCCTCCACGCGTCTCCTCCCCCGTGCATTGAGGAGAGCTTCCGGCGCCTAGACCCCCTGCTGCTCCCAGTAGAAGCCGCCATCTGCGAGAAGAGCTCCGCAGTGGACATTTTGCTCTCTCGGGACAAGTTGCTATCTGAGACCTGCCTCAGCCTCCAGCCAACCAGCTCTTCTCTAGACAGCTACACAGCCGTCAACCAGGCCCAGCTCAACGCAGTGACCTCATTAACGCCCCCCTCATCCCCTGAGCTCAGCCGCCATCTGGTCAAAACCTCACAGACTCTCTCAGCCGTGGATGGCACAGTGACGTTGAAACTGGTGGCCAAGAAGGCTTCCCTCAGCTCAGTGAAGGTGGGAGGGGTGGCGGCGGCCACAGCCGTGACACCAGCTGGAGCAGTTAAGAGTGGACAGAGCGACAGTGAGCAAGGAGGGGGAGGGGCTGACACCTGCCCTGAAAACAAGAAGAGGGTCCATCGTTGTCAGTTTAACGGGTGCCGGAAAGTTTATACAAAAAGCTCCCACTTAAAGGCCCACCAGAGGACTCACACAGGTAGTGGTACAGGTTGGCCGCAGGTCGTTTCTTTCTCTTTTGGGTGTTCTTGTGGCGGGATGGGCGGGATGAAGAAGTTGTCTTCGCGTTCACCAGGAGGGTGCAGAGAGGCAGGAGGAAGTGGAGCGACTCACTTCCAACCCTAAGACCTTAGGAAGTTCCAGCCCAGGACATGCATTTGTCACTGCCTGGCTGAGGACAGAGCGGGTTTCAGAAGCCGTGCCAAACCCAGCAGACAACCAGGCAGTCCTGAGTCTGATGGAAGGGATCTGTAGTGGCAGGACTCACAGACCTGTGTGACATTCCCCGGTCCCTTCACTCTGGCATTTGCCATTGTTTTGTGAGTGAGTCTCTGCACGTTTGATCAGCATTAAAAGTTGAAGGGCTCACAGTGAAACAAGGTAGCCAGGATGTCCCCATTCACTCTTTTCCCTAGCATCCCTGATTTTTTATCAAAGTCACCAGCAGCAGGAGGGTTTCAGAGTTCATTAGATGTGATCATTCTATAATTAATTGGCATCTCCTCTTTTGCATTGTTCTCTGGCGCGTGCTTTATGGGGAGATGGCAGAATTGCTTTTTAATGAGCTTGTTACTGAGAAGAAGTTGCTGAAGTGATTACATTGCTCTATGTGTGTGGGAAGGATGGGTGGGGAGGACTGAGGGTGTATTTCACTCAGAATCTCTGTGCCAATCCCAGGGAATCCGACTCGTCTTTGGGACAGTGGGACAGTTAGGTAGGGAGGGGTTCATAGAGCAAAGAAAGAAATGGTGGTTTTCCTTGAGATGTCTTTGTTTTCAGTTCTGGGGTTGGAGCTTGGGGTGATGTTTCTTCTTGGTCCTCTAAAGTAGCACTAGGAGCAATTACTGGGATTGGTGGTTTTTAAGTAAGTTGATAACGTGTATCACTTGTATGGTTCTATACTGCTCAGGGAGACTCCCTGGTAGAATTAGAGGGAACGAATGCTCTCAGGATAAGCGGGTGATAGCCTATGTGGGAGATGCCTGGGGTCAGATATGGTGGCGTGGGCCTTTCAGTCTCAGGATGTGGAAGGCAGAAACACTTGGCTGTTTCTATGAGTTCTAGGCCAGGCTCATCTCCTTAAGTGAGTGTCAGTCAGTCAGGGCTACATAGTGAGACCCTGCCTAAAGACAAAACCAACCCATCCAACCTGGGGTTGGGGTGAGGTGTGTGGGGGGGGGTCGTAGTGGCATGGTGGTGGATGTTGTAGTCTGCCGTCACAGAAGTCGCCCTGGCTAGAAAGTCAGACAACCTGGGTTCTGCTTTTAGCTCTGCCACTGACTAACTCGGTGACTATGTGTCTATTGCTTGAGCTCTGTTTTCTACATTTTTGTCAAACAGTATGGCCCTGAAGGCCTCTTGCAGCTCTGGTGTTTGGGTGGACCCTGTGATGTTTTTGTGAGACTGTGAACAGTGTTCCTGCAGGAAATGAATCATGTGTTAAGCATCGGTGGTCCTCTGATGCAATGAAGAGGGCCCGTGTAGTTTCCTGTGTTCTGACTCAGGCATACACCCCTAGGACCGAGCTTTTGCTGGGATTGGACAATGGTCCCCTTAGCATGTTACATCTCATGGCCCAGCTTCAGATTCCTATCCGAATCTGAGCTCAAGTTCTCCAGTTTCCCACACCAAAGTCAGTGCTTCCTTCTGTTGTCTGTCCTTTCCCTCTCCTGAAAGCAATCACAAGATGCGACAGCACCTTCAGGCTGAATAAACAATTTCTCCTGTGCCCCCAAGGAAACCAGAGAAGGCAAAGTTCAGCAAGAATGTTGGGATGTGCTGGGTTGTGAAATGCATGGCAGTAGAGAGATGTCTTTCTGATATCTCGGTTTTGATACCAAGCTGGAGCTTGTTATGCACAAGCTTTGACTTGCTTTGTGATAGACAGTAGTGCCAAGGTCCCTTTCAAAAGGATATGTAGTGGCCTCGTCGTGCGTGTGTGTGTGTATGTGTGTGTGTGTGTGCGCGTGTGTGCGCGCGCTATGAGAAAGGCAGATTTGAATAGCAGTTAAGAGTCAGGCGCTATAGCCAGGCCCACTTGGGTTTGTATTCTGTCTCTACTAGACTTAAGACTTGTATAAATTAGTTCCTCTGAGCCTCAGTCTCCTCATCTGTAAAGAAAGATAATGTGTCCACATAACAGATAGTTTTCAAGGTTGAATCAGCAAAGTTCTCTTGGCAGATCATAATAGCTCATTAACACTAGTAGTGGAGTTGTTTTGTTATTATTGCTGTGGTGGTTTGGGTTATTACTCCTGATGTGGGCACCGGTTAGCAATAACTGAACCAGCTTTATGCAAACTAGAGATGAACCGGTTAGCTAGAGCAAGGTTGGAGTATCCTTGACCACAAACCCAAAATGTTCCAAACTCTTAACACTCTTTTTAGTGTGTTTGTGGGGGTGGTGGGTATGTGTACACAAATATGGATGTCAGAGATCAATATCAGTGCCTCCCTCAATCTCTTTCCCATCTTAGTTTTTGAGAAATGCTCTCATACTGAACATGAAGCTCACTGATTGGCTAGGCTTTCTGGCCAGTGACTCTTTGGGATCCTCCTGTCTCCACTTCTCCAGCTCTGGGATTATAAACATACTCTGTCATACTTGGTATTTACCTGTCTGTCTGTCTATCCATTCATTTATTTATTTACTTATTTATATACTTACTTGTTTACTTATTTACTTTATTTTAAGATTCTTCTTTCATACAGTATATCCCAGCCAAAGTTTTCCCTCCATCCACTCCTCTCAACTCTCCCCCCACCTCTCCTTTCCCCCAGATCTGCTCCCCCTCCATTTCCTTTCAGAAAGGAGCAGGCCTCTCAGAGACAACAGCTAAGCCCAGCAAAACAAGATACAATAAGACAAGGCAAAAGCCTCCGTATGGAGCCTATATAAGGCAATCCAGTAGGAGGAAAAGAATCCCAAGAGCATGCAAAAGAATTAGAGACACACTGATTCCCACTGTTAGGAGTCCCACAGAAACACCAAGCTAACAGTCATCTTTTATGTGCAGAGGACCTGATGCAGACCCATGCAGTGTCTGTGAGCCCATGCGAGGCCATGTCCCCACTGACTCATGGGAAGTAAGATTTTGATCTTCCAGCCCCTCTGACTTGTGTAATTTTTTCCTCCCCATTTCCTCCATGTTCCCTGAGCTCTGAGGGAGATCTCTGATTTAGACTCTCTCTACATAATTACTAGCTGAGTGTCTCTGCATTGGCTCCAGTCAGCTGCTGGAGGATGGTCTCTGATGAGGACAAGGCACCATTATGATATTCATCTTAAGAATATCATTGTGAATAATTGCATCTGCTCTTTTTTTAATGTGGTTGCTGAAGATCACAACTCAGATCCTCATGTTTCTATGGTAAACACTGGACCAACAGTCATCTCTGCAGTCCCTCTGCAAATGTTTTTTGAGATCCTTCTTTGACACCACAAGTTGACAGTTCCACACCTGGCTTTTTATATAAACCACAGCCAAAATGCAGATAAATTTAAAAAAATGTTATAAACTATTACCTTCAGGCTATGTATGTAAGGTGTTTATGGAACAAAAGTAATTTGTGTTTGATCTGAGTCTAATGCCCAAGATACTTCATCACGGGTATTCCAAGATCAGAAAATATGATGCTTCTGATGTTTCTGCAGCCAGGCATTTGGAAGAAGTACATTGATAGTCAAGTGAGTTTCCTGACCCCAGGGGCTGCTGTGTCCGTGGGGAGGAATGATGCTTAGGGACACCAGGGTGCAGAGTTAAATGGACCTTGCAAGCTTTAGCCTGTGGACATTGGCAGTGATGTAGAACAAGGCTTTTCCAAGATAGTGTGAGAGAGAAGCAGTTGCTCTCCATCCTGCAAGCATCTTCTATGCCTAACCGGTCCTGGAGGAGTGGGTGCTGTAAGAAAGAGGCATGCATGGGAAGTGGGTAGGAACAGTGGTGGGGGATGGGAGAGGGAATGTGAATTAGTTCGGATTAAATGGATGGGAATCAAGTATTTATTTGGAATTGGTGTGAATGGGGCACATGGGGGAACTGACAACAAAGGCGTTAATTTATGTGCTGTGGATGAACTAAATAATGAAAAAAGCATGAAGGGTAAAAATCAGATTAAGTGTCTACATGTAAAGGGAATGGGCTGGAGAAAGCTTAAGGGCATGGGTAGACGGCAGTGGGGTCTGGAGTGGGAGAGGCTGCTTGCTGATGGAAGGAGGGAAGCGGGGCGGGGGGTGCTGATCAAAGGTCAAAGTGAAGTGGAAAAATGGGCTGTGGATGGGTCCAGGTGAACTGCTGAAGTCACTCCAAGTCAGTGGAAATAGTTCTTAGTCTCCGGTGTAGGGGATAGAAAAAGAAAGACCTTAGAAAAGGATCCCAGAGGAAGGAGAGATACCTGCCCCTTGTTCTCTAGAGTTTTATACATATAAGTAAATTATGCGGTAATATGTGGCAAAGGAGACATAATCGCAAAATGAAATAGAAGAGAATGAAACACGTGAGCCTCTGTCTTTGCCACATAAAGACAATACATTGTTGCTGATATGGATTTGTTCACATTGAGGAGTTTTTAAGATGTTATTCATTTAGTCTGTATATAGATGAGATTTAGCGAGCTGGAAAAAGCACTCATTCTTTCTTTTCTTCTTCTTCTGTGGCTGTTTTTTAAAATGCTGAATTCTGCAAAGTGTTTGGCCCAAAGCATATCAAGCAATGAGGTGTGTGGGCTTTTTGTGGTTTTTGTTTTTTGGGATTTTTGTTTGTTTGTTTGTTTTTTTTGTTTTTTTTTTTTTTTTTTTGTCTTTTTCTGGAGGCAGGGAGGATTATTTGTAACAGATGATGTTCAAGTTGGTAACTTGGGCCCAGGTACTGTTTCTAAAGGAGTACCTGGAGCTAGAGATGGGATCCAGGGTGGAGGGGCAAGAAGGGGAGACAGGAAGCTGGACGACTGGAACATTGAGCAGGACCTGGGAAGAGGAAGGTGTGTGTACTGTTGACATGTAGTTGATTCAGCTTTCCAGCGGTCATGCCCCCTTTTCTGAAATATGTGATTCTCTCAGTTACGGACTCTCTGTAGTCACATTATTCCCACCCTGCCTACAACCTATTTACCCTTACATTTGAGTACCAGGGTACCTTTACCACCAGTGCTTAAGAAAATCGCCCCAGATTGCTCATTTTCAGCAGCACATAGTCGGTTAAGACGGGAGCAGTCTTAGGCACAGAGACAAAGCTGTGTTTCCCATTTCTCCCTGGTCACTTCTCAGAAGAAGGGATTGCAGAAGAATCCCCTGCGCACGTGACTGTAGTTAAGCAGTAGAGAGATGGATTTCGGGACTCATACGTTCTCCTTTTTATCCAGTCTGGTACTCCAGCTCATGGACTGGCACTGGCCCTGTTTAGAGCGATCTTCCCACCTGATAAGCATCTAGGAAATGCCTTTCAGAGGCACACTAAGAGATTTTCAACCGTGAGACAATGCTAAATCCCATGAAGTTGAGACTCAAGATGAACTGTCATGTGGCCCATTGGTGTGAGGCACCATGCCACTGAGTTGCCATCAGAGAACGGGGAAGGCCATTCTGAGGAAGCTTTGGGAGGAATGGGCATTGAAGGAGGGCTTTATCAATAAGAGGAGGCAGCGTGGAGGATTCGGGATTAAAAAGTCACTTTTCCCATTTTGCACAGGATGTTTAGTGATGCTGTTCGTGCTTTTAAATGACAGGAATGTTATAATACACTAATTTATATAAATAGAAGACCTAATTCAAGGTCAGGCATATCAGCAGGATAAAATTAAATACCTCAGCATCAAACTGCAGGGGGCCTATTGGCCCACTTTCAACTGCCTCAGTGCTGTAGATAGGAGTCCTTTGAATTTATACAATAGCAACTGAAATGGGGACAATTTAAAGGCATTAAAGGAGCCTTTAAGTTGCTAAGACACATGGCTGCTAATGACATTTATCCCTGTGTTGAGGCCAAAAACTTATTTAGGCCTCTATTATGGGCTGGGAAGCAGAACAGAGGTTAAAGGCTGTTTACAAGGGGGAGAGTGAAGTAGCCTGCATTTAGCTTGAATTGAAGATTATGAAATGAGGTGGTGGGAGACTTTTATGATTCTGAGAAATCTAGATTTCACCACATGATAATCTAGTAATATGAACTCTCTAAACGTTTATGAAGATAAATTTATCCAAACACATGTTGGGTAGAACAGTTTAAACTCAGCATATACACGATAAACACATTAATTTTATCATTATACTTATAGTAATAAATACAGGCTTTGTGGGATGCCTATTCCAGATGTCCTTTTAATGCATAATTGGTGTTCACACAGTAAATAAGTATGTTAAAATAAAAGAACCAAAAAAGAGAGAAACATGAAATTAATCAGTATTTTATTGCTCTCCTAGAAGCTCTTCCTTACCCTTATCTCTGAGAATGTGTCTCTTCTGGAACGGAAGCCTAAGATGCAGTTTTTCTAACAATGTTGGGATGTGGGGACTTTCTCCTCTTGGGAGAGTATAGCCAGGCTGGCAGCAGGCTGTTTTCTGTTACAGGAAGCACAGGAGCAGCCATAATGCTCACAGTCCTCCTGTGTGGCCGTCAGCAGGTTTGAGGAAAGCGACGTTGTGCTCCATAAGGAGTAGACATTAAAGGAGTGAGGTGTTCCTCAAGGACCTGCTGGCAGTAGACTTTATACGTCTCCTGGTCCCCTGCAGTTGAGCAGTTAATGAACTGATTCTGTCTGAATTGGGACAAAGAGTTGAACCCTTAAAAACAACTAGAGGACAACAGCTAACTTGGTCATGGTCCTTTTCCCAGAAGTGAAAAGATGACAGACAAAAGGATCCTTAGAAAACGTGTCTTTGGGAGATGTGTGTGCAATTGTGCACGTGCACACATGTGCACACATGTGGAGGCTGAAGGACAACCTCAGGAAGCTTTCAACCTTGTTTTCGAGACTGGACCTCTCACTGTGAGCTGAAGTGGGCTGATTAGGCCAGGCTGGCTAGCCTGCCGGCCTCATCTTCCCGTCTCTCCTACCCCAGTGCCGGCATTCCAAGGGTTGTCCACCACAGCCAGCTTTTTCTGTGGGCACTGGTGTGGATCTCAGATCCTCATGTTTGCAGAACATGCACTTAGCTGACTGAGTGGCATGAAAAGTTGTTTGTTTAGTTTTTGCTGTTTTAGAGGGAGGCTATATCAGAGAGAGAGAGAGAGAGAGAGAGAGAGAGGGAGGGAGGGAGGGAGGGAGGGAGGGAGGGAGAGAGAGATAGCACATTCCCAATCTTTTTCTGCTTTCATGTCATACATGTATTTATATTCAACTCTAGGTTCCACATATGAGGAAAAACATGGAGTATTTTTCTGGGTCTGGTTTGTTTCATTCTATTTACTAAATTTGAATCTCCTGGAAGTTAGAGTTGGAACCTTGGCAATGCATCCTCACTGGAAAAACAGCTTTTCCAATAGAGGGGTTCTGAGGAGCCAATGGAATCGCTGGGGAACCTGTGCTTCTATGCTGACTAGACACATAGAAAGTCTTACCCTTCCCATCTGAACAGTTCTAATGGGAGCATATTCAAGGCCCTTGGGTAGTCTGGTTTCCTCAAATCTCAATTCCTTTCTACTGCATTTCCTATCCAGAAACCTGGGCAAAGCTCTTGGTCCCCTTTCCAGTTCGCTTTGTAGTCTTCCTTAAATTAGACCCAGTAGCATCGAATAAGGCTGACTGGTGGCTTAGGTGTAACTGAGAACAACAGGGTGATTTCTTCTCTTCATTTTAAAAATTCTCAGTTATGGGAGATTATAGAATATCAAGAGTCGATAAGCCAGTTGGCAGATATGATGGGTGTATTAGAAATGACTCCATTCTTCATCATCCTCTCTGGGTTCTCTGTCTTTTCCTAAGACTAGCTTCTCTCCAGCTCTGTGTACAGATAATACATTGGCATGACAATGGTCATACTAAATGTTAGTGGAGACATGACCATTTAAATAATCAGATGGTAGCAGCTTCTCATGCGCTCGTTATTTGGCAAGGCAAAGCTGGTGTTACCCCCATTTGAACAGCGTTCTTGCTCTCAGAGAACACACTCTGTGCTTTTGGAGCTTATGATGCATGAGGCTCAAATCTTCAGGTAAACAAAGGTCGAGAAATGACCCATTGACAGTTCCTTACAGAGCCTCAACACAGTTTTGTCCTAGACCAGGCCTCTTTGGAAGGCCCTCTTCTCTTTTGACCTCTGTCTTCTCCTTTCTCTCCTCCAAGATTGTATCTGCACTCAGGTAAGATTGCTTTTGTTGGTGTCCACAATTAAAATGCTTTTATAATCTGGACCTCTTTTATGTTAGGAACAACTCACTTAGCATCATAACAGATATTATGTTTCTTTTGTTGTTTCTGCCCTTCACAATATAGCCACAACCAACACTAAATATATGGAAATCAGAAAAGTGCATTCTGTCCTCAGGAACATACGTTTCAAAATTCTCAGGCGTATTGCAACAAAACACTCTACCTGTTTCACCAGATGAGCTAAAGATCATAAAGAATGTCGTTCTTCTTGTTGCATCCAAGAAGGTGGCTCTCTCCTCCATATGGGGAATTGCCCATCAGGTGTGCGGTCTTTCTAACTGTCCTCTGGAGCATTCGTTTCCATAGCGAGAGAGTCTGAAGGAAAGCCTGTTCTTAAAACTATGTCATGTCAGAGCAGGAAGATCCTAGAATTATGAGGGCACCCTATTGGAAAGTAGAACTTTGAAGAGAATATAAAGGAAATGTTCCCTCTGGTGTATGTTCCACTGAATATCAGCATCAAGTATAGCAGGAGATATATTTTCCAATGTCTGTAGAAAAGTCATATTAAAAGTTTTTCTGACTTATTTGTATGTTCATGGAGTTTGATATAACCTCAGTGGGATTCATTGCTTGGTTATGAACTGACACCATGGAAGTAGAAGCTTCCCTACAGTGGGAGACACAGCATCCTTCACTTGTAGGAAGGAAATAATGATTGCTCATATTGAATTCGCAATTGCTCATAAGCCCGTTGAAACTAGTATTGGTATTTTAGAAAGAGCAACAAAAGATACATCTCCTGCCTGTGATACAGGTAATAAGACATTTTATGTTCCTGGTGTTCAGGAGAGCATCAGAAAATCAATATGAATAAATTCAAGTACAGAGAGGATCCGACCCATTTGGGGATGCGGAGCATGGCAAATGCTAGGACATGTTAGAAATACCTTTATCCCACTTGTGTGCAAACACTTGCATGTAGAAAAAGGCTTCACAGGTTCCTGAGACATTTGGGTAGAGGGAGAATTGTTGGCTTTTCTTTTTCTTCATTCTTTGTTGTTGTTTAGTGTTTCAGGGCTTACAGCTAAACTGATTTTGAAACTAAATACTGTCATTACAGAAGATTTTTTTTTCTGAGTTCTTCCAATTTCTCTGGGGACAAAATAATGGTTGCTTGAAGCAGAGGAGAAACAGTAATTAGGGCAAATAGTAATACTGTGCATGATTGAGGAAAACGTGGGGTGGGGGAGCGAATTCAACACACAGACTTCTACAGCTTGTTACTAGGAAACCACATCAGCATTAAATACAGTGTGCTAATTGGCTATCCTGCTTCTGCCTGGGTACCAGCCTGGGCCTGCTACACAGCTGTTTCTGCTCCTTCTGGTTGCTAGGTAACTGCATCATTTCTTCTCCCCCCATCCCCCTTTGTATTCTGGAGGGTAATTGGCTACTTCTGCTCCTGGTGTTGCTGCTGGGTACCAGTCTGGGCCTGCTGCTCTGCTGTTTTCCAGAGGGATTTAGTGGGGGAGGGGAGGAAAGGGGAGAGGAAGATATGCTGGCAATTAATGGAGCATAAGTGCGAATTCTACACAATGTCTGGCACCTGCGTCCCCTTGTCCTGCTTTCTCCACTAAACCCTTTAGCTCTGAAAAACACATTAGGCTCTTGAAGTCTTTCCTTTCTCCACATGCCTTATGAGTGTAGTTTAAAAGAAATAAGGCATTTAAAGACCAATCAACATAAATGATAGATTGGACCTTCTTATGGAAAATAAAAAAATAATAATAAAAAAAAAAAAAAACAAAAGACCTGGCAGAACATTACACACTGGTATTTGATAGAGGCACCAGGAGAATCTGTGAAAACATTAAAATCACCAAGTCACTAACAAAGCAGCAGCTCGAGTGTCTCCAGGGCAGTGCCACTTTCTCTTAAACGGACAGGGTTCTTTTGTAAGGCTTGTTGATTCGTGGTGCACAAAGTACAAAGTAAAGTGAACCAAAACATAATAGGATTTCTCCCAGTGGTTTTGTTCCCTACCAAATAATAAAGAAAGGCCTCTGGACCCTGCTGACTTGGCATTATGGGTTTTGTTCCTCTGATGTGCACAGCGCATATCTTGGGCTTGAGGACAGTATGCTGTTGCAGCCACAAAGAATTATATAATGCATACTTTGCACAACTTGATCACTTACAGGAAGTGACCAGATATGAGGCAAAATAAATTCGAAGTTAATTCTGGGATTCTTAAAGAGGGTGTTTGTTTGTTTGTTTTAAAGTAAAATGTATAATTACAGTTGACATCACCTGTTCAAGTAGAAGTTTCCATTTCATCATTACTGAAATTCTCACTGGAAGTGTGAAGAGGATTCTTCAGATGTGAAGTCATACTCCAAGGATACCCAGTTTAAATGGTTGAGAAAGACTGTGTAAATGGGGGCCCCTTGAAGAGACAGTTCTTTCCCCTGGGATGGAACTGTTTTATGGAGAAAACTCTGAGCACATCATGTGACTGCACACAGAAATAGTGATCAAAGGTGACTCACTCTTACTTGACACTTACGGCTGCTGCTGGTTTTCCATCCTAGTGAGGTCACTGTGCCCTTTCAGAAGTGTGTCAGGAGGAGCCTGGTGGAGATGCAAGCTCTTCCACTGTAAGTTAAGACCAGGCCCTGTGAAAACATTTAGGGCTTTAAAATCAGTGGACTCCATTGTGCTAGGTGGATGTCGAGACTGTGGCGTGTCCTATAGGTCGGAAAAAAACCAGCCAGCCATTAGTTGCATTCAGCAAGCAAAAGACAAATCTCACCTTTAGGGGATACCGCGGAGCAGGAACGGTGTTACTTCTATTGTCTGTATTGAGTTCCAGTTGTTAATCACAACTAAACACTACACATTGAAAAGAGGTACCATTGGCTCGTATGGAACCACTAAAAGTCACAGTGTTCCTGTGTCGTTAGACAAGTTTTATATCCTGATGGGAAGAATGTTGGTAACGGGAAGGTTTAGCCATTGTTGGTAGCAAATTGCCAGAACAACTTTTTAACTGTAGTTTGTAGATTGTTTCTAACTGACTTAAGCAGTGTGTGACCTGAAAAGTCCCAAAGGAGTT